>NC_090445.1:84410890-84722270 GCF_031143425.1 Pleurodeles waltl
CGGTGCTCCAATGGGGATTCCGACCGCGGCGGTAAAGCCGCGGTCGGACCGGCACCACTGGCGGGCTCCCGCCAGTGTACCGCCGCCCCATTGAATCCTCCACGGCGGCGCAGCTTGCTGCACCGCCGCGGGGATTCCGACCCCCCCTACCGCCATCCAGATCCCGGCGGTCGGACCGCCGGGATCCGGATGGCGGTAGGGGGGGTCGCGGGGCCCCTGGGGGCCCCTGCAGTGCCCATGCCACTGGCATGGGCATTGCAGGGGCCCCCGTAAGAGGGCCCCTACATGTATTTCACTGTCTGCTGCGCAGACAGTGAAATACGCGACGGGTGCAACTGCACCCGTCGCACAGCTTCCACTCCGCCGGCTCGATTCCGAGCCGGCTTCATCGTGGAAGCCTCTTTCCCGCTGGGCTGGCGGGCGGTCTGAAGGCGACCGCCCGCCAGCCCAGCGGGAAAGTCAGAATGACCGGAACGGTAATCTGACGGCGGGACTTTGGCGGGCGGCCTCCGCCGCCCGCCAAGGTCAGAATGAGGGCCTATATGTTTTCAACCTATAGTGACTGTTTTTTATTATAAGGCCAGCTTCCCCTGGACTGCCAGGGCAAGGGGCTCTCGGTAGGCTTCGGGAAACAAGTATGAAGATTTTGTGTGCACTGTACACGTTGAGCTTGTAGGGTGTTAGTAATGCTTTACTATATAGGAACATGGATCCAATATTGGTATCCTGTGTTTGAATGGAGCACAAGATGGGGAATGCAAAGAACTTACCAGACAGGGTTGTAGGCACATTCCTGAGAGCTTTTGAAGTGGACCATGCTCCAGCGAAAGGATTTATGTCTCTTTTAAGAGTAGAGACTGCCTCCACCACTCCTGCTTCGTTCTTCCTCAGAGGGGTCCCTTTGACAGTTTGTGTACTAGTAGATTGGAAAGGCATCCCTATCCTAACTTTGTTTACGAGTCTGCATCTGCCTTGAGGGAAGCGACCAACTCACTCTTAGAAGAATACTGGGCGTTTGCCCCACAGGAGGACACCATCTAGAAACACATGATAGCTGTGCAGGATGAACAAAGAACTGATCTCAACCAAGCATGGGGTCAAAGTACCTCGGGAAGGTGGTACATGTGGCAGGAGTCAGTCACCAGGAGGGAGGATGTAGGTGCCTAGGGAGTGTCTGACCTTATATGTTTGTGGGGTCAAGAAAGTAAAACAACTAATGCAAACAAAAGTTTCAATCACCACTTTTTTGTTTCTCTCAGGCAAATGACTTGATGTTAATGTTTGAATACTTTACAACTACATGAATGTTATTTAAGATCTCTTTAGGCATGGCCTTATGTTAAGGTTTCAATTGTGTTAAAGCCTGTAGGTTTGGGTAAAAAAATTGAAGGCATTGTGAAAGGAAATAGCCCCTTTGTATTGCTCAGGATTATTCTGACAAATCCTTTAAGACATTCAGAGGGTCATATGACTTCGGTGGACGGTTTTCACCGCCCGCCGAAATACTGCAGCAGATTGCCGCCAGTGTGGCCCCCTTCCTGCGGGCCCCATTAAGAGTTCCCCGCTGGGTCAGCCGCCGAAACGGTGTTTCCACCCGCTGGCCTAGCTAGGAATGGCCTACAACATTGACACTGGCTCATAATAGAGCCGGTGGCAGTGCTCTAGCGCACAGGGTGCACTGGCACCTGTCGCGATGTTCACTGTCTGAAAAGCAGTGAACATCACGATGGGGCTGGCCAGGGGGGCCCCTGCAGTGCCCATGCCACGTGGATGGGCAGTGCAGGGGCCCCCCTGGGGCAGCCTGCACCCTGTCCCCGCCAGCCTTTACATGGCGATGCTACTGCCATGTGAAAGTTGGAGGAGAGGGGGGTCGTAAACCCCAGGGCAGCGCTGCCCTGGCAGATTAGGACCTCCTGTGGAGGGAAACTGATGGTGCTGGCGATCAGACCGTGGCACGACCACCAAGGTTGAAATTAGGCCCACAGTGTTTATTGTCAATAATTCATGTCATGTTAGTATGCCTAATTAATGGTATTGCTCATTTTGACCCTACTAATTCGAAGACCGCCAGGGCCACGGTGGCAGTCTCACTGCTAACGGGCCAGCGGTAAAGACCGCCACATAACGAGTGTGGCAGTTTGGCCACTGCCCAACCACCACATACCTGCTGGTACCGTCAGGGCGGTAGGACTGCTGGCCTGGAGGACAGTATCTCCGGGCCGGCTGTTCACTGAAGACCACTGGTGGTATTAGGAGATGCCTGCCACAAGGGTTTTCGCGGCGGTAGCACCTCCACGAAAACCTTGGAGGAAAGGCTGCCAGCGATAGGAAATTCCTTTCCTGTCACCAGCAGATGACTTACCCCACCCCCCTTCCAAGACAGCACCCCTCTCCCCAAGCCCCCTCCCCAAGACAGCACCAACTCTCCGCATACACAGACACGCATACCGCATACACGCATTCACCAACACGCATACCTACATGCATTCACTCGCACCAACAGACACGCATTCACACAAACATACCAACACACTCACTTCAACAATCAAACACACAGTCACACTTACATTCACACATGCATACACACTTACATTCACACACGCAGACATACACCCACTCACACACACAACACCCCCCACCCGCTCCCCTGCCAGACGATCGACTTACCTTGTCTGGCGAGGAGGTGGTCCACTAGGGAATGGGACCCAGCGCTTACACCGCCGGCAGAGCCCCGCCATCAGGACACCGCCACGCCGTATTACTGCTCGTAATACGGAGGGCGGAGTCCCTTTGGCATGGCGGTGACGGCTGTGGAACTGCCTCTGGATCGCTGACCGCCAGCACGACTTAGGTCTATCAGGAGTTCAGTTTAGTAAATTAAAACTAGGTATAAAACATGATCTACTGGTGAATTTTCTCTGGGACAGGTTGATACATTTGAAACATCATCATCATATCAATAAAATGTTGGGCTTGATGATTAACCCACAGGGTAAAGTCTCGTAGCATGGTCAGCTTCCTATCCTTAATTGGTGTTGCAGCAACAACATCAGGAAAATTGCCAGCAAAATATAACTACCAAGATGTTGAAAGAATAAACTGCCACCAGGGTTAGAAATATTTCAGCTGTTGCTAAATTACAAAGGTTTTTCAGTACAATGTGGTCCCTGGCAAAACTGGCCAGGTTACCAACCATTTATTTCAATAACAAAAAAATATGTATGCCCTTTTAGCATCAAGGCACGTTTCGTCTGTGTTATGTTATATTATATTATGTTATGTGTGCTTGTAATGCGCACTATCACCTGCAAGGGTATCCTGATGCTGAGCAGGTGTGTATGCTTATCTCAGCCTATGGTAGGTGGGTTAATTGAAAATTATTCATGCAAAAAGAGCCCTGCTGTCCAGTGTCCATGATCAAACTATATAAAATCTACAAGTGAAAAAGCTATTTGTTTTTTTTTGTAATAAAACCCTCACCCGCCAGGCTTACCCTTGGTGGCACGCTTCATCATAGGGTTTCTTCACTTTCCCTTCCAGAACCGGCGTGCTGCTACCAGCGGAAAGCAAGGGAGCACTGTTTATTACTATGATAATTAGATTGAGAATAATCCTAAAGCAGGAGGAGGTTTTTTAAGGTTTATAGATATCTGTCTGGTAAGACTCTTCGGGGGTTATTCTAACTTTGGAGGAGGTGTTAATCCGTCCCAAAAGTGACGGAAAAGTGACGGATTTACCACCAGCCGTATTACGAGTCCATTATATCCTATGGAACTCGTAATACGGCTGGTGGTATATCCGTCACTTTACCGTCACTTTTGGGACGGATTAACACTCCTCCAAAGTTAGAATAACCCCCTTCTTGTGTTATTTATGCTCCCAGGCGATATGGTTAAAAAAGGGGGAAGATTTTGATAGAAACTAGTGGTTACAATGGCCCTCATTTCTATGGGTCGACATGTTTTCTGGCCACTGTTCCCTGTGGCTGTCATCGGGACCTAGGGACCCCATCATTCTTAAACATGTAGTAATCACCACTGTACAATCGTACCAAGGTATAGTGATAGTATATCTCACCCTATTGGTGACACAGAAATAGTTCCCTTACCTTATTGGTAGGAAGCATATTAAACATGGAAAATGGGCATGTTTTGCCCCATGGATCTGCCTGGTGGGTGAACGGACTCCAGTGGAACTAAATAGGTGAATCAGCCTGAGCGAGACCTTGAAGTCAGTGTGACTACAGGCTTGTTCGGCCCCCAGGCAGTGTGTGAGGCATTGCGAGCTAGACAAAAGTCAGGCCAACATCTTCCAGATGGTGTGGGACTGACTCAGTCGCCCACAATCGGTGGTGCTGCAGCCCTAAACCAAGCAGTCCTATCACCAGAATAGGAACCGTATCACAAACTCACCCTTGAAAAGAGGGGTATTCAACAAAAGATTGCAACATAAAGATGCAGATGTACTGCTGTTACAAGAGACACATCTTTTGCTAGAATCTAGTTTTCTGCTTGGCAGCGGTATGCACCCAGTACAAGCAAGAACCACAATCCTAGTCAGGGTAAGTCATAAACACACTCTAACTTAAACTTAGAACATCCAGACTTAACTTAAGAGGCAATGTATGAAGTATTTGTGCAATCCTTCAAACATTAAAACAGTGAAAGGCACCACACAAAAAGATATCACACCTAGTTATGAAAATAAAACTTAATAACTAAAACAAGACCAGAATGACAAAAATCCAATAAGTATAACTTGAGTTACACTTTTTTAAAGATTAAACTGTAGAAAAGTGCTTAGAGGCAAAAAGAGCCAATCGAGGTTATCTGGTCGCGCTAGACCGGGGCCTAGTCAAGAGTTCAGGATGACCGTGGTGGACCATGGGCTGGCTTCAGGTCTCAGACATGGCCCACTGAAAAGTATCTGGGTTGCGTCATTATCGAAGACTAGATGTGGGGTGTAGAAGTGCTGCGACATCAGCAGTCCACACTGCTAGGGCGATGGGTGAGTTTGAGCTGTGCAACAGCAGTGATGCGTCGACGGTGATGAACACAGTACAAGTGATGCGCCAGTGTTGAGCCTCACAAAGGTGGCAATACATCTGCAGTGTAGGTGAATCGCTGGTATTGGGCTCTGCGTCAGTAGTGATGCACCGGTTCTGGGCTCTGTGTCGATGGCAATGCCTGGATCCTGCTAGCAATGCACTTTAGGCCCACTTCCAAGGATTGAGAACTAAATGGGCACCACTTAGTGAGGCAGACTGACAACTGGCAGAGCCCTAGTACAGGAGCAGATAAGCTGGAAGTCTTTTATGTCCCTGAGACTTCAGAAAACCAGAGTCCAGTCAGGTGACCCTTGTAGTCACTTTGGGTTCTCAATTTAAGTGATGTGGGTCCAGTCCTTCTAGCCCAGGCAAAGTTGTGGACAGGGCAAATTCTATTCAGGTGTAAGTGTAAGTCAGCTTTATCATAAAAGAGGATTTATCATTATAATTCCATAGGTATTATGTGGTAGTTGGATAAAATACTGAGTTTTAAATATTGAGATACAGAAATATCAGAAACAAATGTTGTGATACCTAAATATCAGAAAGCAAAAATATTGTTGACAATATCCTACCTTTTAATAACACAGTACCCTGCCCTATAGGCTACCTAGGGTCTACCATAGGGGTGAAATATATGTAATAAAAGGGTAGTTTAAGGTTTGGCAAGGGGTTTTACATGCCAAGTCAACATAGCAGTGTGGCACTGCATTCAGGCTGCAATGGCAGTCCTGGGACATGTTTTAAAGCTACCTAAGTAGGTGGCACAATCAGTGCTGCAGGCCCAGTAGTAGCATCTAATTTACAGGTCCTGTGCACATGTAGTGCCCTTTACTAGGGACTTCTAAATAAATTAAATATTTGCCATGGAGTGTATTTAAGAGCCCCTAGCGCCACCGGAGCGTCACTTTTCGTGACTCTCCGGTGGCGCAATGCCCTGCGCCATATTTACAAGGTGGCGTCAACGCCACCTTCTAAATATGGCCCCTTCACCTGCAGCACTTTGCGTGGAAGGGGCGTGCAATGGGTGTTGCTGTACACTATGGTGCAAGTGTTGCTGCAGTGACGCACAAAGGCAAATTTAGCACCGGCGCAGGAGGAAACACAGGGGTGTGCCATAATCTAGTAAAAACGGCACATCCCTGCGTTTTGAAAATGATGGTGTGCGGCGCTGCCAAATTTGGTGCAGCGCTGTACACCTTAATTTTCTATTAAATCTAACCCCAGGTTTTAGAGAGAGCACAAGCCTTTAGCCCTGTTTAACAGTGGTAAGGTGCACAGGGTCCTAAGGACAACAAAAATTAATTCAGCAAAATCGAAGGAAAGCAGGAAAAAAGTTTGGGGGAAGATCATCATAAGACTGACAGGTCTAACACCTTTTAGCTCAGGATTTGCCCAGACAGCACTCTCCTACTGGTACCCTATGCAGTTTCACACCACTATTTCCACCAAGACGAAAGGCCATTCTATTAAAAAGAGGTCTGCCCTTCGTGCTCCACGACAAACTGGAGGACAGGGAAGGTAGATTCACAGGCGTCATCTGTACTATAGGCAGCACACTACCTACTGTATCTTCAATATACAGTCCAAATTACCACAACCATTCTTGCTTTGACGACCTCTTTGCCAGAGTGCTGGCGTTTCGTGGTGAACCGTTTCATGATAAGAATGTGACCCTCTATCCAACCCCACTTTCCACCAGAGTGGTACTGTGGACTTCTCATTAATTAACATGTGATGCCGACAGCACGAAGGCGATCAAGACTACACCTTTTTACTCTAATGTCTACAGATCATATTCCAGGTTGGTCTGTTTTCTCCTTGACAACAGGCTGCCTCCCCAGGTACTAGACACACACATAGGCATCAAAGTCCCGTCCGATCATGCAATTGGACTTATCCCTCCTGCCACAACCAGGGCCGAATAAATGGACGACTAATGAAATGGCATTCCGCGACATGGCATTGCTCTATTCCATATGAGAAACCATGGAGAATTATTGTAAGGAGAAAGATAACGTGGTAGTTGAATGGCATAAATATGGGATGCCCCAAAGGCAGTCATCCATGGCGACCTAATCTCACATACAACACTTGTGACCCGATTATCTGCCTAAAAAAATCTGAACTTTAGGCTCTAATCAAAGACCAGGAATCCCGTCATTAGCAAAGCGGCTCCCAGAGAGGATATCAGGAACTACGTACTGTTGAGGCAGCTCATGCTCATTATTTAGAGCCTTTTGCCTTTTTTAACACAGGGAAGCCTGATTTTGCAATTGCTTGACGGCCCAATAACACCTGCCAAAGTCAGAATGGCAATTGCAGACCTCAAACTGGCAGGCCCAGCTGGGCTATGGACATCCTTCTACAAAGTATATCTGGGAATTCTGTCTCCACCCCCTTGCAACCATGTATAATCACTTTCTCCAAACTGATAGAACTCACCTTGATCTTGAAACCGGGGAAAGACCCCACATCCTGTGGCTCATACAGGCTGATCGCCTTATTGTACTTTGACGCTATGATCTTTGTGTCTATCCTGGTTTGTCGCAACCGTGACGTGTGGCCCATTATCGTTTCCTCTGAACATTCAGGCTTTGTCAAATACTGGCATTCAATTGACAACACTAGATTGGTGTATAATCTGATCAAAGATCAGAAAAACAAAATACTTGAATGTCCTTCCTCGCTACATGCGGAAAAGGTCTTCAATAGGGTAGAGTTTATCATGAATCTTCTTAACTAGAGGGGCATTGGCCCTAACCTACTCAAATATAATATGGGCAACTTTGGCTGTATCCTATACCATCTTCTATATTCCCTCACAGTGGAATCCCTAGATCAAAAAATAACTGCAAACCCCAACATCCCAGGACTCCAACTTGGCCCAAAGAATATAGGCCCTCATTACAACCCTGGCGGTAAATCCTGCCTACCGCCGTGCAGAAGACCGCCAACACACCACTGTGGCAGCGGAATTCTGCTACAGGTATTACGACCCACAGCTCGGAATCCGCCACTATACAGACACCCACATAAGTCCGCCAGCCCAAAGGTCAGTGATAAACTGGCAGTACCAAAACCCACACCGTTACGCCAACAGATATACGCCACACTATCACGACCCATGAATCAACGCAGCGGTCTTTCAAACGCGGTAAACCATTGGCGGTACACACCGCCGCGCTCAAAATACTCACACACTTACAAAACACAACCACATAGGACAATTAAAAAGTCACACACCTGACACACATACACACACCACACCCACACACCCCATCCAATATAAAACACACACCCACATTACCCACAACCCAACACATCACCCCACACATCATATCAACCATCACCTCACACATCACTCACACCACATCATGACACCTCAAAGACACCCCAGATTCACTGACGAGGAGCTCAGGGTCATGGTGGAGGAAATCGTCAGTGTAGAGCCACAGCTATTCGCCTCACAGGTGCAGCACACCTCCATTGCTAGGAAGATGGAACTATGGCGCAGAATAGTCGACAGGGTTAACGCAGTGGGACAGCATCGAAGAACGCGGGATGACATCAGGAAGAGGTGGAGCGACCTACGGGGGAAGGTGCGTTCCGTGGTCTCCAGACACCAGATTGCTGTACAGAGGAATGGCGGTGGCCCCCCATCTTCTCCCCCAGAACTTACAACATGGGAGGAGCAAGTCTTGGCAATACTGCATCCTGAGGGCCTCGCAGGAGTAGCAGGAGGACTGGACTCTGGTAAGTCAAATCTTTACTAACTTATCCCCCGCATGCCATCACATACTCCCACCCCTACCCTCACACCCATCACCCCAACAACCCACAGATACCCCACCAACACAACCCACACATCCCAAAAACAAGCCCTGCATGTAACATCAATGCATGGACACCCATCACCAATGCATGTCCAGTACAGAGACTCACTCATGCCCCAAAATCACCAATCACACAAGGACCAAGCCAGTAATGCAAGCACAGGAGTAGAGGGTCACTCACTCATTGCACAAGATGGCATACACAGATACAATAAATATGCATTTACACCTCAACAGGCCACCTACCCAACATCACCGGACAGGAGGTGCCAGACATATCCAATTCCCCCACAAAAGAGACCCACAGTGATAACAGCAGCTCTGCACACCTGGATCAAGATGACCAGCCCGGCCCATCAGGGACCTCGGGACAGTCGGTTCCCCTGCCACTGTCACAAGCCACCACAGAGCCTCCCCCCTCAGGAAACACCAGCACAGCACCCACCCAGCAGGCCCATCCCTCTGTCTCCAGGACACGTCAATCAGCAGTGTGTCCACCACTACAGGGAAGCCAGGCAAACCCAAAACCCCAAGAAAATCAGGGACCTGGGGGCAGTGGCAGTGGGCACACGGTTCAGGGGACAGAGGCCCAGGATAACAGGGAAACTGGGAGGACTGATGTGCAAAAGGGGGAGGACAGGCCCAGGGAACCGACACTCCACGAGGCCCTCTCCAACATCATGGAAGCTTACCATCATTCCCAGGAGACCATGGCAACGGTACGGGCCAAGTTTCAGGAGACCCAGCAGCTGCAGGAGAAACACTACCTGGGGATCAGGGAGGACTTGAAGTCCATCAACACTACCCTGGTCACCACTGCAGGGGTGCTGACAGACATTCTCAACACCAAGAGGGACACAGTGGCACACCAACGGGCCCCTGACACTAGCCTGGATGATGAACAGACCTCCGCCAGCGCTAGTGGATAAGTGGCACTGCCACAGGAACAACAGGACATCAGCACCCCACCCCCTGCAGATGGAGAACCACCCCACAAACGGTCTCTGAGATCCAGGAACAAGACAGAGAACATTGCCAAGACCCCCGCCAGGAAATGAGACCCCCCTGAATGTCACCCTTCTGTCCCACTATGTCACCCTGTCCATCCTTAAACTGCCATTGCTCCACTTCCTATGCCCCTTGGACAATGCACCTGTGAAACAAATAGATTGGACTCTGCCATGGACATTCCTCCACCATTACCCCAGCCCATTTTACAACCCCCTCCACTTATTTGCACAGGAATAAACACACTTCAATCACAAAACAATCTGGAGTCGGTCTGTGCTTTCACAAATGTGTAATTGCAATAACTATGGAATATAGCAATGTCAATTTACTTGTTCACATACCAATGACTCTTCTTCACTGTCCACAGGCTCCACAGCTGCCACAAGACCACCATCTGGCCCATCCTCCTGCAGAAAAGGCACCTGTCATCGCAAAGCCAGGTTGTGCAGCATACAGCAGGCCACGATGATCTGGCACACCTTCTTTGGTGAGTAGTATAAGGAGCCACCTGTCAGATGGAGGCACCGGAACCTGGCCTTCAGGAGGCCGAAGGTGCGTTCGATCACCCTCCTAGTTCGCCCATGTGCTTCATTGTAGCGTTCCTCTGCCCTTGTCCAGGGATTCCTCACTGGAGTCAGTAGCCATGACAGGTTGGGGTAACCAGAGTCACCTGCAAATGTCGAGGGACAACTGTTAGCCACACACTAACCCTTAGGGACAACCCCATACCCAGACACCTATTTCAACTGTGTTGGACCTTGGCCTCACCTATTAGCCACACACGGTGCCTCTGGAGTTGCCCCATCACATAAGGGATGCTGCTATTCCTCATGATGTAAGCGTCATGCACTGATCCAGGAAACTTGGCACTCACATGGGAGATGTACTGGTTTGTCAAACTCACCATCTGCACATTTATTGAATGGTAGCCCTTCTGGTTTCTGTACACCTGTTCACTCCTGCGGGTGGTACAAATGCCACATGTGTACCATCAATGGCACCAATTATGTTGGGGATATGTCCCAGGGCATAGAAATCACCTTTCACTGTGGGCAAATCCTCCACCTGAGGGAACACGATGTAGCTGCGCATGTGTTTCAGCAGGGCAGACAACAGTCTGGACAACACGTTAGAGAACATTGGCTGGGACATCCCTGATGCCATGGCCACTGTTGTTTGAAAAGACCCACTGGCCAGGAAATGGAGTACAGACAGTACCTGCACTAGAGGGGGGATTCCTGTGGGATGGCGGATAGCTGACATCAGGTCTGGCTCCAACTGGGCATACAGTTCCTAGATTGTTGCACGATCAAGTCTGTAGGTGACTATGATGTGTCTCTCTTCCATTGTCGACAGGTCCACCAGGAGTCTGTACACCGGAGCATGCCGCCATCTCATCACTTGCCCCAGCAGACATGCCCTATGGAGGAGAATATCGAGCAGAGAGTCAGCCAACACTAAGGTATCACAATTTGTTATTTGCAGAAACGTTATTAATCCGCAATGTGCCGGTATCTGTCTGTATTCCCGGCCTAGATAGGTGTGACGCAGTTAACATCCATCCCATGTGGCCCCCTGAAATGGTGGCTGCCTGACCTGTAAGGTGGGACAAGGGGATATGAGGTAACTGCGCTGGTGTTGTACACCGTCGCGGTGGGCGGTGGAAGACTGCTGCGCAAATCTGCATTGGTTAACATTGGGCCCTATGGGTCCCAGGAGCCAATGACGATGTACGCCGGCGGTGACGGTATGCACTGCCATGGACGTGATCGCCATTTTCTGTCTCTTCCCTCACTTGATACCTGACCTTCAACAGGAGAAGACCTACACTGGAAGTGCTGCGGTGACCTGTGTCTGGAAGCGACGATGGCTTGAGTGTCTGGGGAAAGGGCCCCTGCCTTCAATTCGAAGGAGTTGGAAAAACTAGTGGATGGGGTCCTCCCCCAGTACACGCAACTGTACGGTCCTCCAGACAAACAGGTGAGTACACTGTGAGCATGATGCATGGGCAATGCTTGTTTTGAGTGGTGTGGATGGAAGATACATGGGCGGGGGGCTGAGGCCTGCATGTGCGGATGCTGAGTGTATGTGCGCCAGGGCATGGGTGGGTACTGGTGGGCAATGAGCATGATGGTCCGGACGGGTGAGTAATATCCTTTCCCCCTGTACCATTCCTCTAGGTCAGCGCCCACCAGAAGAAGGGAATTTGGCGTGCCATCGCCAAGGACGTCCGGACCCAGGGGGTCTACCACAGAGGGAGCACCCACTGCAGTAAAAGATGGGAGGACATGCGCCGCTGGAGCAAGAAGATGGCGGAGGCCCAACTGGGGATGGCCTCCCAACGTGGAAGGGGTGCCCATTGCACCATGACCCCCCTGATGTTCCGGATCCTGATGGTGGCCTATCCGGAGTTGGATAGGGCACTTGAGGGCATCACAGCAACCACAAGGGGGTGAGTACAGACTCCTTCAGATGACTCTGAGCGCATTACGAGGTGTCTGGGTGGGGGAGGTGGGCAGTGGGTTCCCCTAGGCCAGGGCGAACTTGGTAGGCAAGGTCCCTTGTGAGGCAGGTCATGTGGCTCCCCAACCCCACCAGTGGTAAGAGCCATCTCCACCTAGTCAGGCTCCTGTGACTTCCAGGTGTGCAGCAATTGGGCTTAGGCCTCGGACCCCATGGTCAGCTGAAATTTCTAGGAACTGTCAGTGCATGGCATAGTGCAGAGGGCTGCTCCATGTCTGTTGTGTCCGCAAACGGTAGTGGTGTTGCATGCACTGAACATGTCTTTCTTCTGTCTCCCCCCACCCCTTTTTGTGCTCTCCCTGTTCTTGTGTGCAATAGTATCATCAGGCGGAGGAGCATTGGCACCGGAGCAGGAGGGAGCTGCAACCCACTTGGCCCTGGAGGGCAAAGCAACGGAGTCTGAAGCCACCAGTGGGACGGAGGGTGAGGGGAGCTCCACGGCGGGGACAGGAGCAGACAGCAGTAAAAGCGACTCCTCCTCTGATGGGAGCTCCCTTGTGGCTGGCACCTCTGTGCCCACCGCAACAACAGGTACAGCCGCCACTCCCCCTACCAGAACCGCCCTCTCAGCAGCCCCTCAGCGTGTATCCCGTGCCCGCTCACCCAGTAGGGTGGGCATCTCCTTCGCCCCAGGCACCTCAGGCCCTGCCCCAGTCAGCCCTGCTGCCCTCAGTGAGGAGGCTATTGACCTCCTGAGATCCCTCACTGTTGGGCAATCTACCATTGTGAATGCCATCCAGGGTGTTGAGAGGCATTTGCAACAAACAAATGCATACCTGGAGGGCATTCATTCTGGCCAGGCAGCCCAACAGAGAGCATTTCAGGCTCTGGCCTCAGCACTGATGGCAGCCATTGTCCCTGGGTCCAGCCTTCCCCCTCCAACTTACTCCACCCAGACCCAATCCCCTGTACCTCAGCCTATCCCAAGCACACCATCAGACCAGCATGCATACACATCAACAGACAAAAATGACTCAGGCAAACATAAGCACCACACATCCCACAGGCACTCACACAAGCACCATACCCATGCACACATACCAACATCCACTTCATCCACTGTGTCCCCCTCCTCCACATCTCCCTCCTCCCTCCCTGTCTCATCTCCACTCACACCTACATGCACTACATCCTCAGCCACTACCTCCATCACCAGCACGCCCATCACCACACACTGCTAACGTGCACTCACCACCCCCACTACCATTCACACATCCCCAGTGTCCTCTCCCTGTGTGTCTGTGAGCCCTCCTCCCAAAGTACACAAACGCAGGCACACACCCACCCAACAGCCATCCACCTCACAACAGCCTCCGGTCCATGCACCTTCACCCAAATTCAGCAGACGTACACCTCCTACACCCACTACCTCTTCCTCCACTCCCAAACCCCCTCCATCTTCCCGTCCCAGTGTGGCTAAAAACTTTTCCTCGCTAACTTTCACCTCTTCCCTACACCTCCCCCCCCCCGTCCTTCCCCTAGGGCCAGGCTTTCTAGGTCCCAGCCCAGCACCTCAGCCACCACATCCCCAGGCACAGTGGTGCCAGCAACTACGGGGTCATCGAGTGCGCCACCCATCAGGGATGCCAGTGTGCCACGTAGCAAGGGCAAGAACAATCCACCACCTGCCAAGGTGAAAAAGGTGCCCACATCCCCGAGGGAGAAGCCAAAACTACCAGCCACCAAGGGCTCAGATAAAACTCAAGGGGATAGTGGTAAGACAACTGCGGCACCATCGAAGGTGGGGAAGGGTCAAAAGCAGAAAAGCAGGTCAGGAGAGGGCATGGTGACACCGACTGAGAGACCAGTGTCACACCTTCTGTCTACGACCATGCCAACCTGTATGGCGGCGAACACCGCTAGCTGCCCCGCAACCACAACCACTACCTGCACCGCCACCTGCAGCGCCCCCGGCACGTCTACAGCCTCAGTGACAGTCCCCAGCCTCTTCCCCAGTGGGCAGCCATCCGAGGCTGCAGAAGACGTCCTGCTTTGTCCCTCAGCAGGTGCTGACCCATGCCCCTCCGCCACAGACACCGTCGCAAGCACCGCCGTCACAGACCCCGCCGCAAGCACCGCCACCGGCCCCGCTGCATCCTCGGACAGTGGCACCACCACTGACAAGGCTACCATCCCCAGTGGTCAGTCGTCCGAGGCTGGAGGAGAGTTCCTGGCCCTGGGTAGCTTCCATGAGCCATGATTTCCATCACTGTTTGCACCTGCAGATGGAAGGCGAAGCCACAGCAGTGTGGGGTATGGTGCTGCCTCCATGGGGTATCATGCTACCTGAACCTCGCCAATCTCGTGGCACGCACACCCAGGTGAGGGAATTGTACCGGCCACACTGCACGTGGAGCACTCTGGGCACCATGCCCCCTCCAGAACCAGTGGAGTATCACATCCACTACCTCAGTCCTTGGCAGGATGAAGCACTCTGGGCACCAGGCCCCCTCCAGAACCAGTGGAGTATCACATCCACTACCTCAGTCCTTGGCAGGATGAAGCACTCTGGGCACCAGGCCCCCTCCAGAGCCAGTGGAGTTTCACATCCACTACCTCAGCCCTTGGCAGGATGGAGAACTCTGGGCACCGGGCGACCTCCAGAACCAGTGGAGTATCACACCCACTACCTCAGTCCTTGGCAGGATGAAGCACTCTGGGCACCAGGCCCCCTCCAGAAAAAAGTGGAGACTGTTATCCACTTGAGAGACTGTGGCTTTGCACTCCCCAGGATAAAGCAGTTGGCATGGAGCTCCCTTGTGCAGCAGTGGCGTTGTGCATTCATCAGGCTGAGGTGCCCTCCCTCCCCCTCCCCCTGAGGTGCCTGTGTATTTTCGATCTGATGCCCCAGGAGTGTTCTCTCCGTTTCCAGTCAGGTATCATGTGTGGGCTTCACCCATGCATTTTGGGCCCCCCTCCCCTGTGTTGTAGGTGCAGTACTCACCGTGGTCGTCGCCGCTACCGCCGTTCATACTCCTGGTAGAAGAGGAGGAAGACCAGCATCGGCAGGATCTGTAGTTCGGGCTCCATGGCGTCCTGGTTTATCGTTGGGTGTCGAGAGGTGAGTGGTTTCCCTTCTGTGTACTGTTTCCGCCGTGCTTTTGATTGCGTTGGTTCTCCCCTAGCAAATGTTGCGGATTGGTGTCTTGAAATACAGTGGGCGGTACATTGTCTTCCGCCTGTCTGTTGGCGGTGACCGCTGCGGTGTTTGTTTGTACCGCCGTGGAGGTCGGAGTGTTAAAGTGGCTGTCTGTGCTGGCGGTTTCCGCCATGGTCTAATCCCATTTTTTTTACTGCTGGTCTGTTGGTGGTATTACCGCCTCTTTAACACCGACCGCCAGGGTTGTAATGAGGGCCATAGTCTAGCTTTATTTGCGGATGATATTTCTTTGTTTCGTAACAAACCCAGAAATGTCACTGCTTGCTCTTGTCCGGATAATCGAACAGTTCAAGAAGATTTAAGTTACACCTTGCTAAATCCTCTCAGACTGGGGTCTCAAACACAGACCCAAATACAGGCCCAAATACAGCCTGCACTAGTTTGGCACCAAATCCCTTCCACCACCAGAAACATTACCCCCAGGACACTCTCTCATACTTATCATGGCTCCCATGCAAACATACACTGAATTACAAATATTTCCTTCGCTCGACTGTCTTACAATTGGCCCACTAGGACACAGTGTCCGGCAGACACCCTCATAATGCTTCTCCGATGCCACCGATCACCCACAACACTGACTTTCCAGTGGCCATGACTAATCCCCACTTCCAGCGATGTAGGATGGGAATGATGTGATACCACTACGATTAGCTGACTTATACCTGGATGGGACATTAACGGACAGAGATGCATATATGGGACCATTTCCACTTCCAGTTATGGGGCGACTATAGACTAACCCAACTGTTATACTGAGGGGGTAGTAGAGAGAACCACACAAAGTCAAACAGAGAGAAAACACCATTTGAGATCCTCCTTCTGGGCCAAACAAGAACAAAAAAGGGGGGTTTCCCTCAGTCCCTTAGTACTCAGCAATAAACAGTGCTATGCGGACCAGGCCTCCTCCTACACAACCGCTTTGGGTAGAGACAGAATGAGAGATCCCTTGGCAAGCCCTACAGACTAGGCCAGCTACAGCCTCTATATGTGTTCAGCACAATGAAAACTCCTACAAAATCCTCACTAGATGGTATCTCACCATGAAAGTCATGAACAAGGGTCTGACCTGTGTTGGAGGGCTTGCTGGGAGAGGTAGGACATGATACACACACGTGGTGGACTTATACCACGTTTTTCTCCAACTGGGAAGAGAGAATACGAATTGTGAAAGAAATGAGAGTGAAATATCCAGTCGTTCCGCTTCTTCTCCTACTGGGGACAGGGCTGGCTCTAGGGCGGTGCGACCGGTGCCATCGCACCGGGCGCTGACTTCGAGTGGGGGGACGTGTGTCCAGGTATCTTATGGTTTAAAAAGTACCTGCTGCGGCGTTCCTTGCCTCCAGCAATTTTTAGGAAACAATAAAAATGTCAAGACATGTCTGATGACTAATGTTCTGCCTTGAGAGGGATAGAAGACTTCTCTAGTAGAAGTTTTAAGGTAGCAGAGAGGGTAAATATGCCTGCTTCAAAGAACATGTACCAAAAAGGGTTAATTTGGGTTATAATCAATTATTATTATTAAAGAAAAACCCCAACTATGGTATCACCTTGTAAATTTTGAGTTAGTGGTTCCCGAGACCAAGCACTCTTAAACTATAAAGCCTACCAGTATGGATGACTGTAGTATTCGTTAGTCCGTATTCTGTATACTAAATTCTGTATTCCTAATCTGATGTTGTGTGCATTTTATGAGTGTCGTTTCATGTTCTGTGTTCCGATTGCGGTGCTTGTGGACAGTTACTTGCCAGACACGGAGCTGGGAGGATGCTTTGGGATGAGCTCTTCTTTGAATATAATTATTCTACTAATAAACCCTTATGAATAGAAGTCTGTGACGTGTCCATGGACGTTATTACCAATGGGCATATTCAGGGCCACCCCATGACCACCTCCTTGGATTTCCTCACTACCACCTGAAAATGGGTCCCTCATCTCTCAATAGCCCCCTTTCACATCCATTCATTTGTTTTAAAGCGCTTTTAAAGGCTTGCTTTACTAAACCACTCAGCTATCCACTTAAAATATCATTCTGTTCTTTGCAGCAGGCATATTACCCCTCTATGGTGAGTCAAAACTCCTGCTAGACAAACCTCGGATCGCTTTCTCTAGCAAGATCATTAATCACAAGAGGTATTTTGACATTTTAATTGCTTCCTGAAGGAGGGATGCACAAGAAACTTTTCAGCAGGTACTTTTAAATTGCAAGTTTCGTAAGTTATTGCTAAACACAGTGCCCGTCTGAGGTCAGCACCTGGTGCGGCCACACCGCTCGCACCGCCCCAAAGCCGGCCTTGGGCATATATACTACAATGACACGTGACTCCTACACCTTGTAGTCCTCTGTCGTATGTAACATTTCTTATACACTGATTTACATACACACTTATGATTGATTGTATGTAATGTGTGTGTATGATGTAAAGTGCTCGGACACCCTACACTGGTATGAGTGGCGCTATAAAACTAATTAAATGCATCTGAGAGAGAGTGGTTATGGGGACTTGAGGGGCACTGTTAAAGGGTGGTAGTGAGGAAATCTATGGCAGAGGTGGTCACAAGGCGCCAACAAACATTGTCGAACAGGGCGCCATCAGTGCTAAAGACTGCCCTGACTGGGGACCCTAAGAGACCACTCAGATACCCGCTGATGACCTCACTGGGCAAACTTGTAACTCACCTCCTCACTTTTCTGCAATTTTGGAAGCAAAATGTAATATCTGCACTACCCATCTGGTGGAACAAGTTCTGGTCAGTTTAAGCAAATGAAAACCAGAATGCCCTAATACGTGACAAAGAACAGAAATTTGAGAAAATATGGTCCCCCTTTCGTACCTCTATAAAAATCTGTAAACATTGCAGGGGTGACTTAAAGAGCAGACCATCTGCCATCCAACGTTTGGGAGTAGATGGGATGTCCTCTATCTGGGACCTATCACATGCACCCTTGCAAGTGCCGCACCACACGTGCGATTTTCTCCCCAGACCCCTGCAGCATTGTGACAGTACTGCTCTGCAATCCGCAACTGTGACGTCGTGATTTCTTTCCCACTTTATTCCTGTTTATTGAGGTCATGAACCCTATTATAGTAACAACAGATGTAATTAATAATGCCTTCCGGACATGATGACAGCAATCCATTTTTTTCTCTTGTACCTGATGATACCTGTGGAACTAAATGTTTAACAAAACATAATAAACATAAAGGTGAGGAACAGGGAAAGTGGTTAACAGAGGTAAAGCTTTTGGAAGAAGTTAAGACTGGACCTAGAATGGTGGAATTTAAATTATTAATTCATTATTTTGGGCTGATTTTCTTTTGTTATTCTAATGCACTATATACTAAGATAAGTCAAGAGGAGCCTGAGATGAAGAGTGGTGAATAAAATGTGCAGTCTTGCCGCGTTTGCTGTACAATGACATAGTAAACATTTAGGCCTTCATTACAGGTGGAACAGTGGATTTTTCCTCTGGTAAATTTAGGAAAATTGACATGGGGGAATTCTTTTTTTTGGTGCGATTAAATCAAATCCAGTAATTAAGAGACAAGTCAATGATAAGGAGGATACATTTGGACCTAAGTACAGTGGTAGGCACATCTGTTTAACACTGGATCCGGAAGCAGGTTGATCCACTGTTGGACATGGTTCTGCTGAGGGAGTTTTCTCGAAACGTTTTGCTTTTTTCTCCCAGTCTTTGCTGACTCTCTGTGTGTGACCTTAGGACTCTGGCACTTCCCCATTGTCTGGCCGAGTGAAAGTGAGCATGCCCTTCCTCCCTATGGTAGGAATGTGGGGTGAAACATGGTTGAAGTGATGTACCTACCCAGGAGGGCCCTGTGAAACAGGTAAATGACATACCCAGCGCGGTTACGGCCCTGGCCACTAGCGGGTGTGCACTGGGTGTGCCACCCCCTAGGAGACCCTGTTAGCCATGTCCTAGGTTAATGGAAGCGTGCCTTGACTCAGGGTAGCAGTCCTGATGCAGGGGCCAACTCTGAGCTGCATTACGCCTTCCCCAGAGGGCCCCAATGGTGGGGATGGTGGTAGGTGGAGGGAAGGGCGAGGATACAACGATGTACCCTGTCTAGGTGTGGGGAGCACCGACATTTGGGTGTTCCCTACTGTAGGAGGCTGGACTGGCTTGTAGTGAGTACCAAGGGGTACTTGCACCTTGCACCAGGCCCAGTTATCCCTTATTAGTGTATAGGGTGTCTAGCAGCTTAGGCTGATAGATAATGGTAGCTTAGCAGAGCAGCTTAGGCTGAACTAGGAGACGTGTGAAGCTACCACAGTACCACTTAGTGTCATATGCACAATATCATAAGAAAACACAATACACAGTTATACTAAAAATAAAGGTACTTTATTTTTATGACAATATGCCAAAGTATCTTAGAGTGTACCCTCAGTGAGAGGATAGGAAATATACACAAGATATATATACACAATAGCAAAAATATGCAGTATAGTCTTAGAAAACAGTGCAAACAATGTATAGTTACAATAGGATGCAATGGGGAAACATAGGGATAGGGGCAACACAAACCATATACTCCAAAAGTGGAATGCGAACCACGAATGGACCCCAAACCTATGTGACCTTGTAGAGGGTCGCTGGGACTATTACAAAATAGTGAGAGTTAGAAAAATAACCCTCCCCAAGACCCTGAAAAGTGAGTGCAAAGTGCACTAAAGTTCCCCTAAGGACAAAGAAGTCGTGTTAGAGGAATAATGCAGGAAAGACACAAACCAGCAATGCAACAACTGTGGATTTCCAATCTAGGGTACCTGTGGAACAAGGGGACCAAGTCCAAAAGTCACAAGCAAGTCGGAGATGGGCAGATGCCCAGGAAATGCCAGCTGCGGGTGCAAAGAAGCTTCGAGTGGACAGAAGAAGCTGAGGTTTCTGCAGGAACGAAAAGGGCTAGAGACTTCCCCTTTGGTGGACGGATCCCTCTCACCTTGGAGAGTCGTGCAGAAGTGTTTTCCCGCTGAAAGGACGCCAACAAGCCTTGCTAGTCGCAAATCGTGCGTTTGGCGTTTTTGGACGCTGCTGGGGCCCAGGAGGGACCAGGAGGTCGCAAATTGGACCTGAAGAGAGAGGGGACGTCGAGCAAGACAAAGAGCCCTAACTGAAGCAGGTAGCACCCGGAGAAGTGCCAGAAACAGGCACTACGAGGATGCGTGAAACGGTGCTCGCCGAAGTTGCACAAAGGAGTCCCACGTCGCCGGAGACCAACTTAGAAAGTCGTGCAATGCAGGTTAGAGTGCCGTGGACCCAGGCTTGGCTGTGCACAAAGGATTTCCGCCGGAAGTGCACAGGGGCCGGAGTAGCTGCAAAGTCGCGGTTCCCAGCAATGCAGCCCAGCGAGGTGAGGCAAGGACTTACCTCCACCAAACTTGGGCTGAAGAGTCACTGGACTGTGGGGGTCACTTGGACAGAGTCACTGGATTCGAGGGACCTCGCTCGTCGTGCTGAGAGGAGACCCAAGGGACCGGTAATGCAGCTTTTTGGTGCCTGCGGTTGCAGGGGGAAGATTCCGTCGACCCACGGGAGATTTCGTCGGAGCTTCTGGTGCAGAGAGGAGGCAGGCTACCCCCACAGCATGCACAAGCAGGAAAACAGTCGAGAAGGCGGCAGGATCAGCGTTACAGAGTTGCAGTAGTCGTCTTTGCTACTATGTTGCAGGTTTGCAGGCTTCCAGCGCGGTCAGCAGTCGATTCCTTATCAGAAGGTGAAGAGGGAGATGCAGAGGAACTCGGATGAGCTCTTGCATTCGTTATCTAAAGTTTCCCCAGAGACCCTAAATAGCCAGAAAAGAGGGTTTGGCTACTTAGGAGAGAGGATAGGCTACTAACACCTGAAGGAGCCTATCAGCAGGAGTCTCTGACGTCACCTGGTGGCACTGGCCACTCAGAGCAGTCCAGTGTGCCAGCAGCACCTCTGTTTCCAAGATGGCAGAGGTCTGGAGCACACTGGAGGAGCTCTGGACACCTCCCAGGGGAGGTGCAGGTCAGGGGAGTGGTCACTCCCCTTTCCTTTGTCCAGTTTCGCACCAGAGCAGGGGCTAAGGGGTCCCTGAACCGGTGTAGACTGGCTTATGCAGAATTGGGCACATCTGTGCCCAAGAAAGCATTTCCAGAGGCTGGGGGAGGCTACTCCTCCCCTGCCTTCACACCATTTTCCAAAGGGAGAGGGTGTCACACCCTCTCTCAGAGGAAGTCCTTTGTTCTGCCATCCTGGGCCAGGCCTGGCTGGACCCCAGGAGGGCAGCTGCCTGTCTGAGGGGTTGGCAGCAGCAGCAGCTGCAGTGAAACCCCAGGAAGGGCAGTTTGGCAGTACCAGGGTCTGTGCTACAGACCACTGGGACCATGGGATTGTGCCAACTATGCCAGGGTGGCATAGAGGGGGCAATTCCATGATCATAGACATGTTACATGGCCATATTTGGAGTTACCATTGTGAAGCTACATATAGGTAGTGACCTATATGTAGTGCACGCGTGTAATGGTGTCCCCGCACTCACAAAGTTCAGGGAATTGGCCCTGAACAATGTGGGGGCACCTTGGCTAGTGCCAGGGTGCCCTCACACTAAGTAACTTTGCACCTAACCTTTACCAGGTAAAGGTTAGACATATAGGTGACTTATAAGTTACTTAAGTGCAGTGTAAAATGGCTGTGAAATAACATGGACGTTATTTCACTCAGGCTGCAGTGGCAGGCCTGTGTAAGAATTGTCAGAGCTCCCTATGGGTGGCAAAAGAAATGCTGCAGCCCATACGGATCTCCTGGAACCCCAATACCCTGGGTACCTTAGTACCATATACTAGGGAATTATAAGGGTGTTCCAGTAAGCAAATGTAAATTGGTAAAATTGGTCACTAGCCTGTTAGTGACAATTTAAAAGTAATGAGAGAGCATAACCACTGAGGTTCTGGTTAGCAGAGCCTCAGTGAGACAGTTAGGCACCACACAGGGAACACATACATGCACACCTATGAGCACTGGGGCCCTGTGTGACAGGGTCCCAGTGACACATACATATAGGCCACAACCTTATGAGCACTGGGGTCCTGACTAGCAGGGTCCCAGTGACACATAACAAACATACTGAAAACATAGTGTTTTCACTATGAGCACTGGGGCCTAGCCATCAGGACCCCAGTGAGACAGTGAAAACAGTGACAAACATCCTGACATACACTCACAAACAGGCCAAAAGTGGGGGTAACAAGGCTAGAAAGAGGCTACTTTCTCACACAACCCCCCCCCAAACGAAGGACAATAAGGCTAACCTTGGCCAGTTGAGACTTTATTGTCTAAGTGGTGATAAGTAGAGAGTAGCTCTGCAATAGACTGGTTACTCCCTTTATCATCCACTATATGGTTACTTCCCTGTGGGGATGTAAACCACCCTGTTGGAAGTTTTTTAGCTAAGCAACAATGTGAAGATGTATTTTCAGAGTTTCTATCAGTAAGTTTTAGTTTAGAGCAGTGGGAATTATCCACTGAACCTATTTGTAATGATGGAAATGCCAGACAGGGATGCTGTCTCAGTAAAGCCATAGCTGGGCAAAAACTTTGTCCATTTGGCTGGAAGAGAGAACAGGGATGCTGTTTCTCTTGAGTTGGAGCAGGGCAGGGATGCTGTCCTATGAGCTCCACACTAGGGCAGGGATGCTGTCCTAAGTGTTGTGAGGCAGTGCAGGGTTTCTGCACTAAAGTTTCTCTGGGAGGGTTGGAGGGATGCTCCATGTTAACTAAAATGGTGCTCTTCTTGTCACCAATGTTAGTTATCCCACAGAGAGGTACTTCTACCTCAGGGAGTCCAGCTATGTCAGCTGATGATTCCCTTAGAACAGGTGCCACCCCAGGAGAGGTTTCTCCCACCACAGGAATGGTATCCTGAATGGTAGGGTGGTTAGGGGATACTGTGATACCCTTTTTACCTGTTGATGGAGAGGGATCCTGAGTTTTCAGGCCTTCTCTCCTTTGCTTTTTCATTTCAGTAGAAATGAGAGGGAACAATTCCTCAGGGATGCCCAGCATGGCTGCATGGGCATAAAACTCTACATCAGCCCAACCTGAGGCCTCTAGGTCATTACCTAAGAGACAGTCTACAGGTAAGCTAGGTGATACCACCACCTGCTTAGGGCCAGTAACTCCACCCCAACTAAACTGAATTATAGCTAAGGGAAGAAACTTAGTGGAGTTATGGACATCAATAATCTTATACTGTTGTCCAATGATGTGTTGATCAGGGTGCACTAGGTTTTCAGTCACCAAAGTGAAACTGGCACCTGTGTCCCTGTAGGCCAAGGCCTCAACACCATTTATTGAAACTGTCTGCCTGTACTTATCCATTGTAAGGGGACAAGCAGCCAGTGTGGCAAGGCCAATGCCACTAGGTGTGACAGAAACTGTCTTGGGAGTGACTACCCCAGTTTCTACTATGGACCCAAAAGTGAACCCAACTACACCCTTAACTTGACTGTTGCCAGCAGTCCCACCACTAGTACCACTACTGCTAGGGGCAGTAGAGCTTGATGTATTAGTGGTGGTAGGCTCAGGGGGTTTACCTGGACAGGACTTATCCCCTGGCCTATGGCCTCTGTTTTTACACACAAAGCACCAAGGCTTTTTAATGTGTGCAGGTTGAGAAGAAGAGGAAGAATTAGTTTTATCCCCACCCTCTGAAGAGTGTTTAAGATTTGAAGTGGGATCTTTGGTTTTACCCTTATCCCCATGCTTATCTTGAGATTTTTCACCATCTTTCTTCTTATTGCCATCTTTGTCACCCCCTGTATGAACTTTTCTGTTCACCCTTGTTCTGACCCATTTGTCTGCCTTCTTTCCCAATTCTTGGGGAGAGGTCAGATCAGAGTCTACCAGGTACTGGTGCAACAAATCAGACACACAATTATTAAGTATATGCTCTCTCAGCATTGTGTTATACAGGCTTTCATAATCAGTAACTTTACTGCCATGTAACCACCCCTCCAAGGCCTTCACTGAATGGTCAATGAAATCAACCCAGTCTTGTGAAGACTCCTTTTTGGTCTCTCTGAACTTTATCCTGTACTGTTCAGTGGTTAAGCCATAACCATCCAGGAGTGCATTCTTAAGAACTTGGAAATTATTAGCATCATTTTCTTTTACAGTAAGGAGCCTATCCCTACCTTTTCCACTAAATGATAGCCATAGGATAGCAGCCCACTGCCTTTGAGGGACATCCTGTACAACACAGGCCCTCTCAAGTGCAGCAAACCACTTGTTAATGTCATCCCCCTCCTTATAAGGGGGAACTATCTTGTGCAGATTCCTGGAATCATGCTCTTTTGCAGGATGACTATGGGGAATACTGCTGCTGCCACCATGGGTTTCTAAACCCAACTTCTGTCTTTCCTTCTCTAGTTCAAAAGACTGTCTATCCAAATCCAGCTGTTGCTTTTTAAGCTTCAGTCTGGTTTGTTCCACCCTCAACTTATTGAGTTCCCTCTCTAACATTCTGTCATCAGGGTTGGTGGGAGGGACATTCCTAGATACAGAGGTATGATGGGAATGAACAGAAGGAGACCTGTCCCTTACAGAAGCCACCCTAACAGCTTGGTTAACAGAAACATTACTACCAGTATGGTGAGAATAAATGCTTTTGCTATGATGTGAGACAACACTATTTATTTGGTGTGGCTCATCATCATTACCATCTATGCTAGATTGTCTAGTAATGGGCAGGCTAGGAAGTTTCTTTCCTGAATCTTTTCCTGGGGGAGTCCCTGAATCAGATTGGGAACTATTAGGTACTTTTTCAACAGATGGGGCACCTATGGCCTTATCCTGTTCTCTAAGCATGTTAAGTAACAGTTCCAAGGAAGGATTCTTCCCTACACTCAAACCTCTCTCTATAAAGAGACTCCTTGCTCTTTTCCAGCTAAGGTTGTCATATGCAAGTTTGGACAGATCAACACTTTGGCCTGTGCCAGACATTTTTTAGAGAGAATTAAAGTGATAGAAAAAGAGAAAAAAGTTTTCAGAACTTTTTGGAAAGACAGAAAAAAACTTTTTAAACTTTTAAGAACTTTTTGAAAGTTTAGAAGTACTTTTCAGCACTTTAGAAAAGAGTGAAAAGAGGAAATGCAAAACTTTTTGGCTATGTGTATATACACTGACCTTGTTTTGTATATTTTTCTCTTATGAAAAGTACAATGACAAGAGTGGTAAGTAGTCTCAAGCACTTATCCCACCACTGCACAACCAATGTAGGAGGCTGGACTGGCTTGTAGTGAGTACCAAGGGGTACTTGCACCTTGCACCAGGCCCAGTTATCCCTTATTAGTGTATAGGGTGTCTAGCAGCTTAGGCTGATAGATAATGGTAGCTTAGCAGAGCAGCTTAGGCTGAACTAGGAGACGTGTGAAGCTACCACAGTACCACTTAGTGTCATATGCACAATATCATAAGAAAACACAATACACAGTTATACTAAAAATAAAGGTACTTTATTTTTATGACAATATGCCAAAGTATCTTAGAGTGTACCCTCAGTGAGAGGATAGGAAATATACACAAGATATATATACACAATAGCAAAAATATGCAGTATAGTCTTAGAAAACAGTGCAAACAATGTATAGTTACAATAGGATGCAATGGGGAAACATAGGGATAGGGGCAACACAAACCATATACTCCAAAAGTGGAATGCGAACCACGAATGGACCCCAAACCTATGTGACCTTGTAGAGGGTCGCTGGGACTATTACAAAATAGTGAGAGTTAGAAAAATAACCCTCCCCAAGACCCTGAAAAGTGAGTGCAAAGTGCACTAAAGTTCCCCTAAGGACAAAGAAGTCGTGTTAGAGGAATAATGCAGGAAAGACACAAACCAGCAATGCAACAACTGTGGATTTCCAATCTAGGGTACCTCTGGAACAAGGGGACCAAGTCCAAAAGTCACAAGCAAGTCGGAGATGGGCAGATGCCCAGGAAATGCCAGCTGCGGGTGCAAAGAAGCTTCGACTGGACAGAAGAAGCTGAGGTTTCTGCAGGAACGAAAAGGGCTAGAAACTTCCCCTTTGGTGGACGGATCCCTCTCACCTTGGAGAGTCGTGCAGAAGTGTTTTCCCGCTGAAAGGACGCCAACAAGCCTTGCTAGTCGCAAATCGTGCGTTTGGCGTTTTTGGACGCTGCTGGGGCCCAGGAGGGACCAGGAGGTCGCAAATTGGACCTGAAGAGAGAGGGGACGTCGAGCAAGACAAAGAGCCCTCACTGAAGCAGGTAGCACCCGGAGAAGTGCCAGAAACAGGCACTACGAGGATGCGTGAAACAGTGCTCGCCGAAGTTGCACAAAGGAGTCCCACGTCGCCGGAGACCAACTTAGAAAGTCGTGCAATGCAGGTTAGAGTGCCGTGGACCCAGGCTTGGCTGTGCACAAAGGATTTCCGCCGGAAGTGCACAGGGGCCGGGGTAGCTGCAAAGTCGCGGTTCCCAGCAATGCAGCCCAGCGAGGTGAGGCAAGGACTTATCTCCACCAAACTTGGGCTGAAGAGTCACTGGACTGTGGGGGTCACTTGGACAGAGACGCTGGATTCGAGGGACCTCGCTCGTCGTGCTGAGAGGAGACCCAAGGGACCGGTAATGCAGCTTTTTGGTGCCTGCGGTTGCAGGGGGAAGATTCCGTCGACCCACGGGAGATTTCTTCGGAGCTTCTGGTGCAGAGAGGAGGCAGGCTACCCCCACAGCATGCACAAGCAGGAAAACAGTCGAGAAGGCGGCAGGATCAGCGTTACAGAGTTGAAGTAGTCGTCTTTGCTACTATGTTGCAGGTTTGCAGGCTTCCAGCGCGGTCAGCAGTCGATTCCTTATCAGAAGGTGAAGAGGGAGATGCAGAGGAACTCGGATGAGCTCTTGCATTCGTTATCTAAAGTTTCCCCAGAGACCCTAAATAGCCAGAAAAGAGGGTTTGGCTACTTAGGAGAGAGGATAGGCTACTAACACCTGAAGGAGCCTATCAGCAGGAGTCTCTGACGTCACCTGGTGGCACTGGCCACTCAGAGCAGTCCAGTGTGCCAGCAGCACCTCTGTTTCCAAGATGGCAGAGGTCTGGAGCACACTGGAGGAGCTCTGGACACCTCCCAGGGGAGGTGCAGGTCAGGGGAGTGGTCACTCCCCTTTCCTTTGTCCAGTTTCGCACCAGAGCAGGGGCTAAGGGGTCCCTGAACCGGTGTAGACTGGCTTATGCAGAATTGGGCACATCTGTGCCCAAGAAAGCATTTCCAGAGGCTGGGGGAGGCTACTCCTCCCCTGCCTTCACACCATTTTCCAAAGGGAGAGGGTGTCACACCCTCTCTCAGAGGAAGTCCTTTGTTCTGCCATCCTGGGCCAGGCCTGGCTGGACCCCAGGAGGGCAGCTGCCTGTCTGAGGGGTTGGCAGCAGCAGCAGCTGCAGTGAAACCCCAGGAAGGGCAGTTTGGCAGTACCAGGGTCTGTGCTACAGACCACTGGGACCATGGGATTGTGCCAACTATGCCAGGGTGGCATAGAGGGGGCAATTCCATGATCATAGACAGGTTACATGGCCATATTCGGAGTTACCATTGTGAAGCTACATATAGGTAGTGACCTATATGTAGTGCACGCGTGTAATGGTGTCCCCGCACTCACAAAGTTCAGGGAATTGGCCCTGAACAATGTGGGGGCACCTTGGCTAGTGCCAGGGTGCCCTCACACTAAGTAACTTTGCACCTAACCTTTACCAGGTAAAGGTTAGACATATAGGTGACTTATAAGTTACTTAAGTGCAGTGTAAAATGGCTGTGAAATAACGTGGACGTTATTTCACTCAGGCTGCAGTGGCAGGCCTGTGTAAGAATTGTCAGAGCTCCCTATGGGTGGCAAAAGAAATGCTGCAGCCCATACGGATCTCCTGGAACCCCAATACCCTAGGTACCTTAGTACCATATATTAGGGAATTATAAGGGTGTTCCAGTAAGCCAATGTAAATTGGTAAAATTGGTCACTAGCCTGTTAGTGACAATTTAAAAGTAATGAGAGAGCATAACCACTGAGGTTCTGGTTAGCAGAGCCTCAGTGAGACAGTTAGGCACCACACAGGGAACACATACATGCACACCTATGAGCACTGGGGCCCTGTGTGACAGGGTCCCAGTGACACATACATATAGGCCACAACCTTATGAGCACTGGGGTCCTGACTAGCAGGGTCCCAGTGACACATAACAAACATACTGAAAACATAGTGTTTTCACTATGAGCACTGGGGCCTAGCCATCAGGACCCCAGTGAGACAGTGAAAACAGTGACAAACATCCTAACATACACTCACAAACAGGCCAAAAGTGGGGGTAACAAGGCTAGAAAGAGGCTACTTTCTCACACAACCCCCCCCCCAAACGAAGGACAATAAGGCTAACCTTGGCCAGTTGAGACTTTATTGTCTAAGTGGTGATAAGTAGAGAGTAGCTCTGCAATAAACTGGTTACTCCCTTTATCATCCACTGTATGGTTACTTCCCTGTGGGGATGTAAACCACCCTGTTTGAAGTTTTTTAGCTAAGCAACAATGTTAAGATGTATTTTCAGAGTTTCTATCAGTAAGTTTTAGTTTAGAGCAGTGGGAATTATCCACTGAACCTATTTGTAATGATGTAAATGCCAGACAGGGATGCTGTCTCAGTAAAGCCATAGCTGGGCAAAAACTTTGTCCATTTGGCTGGAAGAGAGAACAGGGATGCTGTTTCTCTTGAGTTGGAGCAGGGCAGGGATGCTGTCCTATGAGCTCCACACTAGGGCAGGGATGCTGTCCTAAGTGTTGTGAGGCAGTGCAGGGTTTCTGCACTAAAGTTTCTCTGGGAGGGTTGGAGGGATGCTCCATGTTAACTAAAATGGTGCTCTTCTTGTCACCAATGTTAGTTATCCCACAGAGAGGTACTTCTACCTCAGGGAGTCCAGCTATGTCAGCTGATGATTCCCTTAGAACAGGTGCCACCCCAGGAGAGGTTTCTCCCACCACAGGAATGGTATCCTGAATGGTAGGGTGGTTAGGGGATACTGTGATACCCTTTTTACCTGTTGATGGAGAGGGATCCTGAGTTTTCAGGCCTTCTCTCCTTTGCTTTTTCATTTCAGTAGAAATGAGAGGGAACAATTCCTCAGGGATGCCCAGCATGGCTGCATGGGCATAAAACTCTACATCAGCCCAACCTGAGGCCTCTAGGTCATTACCTAAGAGACAGTCTACAGGTAAGCTAGGTGATACCACCACCTGCTTAGGGCCAGTAACTCCACCCCAACTAAACTGAATTATAGCTAAGGGAAGAAACTTAGTGGAGTTATGGACATCAATAATCTTATACTGTTGTCCAATGATGTGTTGATCAGGGTGCACTAGGTTTTCAGTCACCAAAGTGAAACTGGCACCTGTGTCCCTGTAGGCCAAGGCCTCAACACCATTTATTGAAACTGTCTGCCTGTACTTATCCATTGTAAGGGGACAAGCAGCCAGTGTGGCAAGGCCAATGCCACTAGGTGTGACAGAAACTGTCTTGGGAGTGACTACCCCAGTTTCTACTATGGACCCAAAAGTGAACCCAACTACACCCTTAACTTGACTGTTGCCAGCAGTCCCACCACTAGTACCACTACTGCTAGGGGCAGTAGAGCTTGATGTATTAGTGGTGGTAGGCTCAGGGGGTTTACCTGGACAGGACTTATCCCCTGGCCTATGGCCTCTGTTTTTACACACAAAGCACCAAGGCTTTTTAATGTGTGCAGGTTGAGAAGAAGAGGAAGAATTAGTTTTATCCCCACCCTCTGAAGAGTGTTTAAGATTTGAAGTGGGATCTTTGGTTTTACCCTTATCCCCATGCTTATCTTGAGATTTTTCACCATCTTTCTTCTTATTGCCATCTTTGTCACCCCCTGTATGAACTTTTCTGTTCACCCTTGTTCTGACCCATTTGTCTGCCTTCTTTCCCAATTCTTGGGGAGAGGTCAGATCAGAGTCTACCAGGTACTGGTGCAACAAATCAGACACACAATTATTAAGTATATGCTCTCTCAGGATTGTGTTATACAGGCTTTCATAATCAGTAACTTTACTGCCATGTAACCACCCCTCCAAGGCCTTCACTGAATGGTCAATGAAATCAACCCAGTCTTGTGAAGACTCCTTTTTGGTCTCTCTGAACTTTATCCTGTACTGTTCAGTGGTTAAGCCATAACCATCCAGGAGTGCATTCTTAAGAACTTGGAAATTATTAGCATCATTTTCTTTTACAGTAAGGAGCCTATCCCTACCTTTTCCACTAAATGATAGCCATAGGATAGCACCCACTGCCTTTGAGGGACATCCTGTACAACACAGGCCCTCTCAAGTGCAGCAAACCACTTGTTAATGTCATCCCCCTCCTTATAAGGGGGAACTATCTTGTGCAGATTCCTGGAATCATGCTCTTCTGCAGGATGACTATGGGGAATACTGCTGCTGCCACCATGGGTTTCTAAACCCAACTTCTGTCTTTCCTTCTCTAGTTCAAAAGACTGTCTATCCAAATCCAGCTGTTGCTTTTTAAGCTTCAGTCTGGTTTGTTCCACCCTCAACTTATTGAGTTCCCTCTCTAACATTCTGTCATCAGGGTTGGTGGGAGGGACATTCCTAGATACAGAGGTATGATGGGAATGAACAGAAGGAGACCTGTCCCTTACAGAAGCCACCCTAACAGCTTGGTTAACAGAAACATTACTACCAGTATGGTGAGAATAAATGCTTTTGCTATGATGTGAGACAACACTATTTATTTGGTGTGGCTCATCATCATTACCATCTATGCTAGATTGTCTAGTAATGGGCAGGCTAGGAAGTTTATTTCCTGAATCTTTTCCTGGGGGAGTCCCTGAATCAGATTGGGAACTATTAGGTACTTTTTCAACAGATGCGGCACCTATGGCCTTATCCTGTTCTCTAAGCATGTTAAGTAACAGTTCCAAGGAAGGATTCTTCCCTACACTCAAACCTCTCTCTATAAAGAGACTCCTTGCTCTTTTCCAGCTAAGGTTGTCATATGCAAGTTTGGACAGATCAACACTTTGGCCTGTGCCAGACATTTTTTAGAGAGAATTAAAGTGATAGAAAAAGAGAAAAAAGTTTTCAGAACTTTTTGGAAAGACAGAAAAAAACTTTTTAAACTTTTAAGAACTTTTTGAAAGTTTAGAAGTACTTTTCAGCACTTTAGAAAAGAGTGAAAAGAGGAAATGCAAAACTTTTTGGCTATGTGTATATACACTGACCTTGTTTTGTATATTTTTCTCTTATGAAAAGTACAATGACAAGAGTGGTAAGTAGTCTCAAGCACTTATCCCACCACTGCACAACCAATGTAGGAGGCTGGACTGGCTTGTAGTGAGTACCAAGGGGTACTTGCACCTTGCACCAGGCCCAGTTATCCCTTATTAGTGTATAGGGTGTCTAGCAGCTTAGGCTGATAGATAATGGTAGCTTAGCAGAGCAGCTTAGGCTGAACTAGGAGACGGGTGAAGCTACTACAGTACCACTTAGTGTCATATGCACAATATCATAAGAAAACACAATACACAGTTATACTAAAAATAAAGGTACTTTATTTTTATGACAATATGCCAAAGTATCTTAGAGTGTACCCTCAGTGAGAGGATAGGAAATATACACAAGATATATATACACAATAGCAAAAATATGCAGTATAGTCTTAGAAAACAGTGCAAACAATGTATAGTTACAATAGGATGCAATGGGGAAACATAGGGATAGGGGCAACACAAACCATATACTCCAAAAGGGGAATGCGAACCACGAATGGACCCCAAACCTATGTGACCTTGTAGAGGGTCGCTGGGACTATTACAAAATAGTGAGAGTTAGAAAAATAACCCTCCCCAAGACCCTGAAAAGTGAGTGCAAAGTGCACTAAAGTTCCCCTAAGGACAAAGAAGTCGTGTTAGAGGAATAATGCAGGAAAGACACAAACCAGCAATGCAACAACTGTGGATTTCCAATCTAGGGTACCTGTGGAACAAGGGGACCAAGTCCAAAAGTCACAAGCAAGTCGGAGATGGGCAGATGCCCAGGAAATGCCAGCTGCGAGTGCAAAGAAGCTTCGACTGGACAGAAGAAGCTGAGGTTTCTGCAGGAACGAAAAGGGCTAGAGACTTCCCCTTTGGGGGACGGATCCCTCTCACCTTGGAGAGTCGTGCAGAAGTGTTTTCCCGCTGAAAGGACGCCAACAAGCCTTGCTAGTCGCAAATCGTGCGTTTGGCGTTTTTGGACGCTGCTGGGGCCCAGGAGGGACCAGGAGGTCGCAAATTGGACCTGAAGAGAGAGGGGACGTCGAGCAAGAAAAAGAGCCCTCACTGAAGCAGGTAGCACCCGGAGAAGTGCCAGAAACAGGCACTACGAGGATGCGTGAAACGGTGCTCGCCGAAGTTGCACAAAGGAGTCCCACGTTGCCGGAGACCAACTTAGAAAGTCGTGCAATGCAGGTTAGAGTGCCGTGGACCCAGGCTTGGCTGTGCACAAAGGATTTCCGCCGGAAGTGCACAGGGGCCGGAGTAGCTGCAAAGTTGCGGTTCCCAGCAATGCAGCCCAGCGAGGTGAGGCAAGGACTTACCTCCACCAAACTTGGGCTGAAGAGTCACTGGACTGTAGGGGTCACTTGGACAGAGTCGCTGGATTCGAGGGACCTCGCTCGTCGTGCTGAGAGGAGACCCAAGGGACCGGTAATGCAGCTTTTTGGTGCCTGCGGTTGCAGGGGGAAGATTCCGTCGACCCACGGGAGATTTCTTCGGAGCTTCTGGTGCAGAGAGGAGGCAGGCTACCCCCACAGCATGCACAAGCAGGAAAACAGTCGAGAAAGCGGCAGGATCAGCGTTACAGAGTTGCAGTAGTTGTCTTTGCTACTATGTTGCAGGTTTGCAGGCTTCCAGCGCGGTCAGCAGTCGATTCCTTATCAGAAGGTGAAGAGGGAGATGCAGAGGAACTCGGATGAGCTCTTGCATTCGTTATCTAAAGTTTCCCCAGAGACAGAGACCCTAAATAGCCAGAAAAGAGGGTTTGGCTACTTAGGAGAGAGGATAGGCTACTAACACCTGAAGGAGCCTATCAGCAGGAGTCTCTGACGTCACCTGGTGGCACTGGCCACTCAGAGCAGTCCAGTGTGCCAGCAGCACCTCTATTTCCAAGATGGCAGAGGTCTGGAGCACACTGGAGGAGCTCTGGACACCTCCCAGGGGAGGTGCAGGTCAGGGGAGTGGTCACTCCCCTTTCCTTTGTCCAGTTTCGCGCCAGAGCAGGGGCTAAGGGGTCCCTGAACCGGTGTAGACTGGCTTATGCAGAATTGGGCACATCTGTGCCCAAGAAAGCATTTCCAGAGGCTGGGGGAGGCTACTCCTCCCCTGCCTTCACACCATTTTCCAAAGGGAGAGGGTGTCACACCCTCTCTCAGAGGAAGTCCTTTGTTCTGCCATCCTGGGCCAGGCCTGGCTGGACCCCAGGAGGGCAGATGCCTGTCTGAGGGGTTGGCAGCAGCAGCAGCTGCAGTGAAACCCCAGGAAGGGCAGTTTGGCAGTACCAGGGTCTGTGCTACAGACCACTGGGACCATGGGATTGTGCCAACTATGCCAGGGTGGCATAGAGGGGGAAATTCCATGATCATAGACATGTTACATGGCCATATTCGGAGTTACTATTGTGAAGCTACATATGGGTAGTGACCTATATGTAGTGCACGCGTGTAATGGTGTCCCCGCACTCACAAAGTTCAGGGAATTGGCCCTGAACAATGTGGGGGCACCTTGGCTAGTGCCAGGGTGCCCTCACACTAAGTAACTTTGCACCTAACCTTTACCAGGTAAAGGTTAGACATATAGGTGACTTATAAGTTACTTAAGTGCAGTGTAAAATGGCTGTGAAATAACGTGGACGTTATTTCACTCAGGCTGCAGTGGCAGGCCTGTGTAAGAATTGTCAGAGCTCCCTATGGGTGGCAAAAGAAATGCTGCAGCCCATACGGATCTCCTGGAACCCCAATACCCTGGGTACCTTAGTACCATATACTAGGGAATTATAAGGGTGTTCCAGTAAGCCAATGTAAATTGGTAAAATTGGTCACTAGCCTGTTAGTGACAATTTAAAAGTAATGAGAGAGCATAACCACTGAGGTTCTGGTTAGCAGAGCCTCAGTGAGACAGTTAGGCACCACACAGGGAACACATACATGCACACCTATGAGCACTGGGGCCCTGTGTGACAGGGTCCCAGTGACACGTACATATAGGCCACAACCTTATGAGCACTGGGGTCCTGACTAGCAGGGTCCCAGTGACACATAACAAACATACTGAAAACATAGTGTTTTCACTCTGAGCACTGGAGCCTAGCCATCAGGACCCCAGTGAGACAGTGAAAACAGTGACAAACATCCTGACATACACTCACAAACAGGCCAAAAGTGGGGGTAACAAGGCTAGAAAGAGGCTACTTTCTCACACCTACCTAAGGCTGGGTCGGTCCTCTGCTATTGGCCGTGGTCCATGGGCACTGTCCCCCTGTAGGGACAGTGCCCATGGACCACAGGGGGACATGTGCGTGCGCATATCTTTCCTATAGGGGAGGTGGCATTGACCAACATGTCATGGCATGGCCCCACTAAAGATAAAGATCTGCATTCCAGAGCCTCAGGGCGGATAGGGAATACATCTGCGGTTCAAAGGAGAATCCTTTGAACCACCCCTAACTTCAAAGGAAACATCTAGAATACTCAACGCCTGCAAGGCAGAGTAACCTTTATGGCAACATGGGACCAGTGCAGCTGGGTCATGTGGGCACACTGCCAGAGGAATCTGTTGTGCCCAGGAGGATAACTGTCCAAGGAGGGCATCCGTGCTTCCCTTCCTTCCTAGAGACTGGCCTGGGGCTGATTGCCTGCTGCTGTGTAGAATCCCGAAGGATAACTCTCCAAGGGCATGCTGGCTTGCCGCCTGTTCTCGAAGGAGGTCTCAGGGGCATCAAGGACCTCATGAGAGGGACTTACGTAAAAAAACGTTATATCTGGAGAGCGGTGCCTTCTACTGTGCATACATTGTATGCCGGACTTCACCTGGTTGCAGCGGCATTAGCGTGGCCTAAGTATTGTGTCTGGAGACCAGAATTGCCTGGTGTGGAGCTTACAAAGGTCTGCCCGCTCTTCAGGTGAGTGGCCTTTCATCGGGGGGACCACCGACCGCTGAAACGTATTGTTGTTGTGAACAGGATTCCCCTGTGCGGTACCCTGTGGGGCCGGCTATTGTCGAGTGTGTTGCATTTCTCTTGTCTGAGCCTCTGCTGCATGCTCATTGTGTGCGCTGCCTTGTTCATTGGCTGTGACCCTCGGAGGTGAAGGTGCATCCTGAGTTGCACTGTACTTGGCCTCGTATGGCACGGTTAAACTTGTGTCAAAGTGTGTGACCGGGGAGCATGGTGCATCTAAAGTCATTGCGCACTAGATAGTGTGCCTCATTCAGAGAAGAATGGAAACCAAGTTTTGAGTGTGACCGGAGGGACTTATGTGACTCAAGTTATTGCATGGTAAACATTGTTCCTTCCAGAGGGTTGTGAGATGTTCATCCTTCGTGGGAGAGCCTGGGATTGTTTAATGGGGTTCAAGTCATCATGCACCAGGTTAGTGCCTCTTTCTGAGGAGGTACTACATTGGGAATTGGCTTGTGAGTGAACGTACAGTCAGTGTGACTCAGGTGATCAGACCCCTGACGTTGTGCCTCCTTTTTGCAGGGATACAGCATTGAGCACTTTTCATGTGGAATCACAACTGTCTAGGGTCGCTGGAGTCATCGTGCCCCAGATGTGGCATCTCCTGGTACAAGAGGTGCGGGCCTAGTAACTTATTGTGTGCAACTGGATGTGTTGTGGTTACTGATGTTAACAAGCCCGACTGCCCTCTACGTTCCGGAGGTGCTGAAATGATAAACTATTTGGTAGTTTTAGAAATAGGGTCTCTGGTTGGCAGTCAGTTTGCACTCTGTCCAAGCAGTGACCCTCACTGTAGTCAGGGTAAGGGAGGTACACACTTAGGATAACCCCTTCTCACCCACTTGGTAGCTTGGCACAAGCAGTCAGGCTTATCCCAAAAGCTATGTGTAAAGTATTTGCACCAAAACACACGTTAAAACTGTGAAAAAACACTACAAAATGGGCACCACAACATTTTGGAAAAATAGCTGATATTTATCTAAATCAAACAAGACCAAAATGACTAAAATCCAAAATACACAATTCAAAATATGAATTTTCAACATAATAGAATCTTACTCCACCTAAAACAATAAAAACTTTGTTGTTACACAAAGTACCTGGTTTGCGTCACAAATAAAGCCGCACAAGCGAGTGTGTGTCAGAAAAGTCAGCGATGCGTCGATTCCTTACTCACAAGTGAGGATGTGCGTTGTTTTTTCTGTGGCCGGGTAGGCGCTGCGCCGTTTTTTCTCCCCCGCGAAAGAAAGATGCATCGATTTCTAGACAGGGCACCTCGGATCCGCGCAGGTTCACGATGACTGACGCAAGGTAATGGAAAACCACACTGCATGGGGTATGTGCCGTTTTTAGCAGCCGCAAGTGGGTGTTGCATTGTTTCTCCAGTCGCAATGCAGGTGATGTGTTGAAATGTGCCACGTGGTGGTTGCGCATTGCAGGTGGTGCGTTGAAAGTTTCCCCGCACGGCTTCCTGTACGTGTATTTCAGTCCTTGTTCTACCAGCTACACCTATCAAGGTACCAGGCACTGGATAGGGCACCACTTGGCAGGGCTTGACTCTCAGCAGAGAGTCCAGTGCTGGCAGAGGAAGTCTTTGATCAAAACAGTAGGCAAGCTCAGTCCAAGCCCTTGGGAATTCTTCACAAGAAAGGATATACCACAGAGTCCAGTCTTTGTCCCCTTCCTCAGGCAGAAGCAGCAACTGCAGGATAGCCCAACAAAGCACAGTCACAGGCAGGGGCAGCACATCTCCTCAGCTCTTCTCCTTGGCAGAAGTTCCTCTTGGTTCCATAAGTACATCTGAAAATCTGGGGTTTTGTATCCATTACTTATATCCCTTTCTGCCTTTGAAGTAGGCCAAATTCAAATGAAGGTCTCTGTTGCTCACAAGATCCTGCCTTGGCCAGGCCTGGCTCCAGACTCACTCCAGGGGGTTGGAGACTGCATTGTGTGAGGGCAGGCACAGCCCATTCAGGTGTAAGTGACCACTCCTCCTTCCACTCTAGCCCAGATGGCCCATCAGGATATGCAGGCTACATCCTAGCTCCGTGTGCCACTGACTAGTGGAGAATTACAAACAGCCCAACTGTCAGTTTGACCCAGACAGGGAATACACAAGCAGGCTGATCACAGAATGGCTTAAGCAAGAAAATTCCCACTTTCTAAAAGCAGCATTTTCAAACAAACAATTTAAAAACCAACATTAGCAAAAGGTGTATTTTTAAATTTTTACTTCAGGGGCCCCAAACTCCGCATACCTATCTGCTCTCAAAGGGAAACTGCACTTAAAAATTATTTAAAGGCAGCCCCCATGTTAACCTATGAGAGAAATAGGCCTTGCAACAGTGAAAACAGAATTTGGCAGTATTTCACTGTTAGGACATGTAAAACGCATCAGTACCTGTCCCACATTTAACATACACTGCACCCTGCCCATGGGGCTACCTAGGGCCTACCTCAGGGGTGCCTTACATGAGTAAAAAGGGAAGATTTGAGCCTGGCAAGTGGGTACACTTGCCAGGTCGAACTGGCAGTTTAAAACTGCACACACTGACACTGCAGTGGCAGGTCTAAGCCATGTTTACGTGGCTACTAGTGTGGGTGGCACAACAAGTGATGCAGGCCCACTAGTAGCATTTGATTTACAGGCCCTGGGCACCTCTAGTGTGCTTTACTAGGGATTTACTAGTAAATCAAATATGCCAATCATGAAAAAGCCAATTACACATACAATTTACACAGGAGCATTTGCACCTTAACACTGGCTGGCAGTAGTAAAGTGCCCAGAGTACCAAAAATAGCAAACACAGAGTCCAGCACACAGTCAAAACATGGGAAGCAGAGGCAAAAAAGATAGGGGAGACTGCGCCAAGGATGCCATGTCTAACAGTAACATTGAACTGTATTGTATTGTATTTGTATTTTGTACAGCGCATTCCAGCTGTGGCATCAAAGCCCCAAGCTGAAAGAAGTGAAAATGAGTGAGGCGAAAACTAGAGAAACAGCAAATTACCTAGAAAATTAGACAGTTAGGAAAGAGTCAAGTCTTTAATTGCTCCCTGAAAGACATATAGGTGTCATCTTTCCTAAAAGAGAGCGGGAGAGTGTTCCAGAGTTTGGCTACTGCCACTGTAAATACTTTGTCTCCTCACTTTGCCTTCTGGGTGCGGGAGACAGATGGCGACCAGATGACCTAAGCTGTCGGCACGGCACGTGCCATTGTAGAGAGTAACAGAGGTATTTGGAGCCTTTGGAATGAAGTGCCTTGTGAGCAATGCAGAGGGCCTTGAACATAATGCACTTCTCAACCGGTAACCAGTGCAAAAGACTCAAGCTGCCGCTGGCTGAAGCAGAGCGCAGAAAGTCCATACCAAGCGGGCAGCAGTGTTCTGAATTGAGTACAGTTTATGAAGAGACCCTTTGTTGATGTTCAACATCAAACATTGCAAAAGTCCAGTTTGGAGATCACTGGAGCCAGGGTCACGAAATTCTGAATTCCTTCTGTAGATAGGGAAAAATGTTCTTAAGGGTTTTTAAAGTCCAATAACAAGTATTAATGGGAAGATTTACCTGATGATCAAAAGATAAAGCATTGCCAAACATGATCCCAAGGTTTCTTGTCGATACGATAGGGATTGGTAGGTCACCGCAGGATTGCGGCCACCAACAGGAACTCCATGGATCGCTGTTGGAGCCAAAGAATATGATTTCCGTTTTGTCTCCATTCATTTTGAGCCAATTATGACCCATCCATGTAATAATCTCACTCATACAGTTGTGAAACCTGTCGGGCACCTCCTCCCAGTTCTTATTGATGGGGATGATGAGCTGGGTGTCATCAGCATAGGAGGCAACCATAAAGCCAAAGGAGCGGATCAGTCTGGCCAGTGATGCCACATATAGGTTAAACAAGGTGGGGCTAAGGGAGGAGCCCTTTGGAACTCCGCAAGGAAGTTGAAACGGGGCGACTCTAAAGACTCCCTAGCTCACTAGAGTGGATCTCCGACAGAGAAATGACTTCAGGAAATCCAAGGCTTTCTCTCTAACTCCTGCTTCGTAAAGGCGCTGTACTATCAATTGCAGGGAGATGGTATTGAACGCAGCAGACAGATCTAGTAGTACTGGAAAAGCTCCATTCCCTTGATTAACCAGTCTACGGATGGAGTCCAAGGTGGTGATGAGGGCGGACTCCGTGCTATGTGCTTTCATGGATCCGTGCTGTGAGGGGTCTAAGCATCCCGTATCCTGTAAGAAGCGGGCCAGTTCCATTTTGAGGTGCTTTTCAATAATTTTTGCTTGTGAAGGCAGCAAGGCTATGGGGCAAAAATTCTTAAGATCATTTGGGGCACCTCCTGGTTTCTTTTGAAGTGGAATAACAATTGCCTCTTTCCAAGAGGGATGAAGAACATCGGTATTCAATATCTCCTGATAGACTGATTCTAGTGCTGCGGACACCAAATCAGGAGCAAGCTTTAGTATGTTGTGGGGACAAGGATCGCTCAGGGATCCAGACTTAACTCTTGCCAACAATTCTTTAATCCTCTTCATCAGCAGAGACTGGAACTTGGTAAGAGTAGGACCGTTATAAATTGCCAAATCACTTCTCAGCTCGTAGAGATCCAGATCCCCGGGATGCTGAACAAAGTTAGCATGGATTTGGAAGACTTTGTTTTTAAAAAGGTCTGCAACCTTATTACAAAAGGCTTGAGAGTTTTCCAATTCCGGGGGGACCGTCGGCGAAGTGAGAGAGCAGACCACTCTATAGAGTATGTAATAATTATAAAGTACACTGTTCCAAAGACAAAATATTAAAGGGTCACAAGGCAACTAATAACCAGGAGCTAGAGAGCCCTCACACACCCAATAGGATGTCAAGCTTCATCACTGGGCACCCTCCTCGCCAGACCAGTGCTGCAATATCCGGCGGGCAACCCCTTTAAAAGGTGGTGGTTCTTAGCCGAAGATCTTTTGCCAACAGTAGTCAGACCTATGATGAACGTGAACTATAGGTGTATGTAGGAGAGAAAGAAAAATAAAAATAAAAATTTGGCTCTAAACCATAACCATCATATTTAATAATTCAGAAGTTGATTTAGGCCAAGATTAAAATACAAAAAAGGGGAGTGCTTATGGAGATAATGCTCAGCTGCACTCCTAATCCACATCAATAAAGGAAAATGGGAGATGCCTCAAGTCCTATGGTACTAGGTCAACATGTTTTGCGTCTAGATGGTCACGTAGGATCCAGTGACGCTTCTTCAGGGCCACAAATATCACTTCTCCTGATGATAATACTAAAGCCCAATAGGATATAATAAAGTAAGTACTGGTTGGTCACTTACTCATGTAGGCTGCGCATCATGGTCAGTCTAGTCAGCAAGTCGCCCTGTGAAGTATAAAAACAATTGTACATATTTTGTGAACAATTTGTGCACAGAAGGATAATACCAATGTGGCAAGCACTAAGAAAACTACAGTGTTCGTGATTGGTCCCAGCAGAAGCAATCAAGGAATGAATTGGCTTACCATCCCATCCTAAGGTACAAGCTTCATAGGAGTACACAGGCCCAAAAACCAAGCATGTGGTACTAAACACAGCAATACAAAGGAAGAAAATCATATGTATTCTGGTTACACATTAAAACCAAAGAAAAACCTAGTATATTAGTAAATCAAGTCCCACAGCTGATCATGAAGTCCAGTATAACTGTCCAAAATTCATGTGGAATTAAATGTGATAATGTTAGAAAGTCACAATATAAAGCGTTAATGCTAATGTTTACAATATAAAACCCCATGAAATCAAGCAAAGTAAATGAAATCACCAAAGATCAAAAAGAAAAAGTGGCCGCTCACCGAGAAGGTAAGAATACGATTAAAGAACCGGAGTCAAGTCCTGTATTGAAAAAAAGGCTTTTCAGCACCTTCCGCACAATAGAACTGATATCGGAAGTTGGGTACTCACGAGTTCTACATCTTGGAATAAGCCTGGCACCTACCTGGGGGCCACGATTTGCAGATAGTAGTAGAGTGCAGCCGCAGCATATTTAAAGGAAATGAAATTGTCAGGGTGCGCGGAACCCGGAAATGGTTCCAGGGTGTCAATCGGTCACACGTAATCATGTGACCAGAATCAAGGGAAAAAGAAATAGGACTGTCCGCGCCAGGGAAAGCTACCAGCAAATGTTGAATGTGGCATGTTGAAATGGCCACAAAAGCGGATCAATATAAGGACGGAGTCTCCTAATTCGATAGTAATGTCCTGGGTGTGGAAAAAGAAGGTGAAAACTAGCTTAAAACCCAGGGTAAGGTAGTAATGGACTAGTGGTATGTAATGGTGCAATCGAGGCGTTAGATTGCACCAAGGAATGTCGTCATTTAGACCAACAATGTGTGTTTTAAATCTAAAACCCATCATTGTTCAGTCCTAAAGAGAACTCCAGAGTCAAGATTTGCACACCTAGGTGCTTGCAACACTACCCACCATAAGTCATCAGGACCAGGTTGTGCTTCAAGAAAATGTGCACTCAATTTGGTAGTTATGGGGGCACATCTAATGTTACTTCGATGCTCGTTGATCCTATTTTTCACTGGTCTGGTGGTCATACCAACGTACCGAAGACCACATGGGCAAGTAATCATGTAGATGCAGCTTCGTGTGTTACAATTAGTGTGCCTATTGAGGTGCTATGTACCAATTGGGTCAAGATCCAATTTATCTAGATGTTTGGTAAGAGGGCAGACGTTACATGTACCACAAGGGTAGTGACCAGTGACTGGGGGTGGTTCCATAGGGTGGTCTGTTGAGACAGGTCTTGTTTTCAACGTGGGCGGGTATGTACCACCAAATCCCTAATGTTGGTAGTTCTTTTGAATGCGAACAAGGGCTTCTGTATCTGTGTACCGCCACTTAGTAAAATTGTCCATCGTTTGGTGATCAATTTCTTCACGGTATTAGACAGGGGAGTATATGTCGAGACATGTCAAGCGGGTGTCAGATTCTTTAGCAGTAGGTAACAATAGTGCGTTTCTATGGTTGTTACGAGCTCTCTTATAGGCAGAATTGATGACATGTTGAGGGTAATGTCTCTTGTACAGTTTGGCCTTGAGCTCACTCGCCTGAGTTTCGAAAGACTGTATAGAGCTACAATTGCGACATAATCTAAGGAACTGACCAAATGGTAGATTATCGCGCAAGGCCCTGGGGTGGTGACTTACATAAAGTAGAAGGCTATTGTGATCTGTAGTCTTCTGGTACGTATCCGAGGTTAATTTGCCATTGTCAATCTTAATCAAAAGGTCCAAAAAGGAGACCTGGGTCACTGAGGTATGGGCAGAGAAGTTAAGGAAAGGGTCAAGGGTATTGACCCATTCAGTGAAGGCGTCCACATCTTCAAGGGTACCTTGCCACACAATCAGAATATTGTCAATATATCTCTGCCACAATTTAATCTTTTCATAAAAGGGGTTAGTAGAGGGTAGAATGAACCCTTGCTCAAACTTGTACATATAAAGACAGGCTAGACTGGGTGCAAAGGTGCTACCCATAGAAGTGCCCCTAATTTGATGATAAAGAGAGTCCTCAAACTGAAAAAAACATTTTTTGTCATGGCTAGGGTAGCACACTGCATAATAAAATGCACTGGGGTAGGTGAGGTCCAGGGGCATTGAAGAAGAGCATTCTCCACTACTCGTAAAGTAGCCTCCTGGGGAATATTGGTATATAGGGCCTCTATGTCCAAGGTGATAAGAGCGTGGGCCTCTACTGTAGAATTGATTGTTTCGATCAAATTGAGGATATCTTTGGTGTCTCTCAGAAATGGGCTGAAGTTTTTTACAAAAGGTTGTAGAAAATGGTCGCAAAAAACAGAGAGGTTCTAAAATAGAACCGATGCCGGACACTATGGGGCATCCTGGGCGGGTAACTTGCCCTTATGTATTTTGGGGAGACAATAAAAGTATGGTATCCGAGGTTGGGTGGTATCAAGAAAGTCAGCTTCCCTCTGTGAGATCCATGCATTACTATGAGCTTCCTCGATCATGCTCCTAATCTGAGTTTGTAAACTTTCAGTGGGGTCACGGAAAAGGGGAGCGTAGTAGGTGTTATCGCTCAGGAGGCAAATGCATTCCTGTTTGTAGTCAACGGAGTTCATGATGACTATGGCCCCACACTTGTCAGCAGGTTTGATCACTATTGATTGATCAGCCACTAAATTTCTTAGGGCGTTCCTTTCAGATGTTGATATATTGATGAATGAGTGTTTTGGACATATCTTGTTGAGGTCAGATAGAACGGCTTTTTCAAAAGCGAGGACCTCACAAGGTAAGGATTGAGATGGAGGGACAAATGAGGATGGTTTTCTTAACCCAGAATCCTCGGTGTGGTGGACCGATGGTTTGTCCTGAAAAAGAAATGTAAGCGGACTTTCCTAAAGAACTGGGAAAGCTCACAGTTTAACTGAAAAAAATCCTCAGTTGGTGTAGGAACAAAACCTAATCCTCTATTAAGGGCTTTTGATTCATAATAGGTAAGTTGTCTGCTGGATAGATTGACCACTAGGTGGTCAAGGGATTCTTGCCCTGGCTCTGGGTGATCATTTGAGGTTCCTCTCTGTCCCAGTGAACCCTTCTGCCCCTTCCTCTCCTTCTGCCTCTTCCTCTGCCCCGGCTGCGGTCTAAAAAAGGTGGATAAGGCAGCATTAGGCGTGATTGGAAGAAGGGGTATGGAGGTTGCAAAACAGTGGTTGATTGGTAGGATATTGCAGGGGATTGAAATAGGTATGTGACAAATTGTCATCCGTACTCCACCCATCAGATGAGGAGCTACTACTATAATTCTGAGTTTTTTTATATGAGGAGGTAGTCATCTGAGGACCGAGATTGGACATCAGTCTCAAAGTCCTCTTTAATGTAGGGATAGACCTTCACTCTCTCAAATTTCTTGATATCCTTCTGTAATTTTGTGATCTTCTGTTGGGTCAGGAATTCTTTGGTCTTGTTAAGTTTGGAATTGATTTCATGAAGACGACTCTTAAATGCTGCTAGAGTGACTGTCGTCTTAATGGTACTATAGAGCAGTGTTCCCCAACCCCCAGGCCGCGGACCGGTGCCGGTCCGTGGATCAATCGGCACCGGGCCGCCCCACTGTGGCGGGCGGTAAATGTTTGATAATTTTTCCGTGGCCCGCTTGTCACACAATGGGACAAGCGGGCCACAGAAAAATTATCAAACATTTAGCGGTCCGCGGCGATAAAAAGGTTGGACAACACTGCTATAGAGTGCCCTGGGGGCATTATCGGCTTCCTTGATTTTACCCGTGTAAGTCTGTTTTGGCTTTATTAATCGCCAATTTGTAGTCCCTAAGCAAAGACCTAAGCTTATCTTTTTCTGCCTAATTCTGATTCAGTTTCCATCTGCATTCCTGCCGTCTATATACTCTTTGTAGATCCTTGGGTTCCTTTGTATACCAAGGAACGGATACTTTCTTCCAGGCCATGGGTCTAGATTTCTTCAAAGGGGCGAGTAGCTCGATGGCAACCCTTACCCCGTAATCATATCTTTCAGTGGCCAAGCTAAACCGTTCCCTGGCCTGCTCCCAGCCTGCCTTTAAGGCCGGGATAAAGTGCTGCTGCTCAATTTTGCTCCATTGTCTAGTTAACTTGGGGGGTAGAAAAATGTGGGCAGGAGCCTTTTTACATACCATCATAAAGGTAAGAAGATGATGATCCCTCCAATCTAACGCCACGTTTTGCAAAAAAGCGCAACTGTTGTAGCGAGCGAATATACCGTCTAGTAAGTGTCCGGCTTGGTGTTTGGCTGACGTGTTCTTAAGGTGCCAATCGAGATTCGTCATTAAATCCAGGAACTCACGTGTCGTCTATGCTTAATCGATGAGTGTGCGTTGATGAGGCACATTTCAAGTGGCTCACGTCAGCGTTCCCTGCTTATTAAGACAATGCGAGGGTCTTGCTGGGAGGCGCAGGTGGGCCTAACGTGAGGCGTTATCCCAAACTCCCAGGAGCAAACACTGCAGCTCCAACCCTCTGTCTGATCATGGGAGGCTAACTGTCTGACTGGGCTTGGCACTTCAATGTCTAACGGTGGCCTTCGTGACCCTCCACCTGTGTTTTGGAGTCCTCTGATTGAACCTCCTGTGGGAAGCCTGAACGTCTCTACCTTAATTGCTTACCGGCCATTGCCTTTCCTTTCCTCCGCTTTGACCCTAGAACCCTGTGACTGGTGACTAGCTGCGAGCGGCCCAGTAATCAGGGAATGGTTGATGCAGTCTTTGGTTCGTGGAGGGATGGTATAGCTGAAGATGGTTGGTGGGTCAGGGGCAGTTTGGGACCCAGGGTGCTCGCAAACACAGTGGCATCCACTATCTGGGTATCAGGGCACTGCATTAGGGTGCTGTGAGTGAGTGCATGAGCTAGCTGATACCTATGGCACCGCACAGTGGTGCGGAGTGGCTGTGCGGGAGTGAGTGCGGGTGAATGTGAAGGCAGTACCGTGGTGCTGCTGGTCACGTTTACCCTGTCAGGACATTCGTACAGTTGGCATTACATCTTACTAGTGCGGCTGCAGCCGCAGTGCAATGCGAAAGTGTTGTAAACCTTGTATGTACCTTTTGCTGCTAACATTGGGAACCAAGGTGTACCCTGAATTTATATGTTACACTGATTGTGGGGAATTCTAGGGTGGGTCTTGTGCTGATAACGTTTGGCATCATATGTGGGTGTGGGGAGGGAATGTATTGCTTTCCTCATGTGTACATACAGTAGTAGTGTTTAACACAACTGGGCCTCATGTCGTGGCTTCCATTGCAAATCGGGGCAGAGGCCCAAAGTTACATTATACCTGGACTGTGTTGACCAGGTGTGTGTTGAATACAATCTTTTTATACAGACACTGTGTGTGAAGTCTCCTTTGTGCCATGCAGCATGTTGTGGGGAAGTGCTGTGTCCTTGGCCCTCTTTATGAGATTGGCGGCAAATGCCACCTACCGCCACAGCGACGGCCGCCAACATACCATCGCCTTGGCTACCGACCGTTCATGCGATTATGACCGTAGCCGGAATTCCGCCAGTGCCACACCAGAAAAACACTGCCTACCGTATCATGTTCCATGATGCGGCCTGGTGGTGTTTTGCTGGTGGATGCTGCTGCTGGCAGCAGCGCTGCGTCCAATCTCCTGCTGGAGGACCCAGTCGGGTTCTCTGAAAGGAGAGGGGGTGGGGGTGTTGTGTGTGTGTGTGGGGGGGTGTGTGACTGTGTTTTAATGCGTGCATGCGTGTGTAATGCGTGTGCGCATGAGTGTGTGTGTGTACGTGCATGTTGTATCATGTGCTTGCGTGTGTGCCTTGAAGTATTTTTGAGAGTTTTGCAGTGAGTGTGTATGTATGTATGTATGCATGCATGGGTGAATGTGTGTATGCGTGTGTATATGTATGTGCGTGTATGTGTGTATATGTGGGGAGGGTCAAGAGGGGGAGGGGAAGGGTGGTGGAGGGGGAGGGGGAGGAGGGCAGGGGAGACCCCTATTAGTGCCAGGGAAGGAATTCCCTGGCACTGATAGTGCCTACCGCCATGGTTTCCGTGGCAGTACAGAAACCACGGAAACCATGGCGGTGGGTGGGGTCAAAATGCCATGGGCTGCCTAGTGACGGTCGCTGTGCTGAAGTCTCCAGCCCGGCGGTCATTACTGCTGTGGCGGTCGGTGTGTTGACTTGACAGTTTGGCTTTGGCCAAACCGCCAATGTCATAATAGTGGAGATAGGTACCGCCAGCCTGATGGCGGTAATACCTCCACTATAGCACCGACCGCTGTGTTTGTTTTACACATTGGTTCTATAATAAGCCTGAATGCTCTGTGCAAAGCTACCTAAGGGTGAGCACAGGTTATAAAGTAAGTGTAATCACCCACCCTTGACGGGGGTGGCGAGTTCTGCCTGGCTAGCGTCCTGCCTCAGCCATCTCATATGTTGTGCAGTTGGTGCGCCATCTAACAGCACAGACACAAAGGCAAAGCGATTCATCATTTGCAGGGGGGTCTGACCCCCATATAAAGCGGCAAACTTTTCTTATTGTTCTGGCGTTATCCATATTACAGAAGGGTTTGCACAAACATCTTCAGCTTCTTGCCTCCGGGTGTAAACAAGTGCGTTCATTGTTTTTGACAGGGCATGTTGTATAATATGACCCATGCTCTCGTCTTGTGCTTCCCTGCTGGAAGGAGGAGTCTGTGATGTAGTTAGTGTTCTGCTATCTTTATGCCACTTTCTGAGCTGTGTGTGTTGCTTCCTGAGCTGCCAACAAGAGCAGTTGGAGACAAGGGGATGAGCAAGGAGCATGTCATGATCCCAATGGGGGATTCTGTAATGCAACTATGTGGGATAAAGCCCTACAGGCTGTGGTATCCTAGGTGTCCCTACACAATACTGAGTGTGCTGTGGAATAGAGTGTGTTGTGTCACTGTGTAAATTGTTCCCTGCTTCTGAATTCTGCCAGTGACTGTTGGCAGGTCTGAAAGCTGGGCTATCAGCCTCCAGCTCCTTGTATGGTTGTATTACCAAAGCTTTAATTGAACATCTTATGTAAGCTGCCTCGGAGAACAAACCTACCTGGAGAGGACTTCCCTTACCAATGCAACAGAAGCCCCCAAGCTTGAGTCCACCATCCCTCATGGTGTGCAGTGTTCAGTTTAACATGGGCACTTATCAACTGTTACTCCTGCTCTCAACAGGTAGTTCCTTCCCTAAATTAAACATGCCCTGAACCTTGACTGTGCCTCGCCTCACTGCCTTCTGGGTAGTAATAGAAATAGAGATCCAGTTTAGAATAGTCATCAGCTTGTTTTTACTTCATTTTGAACAACAGAGGGAATGTGGCCCTTGCCGGGAGGTCATTACTCTCCAGGTGTACGATCTGGATGCCACAGTCATTGTTGCAGAGGTTAACCTCAGTGTCGGCTATATGTCAGCAACATGTTTCTGGGTTCCTCAAACCTACTCATGCAAATTTGACTAAAAGCAACCTTAACTTTCAAGTGCCTTTCTGTGTGCTTCACTCTGCCCTTGACATGTATACTTAGTCTATCACTCAAAATTTCTGACGCTAGTGGAGCAAATTGCAAGTAGGCCGATTGATTCCAATGGGTGCGTCCTTTTAGGAGGCGTTAAAAATGACCCCAAAACTGGGGGAATGAAATCTTGTGGATACCATTGCGAGATACTTGTGGGCCTCCTTGCGCCAGAACGCCCCCTTTGCATACATTATGCATGGTGCATGCATAATGTGGTGCAAAAGGTCGTAAAGTGGCGCAAGATATGCAGCTGCGTTTTTGGCAAACCTACACCACATTAGCGTCTGAAAAATGACGCTAATGTGGCATTACATTGGCGCAAGGCCATCCTTAAATTTGGGCCAATGTGTCAAATCATATCTAGTTATGTACCCTAGGTCTGTCTCATAATCCCACTTCCCCACATATCCTCTGCACAGGACATGTATGCCGCTTGATTGTGAATACCTCTAACTTTCCCCCAATGGAGCAAGATTGCATGTGCAGTCCTTATTAATGCTTCAGAGTAGTCTACCCTGCAAGGATCTATGCGTGAGCCCCCTGCAGGATCAATACCGGATCCCTAGGGACGTAAACCCGTAACACCCAGTCAATCTTCTAGAGCAGTGGTTCCCAACCTTTTTACGTCTGTGGACCCCCACTTTATCATTACTGGAACTCGGGGACCCCCACTGAGTCATTATTGGAATCAGGGGACACCCCACTAAGTCATTGCCGAAAGCTGGGAACCTAAGCTGTTAATATTATTTAATTTTCATGGACCACCTGAGAAGGCTTCGCGGACCCCCAAGGGTCCCCAGACCACAAGTTGGGAACCACTGTTCTAGAGGAGCTTCTCTAAATAAATGGAAAATTTTGGGTAGCCATTACCGGTGTAGTAGTGTATCCGCATCTCCGCTGGAGGGGATGCGGAGTGATGGATTCACTGTTACACCTTTTGTACCATTGTCCGAATCTTCAAGGTACCATTTAAGAGGTTTACTTTCAAACTACCAGAAGAACCCATGTCCTCTGTGAATATTTTTCTTAAACTGAAAGAAGGTAATCTCATATTTGGTTCAGCAGATGTTTGAACAGCTGGTTATACCAGCAAAAAAAGCATGTTCTATGGACGTCATTGAGGTGTGGTTAAAATGAATAAAACATGTTTATTTATAGCACTCGGCTCCAAAAATATGGCACACGTGAATATCACTATTTCATCATTTAATGCACTCAGGATATTAATAGAACTGATTCGCTGATGAAAGAAAGCTAGACCTTCAAGTTCAGCTGCCTAATCTTTATTTCGTCCAGATAACTGCATATTACTAGAGCTAGTGACATTTTTCTGCAAATAGAACAAGGTATCTTTGTCCATCCATGAGCTGAGGATGAAGTCTTCCAAGCCCCAAACGCAAGGCTTCTTCTGCTTTCTCCCTCTGATCCACAGAGACAAAAGTCGCCCCCATTCAGATGCAAGCTGTGGTCAGCCTGATCAGTTATCACGTTACTTGGGGGGGAGGGGGGCGGAATGTCCTTTAATTCTACTAACCTTGTTAGTAGTGAGTCAAAGGAACACTTATTTTTCCCTCCATTTTATTTCCATATACATCATCCCCTACTGGAAAATTTGATCACAGAAGTACAAAATGTGTCAGTCGGGGAGTAAACTGATCCTTAACCAGAGATGGGGGTGGCTTTTAGGACTGATCCTTGGCCTTTTCACAATTCCATAAGATAGCTCAGTGAGTTCAGTGCTTGCTGCTGACATATGCGGTGAGACGTATGCCCCCAGCTGGAAGTCCAGCAAAGCTACGACTCATCCTTCCGAGCTGGGTAAATGACATTCATCAAACACTTCACATCATGCAAAGCGCAGAGAAACAGCAGAGATGTATGAAGGACTACATAAAACATGATTTTTTTTTTACTCTACTCCTCCTTTTACTTGTCTTCTTTTTCTTCCATCCTCCCATTTTCTACTTCTTTCTCCTCCGTTATTCTTCCTTTTGTCTCCTTTTTCTTCTTCTTCCTCCTTCCATTTCTTTTTTCATACTTCTTCCTCCTCTCCCACATTTCTCCTTCCTTCCGTTTTCATCCTTCTTGTTCCCCTTTTCGTTCTCCCTCCTCCTTTCTCCTTTTTTGTTGTAATTTCTCTTTCATGTGCTTGCAAAAGAAGAAAATACATAAAAACACTGTACGCTTGCCAAGGCCAGACCTATTGGCTTTAACAATGATTGTTTATGGCTGCACCCTGATTGATTTTTATTTTTGCCCAGTCAAAAAGCTGTAAATATCAAATATATAATAAAAGAAAGGCTCCTTTTTTTAACAAAGAATATGCTAAAGCTAAAAGTCCAAATTGTTACCAAAGTATAATAATTATTTTATTTCAGAAATGTGCTAATGTACATGTTGGGATGGAGGTATTCCTATTTACATATCCATATCAATGCATGTGTCCTACAAACCCATTTAAACATGTAAACAGTTACATCCCCATTTAGCGGTGTATATATGAGTTAAACTAGACCAGTGTAAGGATGAACCATGCTCCCACTGCACCCCTGCTTCTCAAAGCTTCCATAAAACATACCTGGTGAGGAGTGTGATTAGTTCCTCTGCGTACCGGGATCCTCCTCTGGAGCCGAAAGGAGTTCGAGAACCACTGCAACACTGAGAAGGATGTATCCCGCAGAGGAGAACCACCAGAGGCCAAACATCCCAGAAAGCTAAGGTCTAGGAAGCCTAACCACTGACCAAACCAAAGTGAGAACAAAATCAAAAAATTGTGTTTTATGGTAGCCCCTAGGACTCCATAGCTGCTGTGGTGCAGTGTGGTACCCAAATGTGAACCCAGCTTTCCATGGTGAATGCCTGTCTGTATTTGTACACTTCCCTGTTTGCCATTTCCTCCACTCTTATCTCTATATTCGTTTTCTGCTACTTTGGCTTGTGATTGGTGGGTATCACGTGTTTTGCCTTAAGTGAGTGTCCACTCTCGTTCAAGTGCAGACCTGACAGAGACAGAGGCAGCAGGGGAACTTTGAGCTTAATCTATCCCAGATAAACCCCTCATGAGAGGGTGGGTGGACTCCTAAGCAGCTTTTGCACAACTTTACCTACATTTAGGACCCCGCTTCTGTATCCAACACCTTGTTTGCCGTCCTTTCTGTTTTATTCCTAGAGCAGATCTTCTCATAGCCAGCTCATGCATGTGTTCTGTGAGGGTGGGTGGATTCCTAAGCAGCTCTTGCACAATTTTACCTACATTTAGGACCCCGCTTCTGTATCCAACACTGTATCCTTTCTGTTTTATTCCTAGAGCAGATCTTCTCATAGCCAACTCATGCATGTGTTCTGTGCCTCTGGCAACGCAGATGGCCACTCCTGGGAAGAAACCTTATACAGGCGATAAATCAGCCTTACATCGAAGTCCCAGAAGGAAAGGCGCTGGCGTAAGACCATTCAGGTTCATGAGGCAACCAAGGCGTGTTTGATAAAGTAGATTTTTTCCAAAGGGTTGTCGATCCTTTCATAGAACCTCCATAGTATACCGGTCCTTCAGCTCCCAGATCACTGTCAGAAGAGGAAGAGGACATCTTCTTCTTCCCAACTCTCAAACATGTGCGTTCCTTCTTGTTTGTTGATGCAGACAATGTAGGTCCAATGTCTGCTTGGTGGTAAGTGGCATCCGCTCTAGAGAGAGACAACACAAGACACTTAGAAGTAAGAAGCTGCTTCATGAAATGTCTGAAATACCCCTCAAACACTGTGCACGGTCTTCTACTACATCATAAAGGCACATTCTAATACAACTGGGTAAGCATATCAACACCGGGTGGATGAAATACTGAGCTGGGTCCCTTGGGACTCACACTTACAGGTAAAGCCGGACCCCTTGGGATCCACACTTACAGATAAAGCCGGACCCCTTTGGATTCACACTTACAGATAAAGCCGGACCCCTTGAGATTCACACTTGCAGGTAAGGCCGGACCCCTTGGGATTCACACTTACAGATAAAGCCGGACCCCTGGGGATTCACACTTACAGATAAAGCCGGACCCCTTGGGATTCACACTTACAGATAAAGCCAGACCCCTGGGGATTCACACAGGTAAAGTCGGACCCCTTGGGATTCACACTTACAGATAAAGCCGGACCCCTGGGGATTCACACTTACAGATAAAGCCGGACCCCTGGGGATTCACACTTGCAGGTAAAGCTGGACCCCTTGGGATTCACACTTACGGGTAAAGTCGGACCCCTTGGGATTCACACTTGCAGGTAAAGCCGGACCCCTTGGGATTCACACTTACAGGTAAAGCCGGACCCCTTGGGATTCACACTTGCAGGTAAAGCCAGGTGTTGTACTCAACTCGCATGACACTAAAGTAAGTGTTTTGTGTCTTATTTATTCGATAATAAATCAAGCACGATGAGCGCAGAAAACGCGTCTCTCCTTCCGCTTCGTCTCCGTTAAACTGACACTCTGCCTCGCTCGAGCCGCAAGACGCGATCGAGGCAGAATGGGTTCGGCACGCGGAAGCGCGCGTCGAACCAGAGCATAACATATTATCTCCTTTTTTTTTTTTTTAACAAAAAAACAACTTACATAAATAAGAACATAAAACATAAGCGCATTGGACAATAACCTAAGAGCATTAGATAACCTATGCATTACATAACATTTAACAATCACATCAGTGTGTACATGAGATAAACAACTTAAAACATTCTTGCTAAATACTATGATGTTCTCTGAGTTTGATCGGAACACATTTCTCACGGACAGACCTCCTCAAGGTGTCGGGTTCTACCAAATGATTGTCTAACCCCTTGCGTTCCTGATGAATGCCCTCTGACACCAAGGAGTCACTTCCTTCCACTCCACGGTGCCCAACATCCTTAACCTTAACAACCTTCCCCATATTCCACCATTGACCACCCTCAACCATGATAGCATTACCACATACTTTCTTTACCCTCACCGGAGCACCATAGCAGGCTTCACCTTTCCTCACAAATGTCTGAAACTTGACGCGCACCAGATCTCCAGGTTGAAATGAGAGTTTTTTTGTAGAGTTCTTCAGGTCATACCTAGCTTTTACCTTTTCTTGATTTTTTTTCACTTCACCCAACACCCCGTCCTTGTTCACAGAATCAGGAATTTTACCTACAACCACTCTGGCTAACCACGCCGGAAACAGTCTTGAGGTGCTTCGCCTTCCTTTAAGCAGTTCAAAAGGAGAAACTTTAGTCACAGAATGTGGAGTGGTGCGATAGAACCACAACATCGAATTCACGGCCTCTTCCACATCCAGTTTACTTGCTTTAGCCCATTTGATACACTCCACAACAACCCTTTTCATTCTCTCCACTAAACCATTCGTTTGAGGATGGTATAGAGAACTTTTCAAATGTTTCACACCAGATTCTCTCAGAAACATTTCCATGTCATAGCCCACAAACTGTACACCATTGTCCGAAATCAAGGTTTCCGGAAAGCCTTCCCTCCAAAAAATCTCTTTGAGAAACTGAATCGCACTACCCGCAGTAGGCTTTGCAAAAAAACGCACTTCTGGCCACTTACTGTAATAATCCATTAAAACAAAAGCATAACGCATCTGGCTGGATAGAAAATTGAAAGGTCCTACCATATCGACCCCAACTTTGATCCAAGCCTTATCCGGTAACGATATGGGTTGTAATGGTGGTTTAGCAGTCTTCAACCCTTTTTCTGCACCATTACACACCACACACCCACCAACCACTCTTTCTACATCTTTGTCCATAGAAGGCCACCAATAGTGTGCTCTAATACGTCTCTTAGTCATAGTGGCACCAAGATGACCCTCATGAGCATGGTCCACCAACCTTGTACGAATTTCACACGGGGGAACGCATTTATCATTCCTCAAAATGATCCCATTTTCAATTGACAATTCTTCACCCACCTTGACATATGGCTGAACTTCAATATTCACATTTCTTTCCTTTGGCCAACCATTGATTATATGCTGCTTAACAATGGACAACACCTCATCACTGCTTTCAGCCTCCCTCCACACAGTCTCAGTGCACACCTTGGATTCATCAGCATCAATTGCAGCTATGAAACAATCTTCCACATCATCCTCCAAATCAAGATTACTTTCTTCACTTATAGGTAGACGAGAAAGAAAATCTGCTGTGAAATTGTCTTTCCCCGGAATATACTTGACCTGAAAGTCATACTGCAACAATTTTGTGGTGAGGCGTGCGATACGAGGAGTCGTATAGTTAATCTTATCACCATTTAAAATGTAAACCAATGGTTTATGATCTGTTTGAATTACATATTTTCTGCCCCAAACATAACTCCTAAATTTTTCGCTAGCCCAATAGCATGCGAGCAACTCTTTTTCAATCACTGAATAATTGAGTTCAGGATCACGTAAGACTCTAGAAGCATAACTAATAACTTTCTCCTCTTTTCCTAGACCTTGCGACAAAACAGCCCCCAGCCCATACCTACTAGCATCCACCGTAATAGTACACAGTTGACTGGGGTCGTAAGACTTCAGTGGTCTGGCGTCTACCAGTAGTATTCACACATGCCAACAAAAGATCGTAACTCATCTTTATCTTTAGGGTTAGGGGAATCTACAATCACCTTTACTAACCCAGGACGAGGTGTAATACCTTCCCCAGACACACAATGGCCCAAAAATTCCATTTCTTTTTTATAAAATTCACATTTTCGCTTCTTAACGCAGACGCCAAAGGACTGAAAATTTTTAAACACTGATCTAATTTTCTCATTGTGATCTTCTAAATCCCATGTGTGAATCAACACATCATCCTGAAAGATTAAAATACCTTGGACTTCCCCCAAAATTTTGTGCATGATGTGTTGGAACGCTGATGCTGCAGAAGCCAACCCTAATGGCATCCTGCAAAACTGGAAAGTGCCAAAAGGTGAATTGAAAGCGGTGTAATGGCGCGAATCCTCATCCAGTTCAACCTGGTGATAAGCAGACGCCAGATCAATCTTTGAAAACCATCCTGAGCCCCTGAGCCCTTCAAGTAGGTCACTGATCTTGGGTAAGGGATACGAGTCTATCCATATTTCCTTATTGAGACTCCTGAGATCCACACATAAACGCACATCTCCATTACAACCAAAGGAGAAAGCCACAAACTGGACTCAATTGGCTCAATTACACCATTCTGTTGAAGCTTGTCCAATTCAGATTTAAGATCTTCTCTTAAACTAAATGGTACTGACCTGACTTTGGGGGTCATTCTGACCCTGGCGGCCACACGGGAGCACCGCCAACAGGCTGGCGGTGCTCCCACGAGCATTCTGACCGCGGCGGTTCAGCCGCGGTCAGAAGCGGAAAGTCGGCGGTCTCCCGCCGACTTTCCGCTGCTCGGGGGAATCCTCCATGGCGGGGGAGCGCGCTCCACCGCCATGGGGATTCTGACACCCCCTACCGCCATCCTGTTCATGGCGGGAAACCCGCCATGAACAGGATGGCGGTAGGGGGTGCCGCGGGGCCCCCGTAAGAGGGCCCCGAAAAGTATTTCAGTGTCTGCTTAGCAGACACTGAAATACGCGACGGGTGCAACTGCACCCGTCGCACCCCTGCAACTACGCCGGCTCAATTCTGAGCCGGCATCCTCGTTGCAGGGGCATTTCCTCTGGGCCGGCGGGCGCTCTTTTGGAGAGCACCCGCCGGCCCAGAGGAAATGTCTGAATGGCCGCCGCGGTCTTTTGACCGCGGTGCGGTCATTCAGCGGCGGTACCCTGGCGGACGGCAGAGGCCGTCCGCCAGGGTCAGGATGAGGCCCTTTATGTCTTACAGGAATGGCCCTATCCTTAACCTTTATTCTATGCTTAAATCCTGTGATCTTCCCCAAACCCTGGGCAAAAACACCTGGAAACTCATCCTCAAACGGTGTCTTTGAATCTGCACACTCCACCACCAGTACTTGCTCTTTAGTTCCAGGTTTCAGCACCATGCCAAACAAACCCTGATGATACCACCCCAAAATATTCAAACCCTTATACGCCACATATATTTTACCAAAAATCCTCCGACCCTTGAACACTAAACAGTCTTCTATGTAACCTTCTAACTCTATTTTCCTGCCTTCATACGAGACCGGAGACCTATCAGGAGGGAACAACTTTCTGTCCCCCCAAGTATTACGGAACAGGTCTGATGAAATCATAGTAATGCGTGCACCTGAATCCACCAATAAACGCAGCATTTTATCCCCAACCCAAATATCCACCATGGGATCTATGCATTGGTTATGTTCCTTGACCCCTAATACTTTATCTGTGACCACAACAATCATGTCTTGGAAGGCTTTTACAAAAGATTCTTCTCTGTTTTCTTCCTCGTCCTCCACTATGCATGTGACATTAGCTTGCTTATTACTAGTGGATTGACAGACTCTAGCAAAGTGACCAACTTTACCACATTTTCTACACATAACGTTCCTTGCAGGACAAGACCTGCCATCTTTGAAATGAGACATGTTTCCACATCTAAAACAATTGTTCGCAGATCTAAAAAAAGGATTGTCATTCTTCTTCATATCAGTATTCTTCGCTGCACCCCTTTTTGTAACAACACTGACGTGAAGAGGATCTGAACCCTTCACCGTAGAGCTAGAAGAAAGTTCCATCAAAGAGATCTGGGCAAGTTCAACACTCTTGGCTACTTTGATAGCTTCATCCAACGTTGGATTTCCCATGGTGAGTAATTTCTGCTGAATATGTTTATTTGTACAATGACCAATGAACTGGTCCCTTATGAGTTGGTCTTGAAAATCCCGAAATTCACACTTGGAAGCCAGTTGTCTTAGAGCACTGACATATGCATCAACATCCTCACTTTGAAATTGCTGACGCTTGAAGAATTTGTGCCGCAAAACTACTAGACGAGGTAAAATGTCAAATCTTGTGGACAATTTTTTTGAAGTCATCAAATATTCATCTAGTTCCTCTTCATCAAATTGCGGTGGCTCAGGTAAGTGTTTAAAAATCTCTCTCCCTTCATACCCCAAAGAATGTAAAAGCAAACATTTCTTTCTTTCAGGGCAAAAACGAGATGCTCCTATGGCACCCAGGTAGGTTTCAAAGCCATCAAACCACTGTCTCCATGGAATAGGAGGAGCCCCAGGAGTTTCCAAGAACGGTGGTGGTGGATTGACTGATTGCATCACTTAAAACCAGGCGTGACACTCACATACAATGTGCTTTCAACAACGTAACAATAAAATTCTCTTGGTGAAATATCATAGGAAAGATTTAAGCAAAAAGTACTTCCAATATGGCACCTAAAAAGGCCATATCCAGTACAAATCAGTACACGTACTATATCTTCAACACAACTTGCTGAATCACAAACCTCCGGATGGAAATGCCCAGACTTCACCTGTATTCTTCAGCAAAACGATGTGTAGGATGCCTCCCACGAAGAAAGTGCCAAGGAATGTATTCCTAATCTCCTCACGATCAGCATGTGGTAAGAAACCAGCTCGTCGCCACAAATAAGTTGTTGTACTCAACTCGCATGACACTAAAGTAAGTGTTTTGTGTCTTATTTATTCGATAATAAATCAAGCACGATGAGCGCAGAAAACGCGTCTCTCCTTCCGCTTCGTCTCCGTTAAACTGACACTCTGCCTCGCTCGAGCCGCAAGACGCGATCGAGGCAGAATGGGTTCGGCACGCGGAAGCGCGCGCCGAACCAGAGCATAACACCAGGCCCCTTGGGATTCACACTTACGGGTATAGCCGGACCCCTTGGGATTCACACTTACTGATAAATCAAATGTCTCTGCAGCAGTAGACTTCAGAAATTTGGATTTCACATAAACCTATCTTCTGCAGAAAAGCAATCATACGTCTCTGTATCTAATCTGTTTGCTTCTGGGTTGTACTTTTTATTCCTGCTCTGCCTTATCTTTTGTTTTTGTTTTTTCCCTAAAAAAGAAACAAAAGAAAACCCGAGGGGACATTGAGTTAGGCAAGTTGACATATGAAATACTTTGGGTACTTTATATTGATTATTAATGATTTATACTTTTACCCTTTGTTAGCTTTTCTCTAAAAGATCAATCCTGCCAGATCTCTCTTGAAGATATACCAGAGATGATGTTCTAGTGAGCACTGCCAGATTATTTAGATGGCTGGATAGCAATGGAGTGTTTTTATGACAGATCCCAGCATGGTTCAGGATGGGTAGTGCAAGTCTGCATTAAGATTGTGTTCTTGCATATGTAGCCAGGAGGTGCACGATGCAGTAAAAGGATATTATGAATTGCTGCATCCGTGCTACATTCATCAGGGTGAATTGTGAAGTTCTGGGAACAAAGGGCCTGATGTGAAAAACACTGGTTGCAAAGTACAACTGGTATTTTTGCAAACACTGTGGAATTTAGTGAACTGAACTATGTAGGTCCTATTGGACCCCAACTCGGGAGTCAATAAATTTTCAATATTTTGCGACGGGATTGTTGCTGCAAAACACTGATACACCTCCTAAAGAATTGCTATTTTGAAGGGATGCCTACAGCACATAGGGGGTGATTCTGATTCTGGCGGGCGGCGGAGGCCTTCCGCCAGAATTAAGCCCCCATTATACCGCTCCGCGGTCAGAAGACCGCAGAGGGTATTATGAGTTTTTCCCTGGGCTGGCGGGCGGTCTCCAAAAGACCGCCCGCCAGCCCAGGGAAAAACTCCCTTCCCACGAGGATGCCGGCTCGTAATCGAGCCGGCGGAGTGGGAAGGTGCGACGGGTGCAGTGGCACCCGTCGCGTATTTCAGTGTCTGCAAGGCAGACACTGAAATACTTTGCGGGGCCCTCTTACCCGCCCTCTTACCCGCCCCGCGACCCCCCCTACCGCCATCCTGTTCATGGCGGCTTTCCCGCCATGAACAGGATGGCGGTAGGGGGGGTCAGAATCCTCATGGCGGCGGAGCGCGCTCCGCCGCCATGAAGGATTCCCCCGAGCAGCGGTAAGTCGGCGGGAGCCCGCCGACTTGCCGCTTCTGACCGCGGCTGAACCGCCGCGGTCAGAATGCTCGTGGGAGCACCGCCAGCCTGTTGGCGGTGCTCCCGTGGTCGGTGGCCCTGGCGGCCACCGGCCGCCAGGGTCAGAATGACCCCCATAAATTCCAAATAGCGATTTCTAATGGAGTTGCAAACCCGTTTTAGGAGACAGTAATGATTTAACGAATAGGGACTGTACATATTAAAAAAACATTTCTTCGGTCGCAAACAGTCTGAATCGTTGTTTGCGACTAAAAATGCATTTTGTAGATAAGGCCTAAAAATTGTTGTATGTAGGAATTGGTTATGTGTTGTTGCAACTCTTAATGCTCCTGCTTCCAGATGGTTGGTTAAAGGTTCTTCTGGGAAATGTCAAACAGTGCTCAGTCTCTGAGCAAATCCTGTTGGCCAGTGTTCTTCCTCAGTATTATCTCTAAGTCCCCTAAATTTACTGGCTGACAGCAACCGTTGGCGTACGTTGTCTCCAACAGGTCAGTAGGCACATTATCCTCTGATGACAACATGCTATTCAAAGCCCAGACACCAACTTCAGATTATAGCCACAAGGCTTGGGGTTTAGAAACAGACCTAAGATTGAAGTGTCCTTTGGTGCCAAAGGTAAGTAGCTCAGTTTTCGAGCTAATAAAATGAATGTAATGTCTACTTTTTTAGATAGTTTTGGAAGGAGAGACAAAGTGGCGCTGTTTTAATGATATGCATCTGGGTACCAAATTATTGAATCCTGACCTCCAGTAGATGTACAACAGTAGAGCGAGATACATGTTACAGAGACCTTGGTGACACTGGATAGCCTTATTGTAGCCCATATGACAGCAGAGATTACCCAGAGTTAAAGGGGGCTAAAGAAACTCACTGATGTCTCAAACTAAGCACCCTTTGATCAGCATGGACCCCATCAGATAATCTTCTTAGCAAGAGGGAGTGGTCCACAGAAACCAATGCTACAAATAAATGAACGCTGACCAAAAAACAGCTTGTACCATTTTAAGTAAACTAGAGAGAGTCAATGTATAAGTATAATCGAAGTAGGGCGAACTCTTTTCAGTTTCTGGGCATAGAGCCCTACTGCAAATAGGTAAAGGTGAGAGGCAATAGTTTCTGTAGCTGTCCTACAACTATCTTCAATAAGACTAGCAAGGGTCTATAAATGGCCGCGTTAGAGGGATCCAGATTATATTTTCTCAACAAGTCCTTTCTTAACTGGTCCATCACATACCCCTAATGGAAAGAGATCTGGATGATTGATGATGGAAGTTGGACGTGATAAGCTTAAGTAGACATGTTAGTTTGTGATCGGAGAGTAAGTGTGGGTTTGAGTAACCTTAGGAAGGGTTGTACATCCTCTGGAGAAGGAGCCTTAGAAGAGCAGCTTGGAGAAGAGAGGGTGAGGCCATTTGGCAGTTGTGGCCATCTCTTGCTTATTAAACTTAACATGCACGAGGACATTATAATCCTTACAGAGTTGATACAGCGGGAGTCCCCACTTAGCACTGATTGGGGGACGTGGCTGATGTAATCAGTTTAAAGACCTATGACTCTAAAAACATCTAGCTCAACCCTCAGCTGCTGAGAACATTGCCAAGTAGTGTTTCTTTAAGAGCAATGTGTAGGTGGAGCGCGCAAGCGCTCTGACGTGTTGTAATCTATCTGTGGGCTTTTAACCACTCCCATAGCATACCCATCACTATCACTCGTGCATGGGCTTGCCTTTCAAAATCCTTTGTTACGATTGGTAAAGGCTTTATGTTTGTCCCTCCTTGGGGCAGTTTTGTTACTGCCTTGGCCATCGACCCTGTTATATGGATAATTGAACTGAACGTCTGCCGATACGTTTGACTGCGAGCGCACTTCTTTTTCCTTTTGTGTCTCTCCTTCGTGCTCATTCTCCTGGCTGTCGTGGTGCTTTGAATCAGTCCGCTTATGTCAACTGTTTTACTTTTTATTTTCAATTTATGTGGCAAGAAAAGTCAAGTTAGAAATTTACAACACTAATAGCACTAACTCGAGCAATCACAAGACCCATTGCATTGCAAATGCTTGTTATACTTTCTTGTCATGAAGAGCTTCAGGTCCCACCTTTAGGCTAGCTATGTTTCCCACAACATTACTCCACTCTATGGTTGGCTTACTGCATTTGTTTTAATTGAAGGTTAAACTGGAAGTGGGGTGTGACTGAAGTCTTGAACCATGGAATAGGTAAGGATAGAGTTCATGGTGGCAGAAAACATATCAAAGGTGAGAGCTCCACGTGTCACAGACACCTTCATCTGGGGTAACATATTGGTTCTCTTGCCTGGCAAGCATCTGATAAACTAGTCCGAACTAGGGAACACTTTATACACAACAGAAAATCATCACAAGATGATTCTGGGCATGATGAAAGATTAGAAAATTAAATTCACATACAGAGATACCCAAACCCAAAGAGATGTAGGAGGCCCAAGCACAGAAACCTTCTGCAAGAATTCACACTGCATAGGCACCAAGAAATTTCAAAGCTAACTCACCTTCCATGTAGGCATCGCTCAATCTGCTGTGAATGAAAAAGAATATCATGAGTATGAGATGAAAAGTAAAAGACTGGTGACAGGCAGAGCATCACATTTAAAGTATCTGCAGACAGAGTAGGCCCAATGTCTGCCAACACAGTCTAGTCTGCTCTCCACGAACCTCCCCAAGAACATGAATATACAAAAGAACGGCCCCAGTCTATGCTGCTGTGAGTTGTTATAAAGAGGTGCTCAAAGTGAGGGAGTAGTTCAACGCTACGTTTTCTTTTAAGGGGTAGTGGAGTTGTGTCATATGATCTACAGCGATGAAAGATGTACTTGGCGGGTAAGTGCATGTAGTATGGGAAGGCAACTTTTTCCGGCTTCTGCAGTTCGGAGGGCAGCATGCCAATGGAAGGAGGGAAGTTTTCATTGCATGGTCAAGGCGGATGCAGGTGGCAGTAGCCAACAGCTATATAAACAGCTCTCCACCTGAAGAAATACTATCAAAAAGGAAAAGGAGGGTGAGCTCTGTTACAAGAAGATTCAGTAACATATTACCATTCTGCCCAGAAGGATATTTCCGTAAGAACATACCAAAGCATTGTCCAAAACTTTCCCTGGTTCTGGTTAGTGGCCCTGAGTGTGCAAACTATTTTGTAAGATTGCAGCTGTGCACTTTCACCAGACTGGTCGTGCTTTGCTTCACCTGTGGCTTGAAGGTTACAGTTTAGAAAGCTCAAACATTGGCAGGGTCTCCCCATTAACAAGGCTGTTGCAATTGTTTCCCGTATTTAGTAGCACGCTCACTGAGGGAGTGTGTTTTGACTGAACATGCTCATGACTTGCAGGTTGCACTGGTGACGTGCTCAACCTAGACACGGTTCTCTGGGATGCTTTTGTCCGGGCTTTATCCATGGGGAAGGAAGGTCAAATACTAAACGTTTTTCCCAGTCGGGCACAATTCAGGCCACTGCCGGTCTTTCCCGCCAGACAAGTACTTTTGTTTCAAGTCTGCTTTGTAATACTTTACAGATATTCATCTCATGTGGTTTAAGTGGATTATCTGCGTTGGACAATCAGCTGTTCTGAGATTATTGACATTTCGTATAATACAGTGTCAGAATTTTGTGTAAATCTCAATTTGCAATTTAGGCCTGTTCTTGCAAGTGCTATATTATAGAACTATTGCATTGTTGCTGGATAATGGCAGGAGTCTTTAACCCTCGACTTCACACTCTTAGGGCCTGATTAGGAGTCCTGCGGATGGGTTGAATCGTCCGCCGAACTTCAGATGGGGAAGTTGTCACCACACTGGCTAACTCTCCGCCAGACCCATTAAGAGTTTCCTGCTGGGCTGGAAGGTGTAAACAAAGGTTTCCGCCCACCAGCCTAGCAGGAAACAGGCGGCAGCATGTTGCTGCCGCGGGGTGCACCAGCACCTTCGCAATGCTCACTGAGCAGATAGTGAACATTGCGATGGTGCTGGCCAAGGGCATGGGCAGTGCAGGAGCTCCCTGTGGCCCCCTGCACCTGTTCTCTGCCAGCCTTTTCATGGTGGTAAAACCACCATGAAAAGGCTGGCGGAGAACGAGGTCATATTCAGCGGGGCAGCGCTGCATGCAGTGCCGCCCTGGGTGACTGCGATCTCTGCCACTGCCATCCTGTCGGGATCATGGATCCCAGCGGTGATGATGGTACCCTGGCCGTCTATCCATCAGGGTCTTAATGTGGCAGTCAGACCACCATGGCATCGGCGGTCCTAACCGCCACCGTGAGGCTGGCGGTCTCAAGACTGCCAGCCTCGTAATGAGGCCCTTAACGTCCTTTGTGCACTAAAAATACTTCTGCACCTAAATACTTATTTTGCTGACATTCCTTCAGGCGTCGAAAGGACTGTGGCGTATAAACCTGTCCCATGGGGTAAGCGAGGGATCATGCTTCATGCCATTCAGAGTTTCCTAGTATCCTGCACTTAAATTCAGGTCTTCAGCTGAGGTGTGGTGTGAAAAGGAGATGGTTATGATTCTTGTAGCAGTGTGGTGAGTGACATTTGTAATTTGGTTCAATATATCATTATGAGAGGTGATGGTACTCAAATGAGTGGCTAAGCTCATTTTGAATGGCATGGCTCTGTGGTTGATTAAGCGAAGAGCTACTGTGGATAGTGGGTTAGTTTGTTGTGTTGGAAACAAGAAATAGGATGTGGCCAGTGATTTGTGTAGGATCATTGTCTCATTGGTGAACTCAAAAGGCCTCTTAGCTTTTGATGCAGGAGGAGACTTCAATGGACTTGGGAGATACTGGTCCATGGGTTGTTAAAACCAGGATATGAGGATCCTATTGTCGTTCACAATATAAATGGAGTTTAAATCCAAAAGAGGTTGTTAAAGAGCTGGAGGTTGCAGTCATGGCTAGTTGCCTGCAAATGAAGGTCAGTGTTGTGCGGAGGACAAACTTGTGGAGGTTCATGAGTGAACTGTAGATTAAGCTCCGTATTCCTCTTCCTCAAAGAGTTCTATACTTTTACAAGGTGCAGCAGTTCTCTTTCCTTGAGGAAAGTGCATGAGGATTCTGGTTGGTGACAATGTTGTGGATTTTGCCTTTGTTACTCACCACTAATCTGGTTTTCAGAAAGATGCCTGTATGGTCCTTGACGATTGAGTGTGAGTCTGATTTAGAGCTCAGTGGTATGTTCTTCTACCAGGGCTTCTATGTATGATGTCTTTACCCTCAAGATGATGCCAGCTGTATGTTTGAAGGTTTTGATGTTGGTGCTTTCAAGTGCCACACTTTTGGAGGAAGTATGTGAGGTGGACGGATGTAAGCTCACTGTGGTGTGAGGTTCAGTAACTGCATTGTTTGGCTGTGAATTAGCTCAGCAAGAGGGTCTAATGTTGTGTAAGTGTTTTTGGGTGCACTGTGTTGAGAAGGCCTGTGCTAATAGGCTTTGGATGAGTGGTGGAGCGAGTGGTTCTGGACGAATCATCTTAATAGAGTCAGTGGATCGGTTTGTTGAGGACTTTAGTTGTGACTATAAGTTGTTTTGTTACTGTGAGTGAGCAGCCGTTGGCACTTGCACTTAAGTGAATGCTTGTGTAAAGGTGGGTAAAAGACCTAAGGGGCTGCACAATATATATTGTGTCACTGGTGTAAATCTCTGGCAGGTTACATATCCTCTGGTGCTCACCTTGCTCAGTCGGATGGAGCTGAAGATGGAGGTAAAAGAATCATGTTGATCACGGAGGGCCTTTCTCTCCTTTCTGACAATACTGTGGAGCATTGAATCCAACCGACTTATGTTTAAGGACTTACGCTCCTGCACAAGCATCCGAAGAGAGCGGTATTCTGACAGCATCTTTGCCCGCTCGGTCCGTACTATTTCCTGTAGCATAGAAGGAAAACACATGAAAGGTGATGTAAGCACTGCTGTGTACCTGCTCTGCATCAATTGCACCCACTTCCAAAGATGCCTTCACAACCTGTGTCCACATGCACACTACTTGCAGAATTAAAGCCATATGTTTTACAGCTGATTCTATACAGTAAGAGCTTGGTGACCAGCAACTATTGTTGTCCATCTTGCCCAGCTTCAGAGCATGGACTAATAACTACCTTATACTGCTGATTGCTTTTCAATGGTCCTGTAGATTGAGAAGAGCCTTTGGTATAGTGACATGCTTCAAACTTTGGTCTTCCCACAATTTCTTGTTGTTTGTGTTTGTTATGTTGTTATTGCTTATGTTGGTGGGGCCTTCTGTACTGATCCCACAGACTGTAACAACAGCACCTGGACAACTGCTGGCTTGCTTTGCAGGCTCTTTTTTTTAAGGCATATTTTAGTCATCCTATATATGGGAGTTGGTGGGATAGCTTGGTACCTGTTTGCCTTTCTAATAATTTACATTTTTCTGGTGTACATAGTTCTGTTTTCTCGACCGTGTGCACAACTTGATTCCCTGTGACGGAACAACTGTTTTCCTTTCTACCCTTTTCTCAGTGGCTAGTAGTTTGTTTTCCGAGTACTGTAATGGCCCAAAGCAAGGGTGTACAAGCCTTCTCATCAAGGTCTTGGTAGCTACCATTCAATTTCATGCTTGAACATGGAGTAGCACCAAGTCCATCATATTGCTCAATCACGAAAACTTCACTGGTGTATTGGAGGTTGGCACTGGATTGTCAAGCGTTAGAAGGATGTCATCTAGAAATAAGGGGATTTTATGCATTCTTTGAATGACATCCCCTTCTCCCCAGCAGTCTTTCTGAGCTTTTGCGCTAGGGCTCTATAGACAAAGCACTCAAGAGTGGGGAGAGGTGCAAACCTTGCTTTGGACCTCCATGTAAGTTCCATGGTGGTGTCTTATCACCATTTAGCAACGCTTTGATGGCTGGATTTGTGAGCAACCCCATATGTAGCTTTGCATCATGGGTCCTATTACAAGTCTCCTCAGGATGAACCACAAAAAGGCCCAGGCTACATGATTAAATTATTTTTCTGCATCCATGGCAGGTATGGCATGTGTATCTTACATTTATTGGATTTTTCTGATGCAAGACTTGGCTTAAGTTGTTGAAAGTCTGTGATTAATGCATAAAGATGGATTAGTTGTGCTCTTCCCAAAATTACATTATGTTTTCTAGTCTATTAGCTAAACTCTTAGTAAATACCTTACGATCTAAATTGAAAAGTGCAACTGGTCTATAGGCTGTGCAAAGGTCTTTAAGTTTACCCTCTTTAGGTATTGATGAGATGTTGTCTTCTCTCATGCAGGGGGTGATTGATCCTGTTTCTGTAAAAGAGTTGTACAGATTAAGTAGATGGGGTATCTAGTAGGGGGGAACCTTTTTATAAAAATGTACAGTAAACCCATCAGGACCTAGTGCTTGGTTCACTGGTACCCATCTGATGACTCCCCCTACTTCTGTTATGGGTGACTCCAAGTTTTCCCTCTCCTGTGTCCCCAATACCAATAGCTCCAAATCTTCTAAAAGGGACTCTGTTGCTTCTTGAATCTCAAGTTTCTTCTATGCACAATTTTTCAAAACAATTTACAAATTATCTTTTCTTTTTTACTTACAAATTCATTATGATACCATTGAAGTTCACAACATTAGGTATTATAGTGTTCTCTCTGGTCATTCACAATCAAGTTGCTGATATTTTGTCAACCTTTAGTTTTTTTTTTAATGAAGCGTTGTTTAAGTCTCTGGACAGCACTTTCCGACCTCTCTGCCAACAATGTATAATTGGCCCTTCACTGTTGTTATTTTGCTCAGAGAGTTGATGGAGCCCAATGTTAAAATATTTTATTCCGCTGATTTTAAGTCGGCTTCTAGTTTCATTTTCATCAAGTTCAATATCTATTTTTAGTCTATCCCAGCAGCTACCAGGACAGGTTGCGGGGATTCCCGCACTAAGGATAGTTAGAAATTGCAATAATGCCAATATTTATCTTCACCATGGAGCCCAGCAAGTTCCCAGTGCCCAAAACATATTCTATTCTATGGGCAGTTGAGAAAAAGGAGTAACCCTTATCACAGGCATGGACTGATGTCCAAACATCATACATTCGGTTGAGGCAAACATACCGCCTTGGAATATTGTTATCAGGACTTTTCTTTCATCATTTTTCCCTGATGACCTGTTAGAGCGTTAGGAGAAACTTATCTTGGTTGTGATGAGGAGCATATGAAACTACTGGGGAATCTCTCTTCTCTCCTCCAGTGCTTTAATCATGAGCGTTTTAGAATCATATTGAAATAGTGCAAAAGGGTAGGCCTATGTACATTTGATCTGTCAGTTCCTCAATTCGCCTGTGATTTCCTGTAGAGTTCTTTTGTTCAGCTTGCTCAGGGACCGGTCCTGAAATAGTAAGTGCAGTCCTTCAATGTCACTTCTCCAGCTGGGTGATCCTTTCTCAGGATCTTTGATTGTTGATGGGACCATATTTAATAGTATGTCTCTTGGGCTGGCTCCAGGTGCCGCCCTTGGTGCATCTTGCTCTGAGGCATCTCACCAGGAGGATCAGGTAGTCCTCTTTCTCTTCCAGAATGTGTTGGGACAGTGACTGAAAGAACTCCTCCATGTTCCTTACCTCATGGTATTTCATTGAGGTTTGTCTTCCAGGTTGTCACATTTATCTCTGAGGTCTCTTACCTTGCCTGGAGATGTTCCATTTTCAACAATGTTATTACTAGGGTTTAGCTCATTGCCGTATGGGAGTCTTTGTTTGCACCCACTCGCTCTCCATTGCTTTGGATATCTCAGGAGATGTCTGCCATTTTAGATGTCATTTCCATTCCTAATGTGGCGAGCCAGTGATAATACTGCTCAGTTTCTCCTGAGCATCTGACTGGCACGTTAATATAAGTTAGTTTGTCAAGGGTGCTTGTTTACCTTTCTTCGCTGCCACTGTGTGATCAGCTTGTGATTCTCTTTCAATTTGCTAGCCCTCTCTCGTATTTTTCCGTGCAGTGCCTGCCTCCCAGCAAGGGCTCAGTTCACTTTAGTTTTCAATATCTAGTTTCCTCATGGAGTGTTTTGTTTCCATGTTTTTGTTTGCTTGGGTATATTTGTATCTGCTATGTGACACAAGCACTCTGAAGCAAACACACTGTGCAGGGGTTTAGAGTCCAATCTTCTTGATCTCATCCAGGAGCTGCCATCAAGAGCTCTGTCGCTTTGTGGCTTTTGCACGTACTATTGAGGTAAGTCTTCACAAGGAGCTCTTTGTCAATGCTCCGAAAAATAATCTGGATTCCCTCTTTCTTGGGAAATGATGTAGCTGGGACTCTCTGGAGCAATACAGTTTCACTCTCTTTAGGTCTGGCTTTTCCCTAGTTAGTTCAAGTGTTAGTTTAGTGATGGAACGTTCTTTTTCTTCACCCACCTTTGGCTGATGGCAGATGAAACCTTGCCAATCATGCTTCTTTTGTCTAGGGTGCAATAGGCGTGGTCCGATGTCCAATGCACACGCGACCAAACTCTCGTCTCACCACAGTGAGTAGAGTCTACACGCAAAGCTGGTGCTCCTTGCTGCTCTAGCTAGGCGGGCAGGTCCAAGATGCCCTCTTGCTTTTTTCGTTAGTAGTTGTCGGTGCAGGGTGGTCCTACCGACTCAGCCTCCGTGGCCCGACTCTTCTGTTATTCTCGCCAGGATGCCCATGGAGGTCCTCTGTTGTTTCCTTCAGTTAACAGCACCGTTTGCACATATGAAGGACCCAGGGGATAAAGCTCGGCAGGTGCTCACCTCTAGAACATGATCATCTGTCCTGCAAGTAGGAATTAAAGTACAACTTGTTGATTCTTGGGCTGTTTCATGAACACATTCTACTTTGTTATGCAGCAAAGAATGAGTCCATACACTTGTTTTTGCTCACATTGTAAAACACTAGGTAATACCTAACAAGCCGCTTTATGCTTCTGAGCTGCAGGGTCTGCAGTTCATAAAATAGCTTATACGATTTCTCAGTTGATGTCTACACTATACCCAGTTCATTATTAGCAAATCCAATGCACAAGCACCTTCTGGTCCTGTGTGGTGCTGAAGATGTTCATGATATAGTCTTTGGACTTCTCTATTAGGGGATGCAACTCCTACACACATACTTTCCAGACTATTCCAGTGTAAATTTAGAAACAGGAGCATTAGGTTCAGCGCTTTATGGGAGGACACTGATTCTAGAATTGTCAGTAACCATATCAGTGTTTGTTAGCACACTCTTCATATCTAAGTAACATTCTATCCTGTGTGAAGAAGGAGGTCGTCATCGTGGCGCCTCTTGCCCTGGTCTCAGATCAGGCTCATAGTCCAGATGCGGACCTGCACTACACAGCAATGTACTGAGAGCAGAATCCTTATGAGGTGAGTCATGCTTCCAAAACAGAAGTTGAATGTCTAGGGGTTCAACCTTGATCAAGGGGCATATCAAGTGGCTTACCAGTGGATCATAGCGGAAGTGGCACTAAGAAGTAGAGCCTACACTTATACTACTTTGATAGCAGAGGACTTCAAAGTAGTAAAAATACAGCAAAATCCACAGTTTCTTGGTTTCTACTGAAAAGCAAATATTACTTCATGGTGTTTTACTGGTTATAAATGTTTTTAACTGAGAACTCGACATCATATATATTCAACAATCAATAAAAATATGGAAAACTTTGGGAGCAGAAGCTTGATATGCTAAACTGTAAATAATCTTTTGGTCTGAATGGTGAGTAATTAGGTAGCTGGCTGGCCAAGCATGGCAATGTGTCTTGGCAGCAGTGAATGCATGTTCAGGAAATTGATGCTGAGAAATAATTCTCACACTACAGTCCTAGCTCTGAAACTACAGAACGGATTATGGGAGGCTGGCTCAATGATAGCTTCACAGAAAAAAAAGTGCTATGGCCCTCATTACGACTTTGGCGGTCTTCCAGGAAGACCGCCAATGCCGCAGGTGGCAGGAGAGCGCCAGTGATGGCGGTCTTTCGCCCACCATATCACGGGTACTGCCGGATTTCCGCCACACTTTGAGCTTTGGAAGTAGTAGGACACCGCCTGCCATATTATCGCCCATAATACGGCCTGTCGTTGTCCTGATGGCGGGGTGCTGCCGGCGGTGGACGCGCCCCTTCTCTGCCAGAAGATCTCCTCCCTGGACCAGGTAAGGTGATCGTCCAACAGGGGAGTGTGTGCATGAATGTGTGTTATATGTGTTTATATGTGTGTCTGAATGTAGAAGTGAGTGCGTGTATGCATGTATGTGTGTATGCGTTTGAGTATGCATGCTTGAATGCATGTATAAATGTTGTTGTGAATGCATGTTTATATGCCTGTGAGTGAATGCGTGTATGTAAGTGTGGGTGAATGGGTGCGTGCGTGTCTGTCTGCATGTATGCGGGGGTGGGGGTGCTGTGGCTGAAGGAGGATGGGTTGTGAGGGGACGGGGGTGATGTGGCTGAAGGGTGTGGGGGTGATGTGGCTGAAGGGGGGTCTAGTGCTTGCTGGGGGGCGGGGGAGCCGTCTACCGGTGACAGGGAAAAAATTCCCTGTCACCGGTTGCCTTTCCCTCATGATTTAGGTGGTGGTGCTACCGCTGCGGAAACTATGGTGGAAAACCGTCTCCTAATACTGCTGGCGGTCTTCGTGGACTGCTGGGTCAGAGATGATCATCTCCGGCCTGGCGGTTCCGACCGCCATGGCGGTCTGAGCGGGGATGTGGTGGGTTGGCAGAGACCAACCAGCCACACTCATAATGTGGCGGTCTGCATCACCAGCCTGTTGGTGGTGGGCTTGCCACATTTACCCTGGCGGTCCAAAGACTGCCAGGGTCAAAATGACCACCAATATCTTGGAGACAGGCAATAGTGAGCTACATTGTTGACACAACTAGGCCTGCCCACCGCCTTCAGCACAATGGACCAAACTAGATTTCTATGCAGAATTATCACATCTGGAGGACTTGCAGGACAAGCAGTGGGTTGACTTTGGTTGTACTTTAATGAGGAAAAAGTGGCTGGGCATAGGACAACTGAAACTGACCTTTGGGCATTAAATTGAGTGGTGTCCCTAAGATCTTACAGTTCAAAGCCTCATTTCAATGTGTAACCATCCTGTCTTTCTGTACCCCCTAAAGGTCATGGGCAAGTCCTTTGACAACTACAGGCCTGATTTAGAGTTTGGTGGACAGGTTACTCTATCACAAACGTGACGGATATTCCATCTACCATATTACGATTTCCGTAGGAAGTAACGGGATCCTAATACGGTGGACGGGATATCTGTCACGTTTGTGATGGAGTATCCCCCTCCGACAAACTCTAAATCAAGTCCTAAGTGTAGAGTTTTCATAGGTTCCTAAGCTGTTCTTTTCCCTCTATGATCAACCCTGAAAATATGGTGTAGATGCATAAAAGGCAGGCCAATGCCAACAAATTCTGAGTTCTCGGTCTGTCCCTCCTTGTGAGGGTTCCCCTTACGTAAAGAGGTCCAGCATTTATTAGAGGCTGTTGTCCTGCCGACGCGGTTGACACCATGTTTCCGTTATGACAGTCCAGCAGCTGGCCAATAGGAGTTCAAACAATGAGACCACATGAAGGCTATGAGGTCCAAGAGGGCCTTGGGCTGAGCCAGAGCGAGGCATTAATCTTTGGTAGCTCACTCACCTATTGACATAACATAATTAAATCACCTACCTTCACTTTCTGGAAGGATGTTGGGGGTTTAGTCCTGTAACTGAAGCCCCATATGGGATCCCAGAGTTCTTCTGCATGGGTCACCTTCAGAAACAAATCAAGAGTTTGGTTAATAGGCGAAGGTTTAGAACACTGCACAGAGCAAATTTAAATAAAGAGGTAGCTGTCAAGGTCATGTGAGGGCATCTTCCCAATAGTTCACTATCAAGATAGGAAACCACTCTCAGGACAAATGTTTCTCAGATCTAGAAAATGAGGGATCAACTGTATGGCACAGACACACATAGCTTTCACCTCTAGAAATGGATGATGGTGTGGGTTTGGATAAGGGACACTGAGCCTGTTACCTTCGGAATCAGATGACACTTGAAGGATTGGCTTAGGGACACAGAGCCTGTCACCTCTGTGACTCTCTAAGATGAACACAAGGACACAGAGCCAGTCACCTTCAGGACTGGATGACAGTGGGATGGCTGAGAAACATACAGCCTGTCATGTTCGGGATCAGATGAATCCCTGGGAGTGACACAGAGACAAATAACTCGGTATATCTAGGGCCAGATGGCTCAGGGAGATTGCCACAAGGACCACAGCCTAGTACATCTAGGAATGGATGATTCTTGGAGATTTACACATCTCAGAGAGCCTGATCCCTCTAGAGAGGGATGATTCTGTGAGAACGGCAGAGGGAAGTTGCATAGAGAGCCTGCTACTTTCCATACTAGATGGTTAGGGGAATAGGCAGAAGAGCATAGAACCTTCTGCCTACAGAGATAGATCACTCTGGGGAACTGGCACAGGGAATATGAGTCTGAAATCGCTTTGCGTGGGCTGATGTGTATTAGCATTGGAACCAAGGGATGGCTGACACTTCAGATTGGCACATGTATATAGAATCAGCAATTACTAGGGCTAGATGGCACAGGGGAAATAACACTGTAACTCAAATATTCTAGCCTCTAACATAGGATAGCTCTGAGAATTGATAAATACCTACATGCCCTGCCAATGCCTTTAGGTTAGCTGTCTCAGGTGTACAGCATTCCCACTTCTAGGAGCGGATGGTTCACTAGTATTGTCACTGGACCATATAGCTTTTCACTTCTAGGACTGGATGGCTTTTAAGGCTCTATGACTCAGTTGGGTTCGTGTGGGAAAGAAGAACCTGTCACCTTTATGGCTAGATAGACTTCTCGTGAGATTTGCACAGGGCTCAGAAAATTAGTACGGAGGTAAAGTGCCTGTATGGGAGGTTACTTGCTTTTTCACCAATGCCATGTTTGGTTACTAAAACTCATATAAGGACTTTCAGACTCACTGTGTTAGGGGAGTACCTAAACAGATCAGCTAATTTAATACAATTCTTTAGAGTGCTTAGAGTACAGAGAATATCTGAAAATCTGGTCCCTGATGGCTATGTAAACTATCAGATGATCACTGACCTGCCAATTCTTGGGGCCGGTTACAGAGAAAATTACAGCTAATCAGATCTAAAGAAGCATCAAAAACAACACTATCTAGCAGTCTAGCAGGGGTACCAGTAAACCAGCGCTTGACCAATATCATCAAAAAGGTCAATGATACTTTTCAGTTCTCCAGAAAAACTGTCAACCACGCCACAACTCGTCAAAAGCAACATGGGCTTGGGCTTCTACATAGACATAAACCCTAACTTACCATAACCTCAGGACCCATATTGCACACAAAACAAGACTTCCCCGTGCAATGTAACCTTATCTACAAAGTGGAAACCTTTCTGAAAGAAGTGGACTTCAATATCACAATCCAGGCGCTGGCCTTTTACCATCATTCATGAGGCAGTACCGTGTTGGGAGGTACGCCCAAGACCCATCGGGCACCCCTGAACAGTATTCTACATGCAGCAGCCTACCTCATCAAAGATGTTCAAACATACCATAGAATCACACTAACTCTCAGGAATCTCCAATGACTCTCATGGCCTGCTTGCATCACATTCAACATCAGGGGTGGGTGGAATGTTTCATTCCACCGGCGGAATTGGCGGAATTGAGTAACGCCGCATTCCAGCCAAATTCTGCCAATTGCCTCATGCGGGATGCAGGGAAGTACGAGCGAGATTTGGTGACCCCCAGATGATTTTCTAATGTGGACAGCTGTGGTCAGATGACTATTTCTAGAGTAGATTTGTTGTTGCTTGAGTAGAATTTCTACTTGAGCGGCAGCAAAATCAACTTTAATGGCTGTGTGTTCTTGCGCACTGCATGGTGCCGTTTATGCTGATTTTGCATCAGTGCACGCTCTACTTGTTCTAAATTGCAGCGCGAGCAACACGACGTGCATATTTTCCACCCGCTGGCCGAAGTCTGTGGAATCCTGCAGAGTTTTAATGTAACTCTGCAAAATTCACTGAGTGAAAGTCCGCAAGTTCCGCCCACCCCATTCAACACCAGCTGCCATGTTTACAATGAAGTCAACTATGGATCCCCATGAATACTCGCTACAAAGAAAACAATCTGTAATGAAAATGTGCAGCAGTGGCATTGCCAGTCCGGAAACCAAGAAATGCAGGAAGAATAAGACAAGATGCAAGGCTTTCTCCTGTTTTTTTCCTGAAGTGTGGAATCCGTCCAGTAAAGATCCATCATGTTTTCATTTCTAGAAAGAGCTGAAGACTCACCTCTTCAAGCAGCACATTTTCACAGCATATTCATTCAACTGACAGGTTCACCAGAAGAGATGCCGTCCTCCTATAACGTGTTCCACTCTGCTATTGTAATCCCCACTCCTTATGCCTTTCCCTGGTATGCCCAATATCCTCTTACCTGTACTCTCAACCTTTGCAAAAAGATAATGCCTCGGCTTCCCTCCCCTGTGAAACTGTGCTCCTTTTTTCCACTTATTCTATAAATTCTCACTTTGCAGCACTCTGTTCCTCTGCTGCTAAGTTCCTGCCATTAAAATTACATAATACATACAAACTCATGATCTGGTATGGCCACAGCCTCTTCTGATTGTGTTGTTCTAGGAACATTCTTAACAATCGCTACAGATTCGTTGCTCACCATCTTAAATACTTCCTTTGGACAGAGAATGTTTCTGGAGTCCCTAAACCCAGGCCAAGGATGGCCACTGATGAAAAAGGCTTCCTTTGATCCCAATGGTGGTCCTTGCATGTTGTACTGCACTTTGCTCAGAGATCACTGAGCAAAGTTTCCTATTGTCCTATGAGTCTAGTTCCATGCTTGTTGTAGCATCAAGACAGATAACTTGGCAAATCGTGAACGATACCATGTGTGATGGATGGCCAGGATGCTTGTTTGCTGGTCCTCCCTCTCTCTATGACCTTTGATACAGTCGGCCAGTAGGCAATTGTTCTACCTTTAACCATCCGCATGGGTGTGGTAGCAGGGTCCTGGACTGGTTTTTAATACAAACTGCTTGGATGTACCAAGCTCGCTCAGGAGTATTACAACAGGTCCAGTCTCAGAAGCATCGAAGGAACCAGATAGATGAAGATACGTCCTGGAGATGCTGGACTTGCACACATGTATGAGTGGCCACAACTGAACAAGTTCCTTAAAGAGGTTCAGCTTGTGTGAAGACTCAGAGGGCACGTGGTGAAATTGTCATGACTGAGTCATAAGTTCGTCTTTAAATAGTTTGCTCTTCTTTTGCTAGTTCACGTTTGTGCTGTGAGTAGGCCTTTTTTGCACATGACAATTGTATTTCTTTGGAATGCAAATTGAGTCACACACACAGTTTAACCCGGAAAGCCTTTGCAATCTTATTTTGACCTGCTCTTGCGCTACTTGAGCCACAGCAAGGGACTGTAAATGTTACAAGAGACACAAGTACTGATGCTGTCAAGTTAATATATCCTGTACATATGCTCGACAGTTTTGAAATGGAGCATCTGCTGAACACCAAATTCCAGCCGCAACAAGTGCACAGTTCTGTCTCCGAGGCCACCTGTCCCAAGGACCCCGTGCTTAGTCCTCCAGCACATGAGCGTGCATAGAATCGACTTTCTTATTGAAATCGCCTCCTCTACTTCGGCAGTTTATTGAGTAAAATGTTCTACTTGTGGAGAAGATGAAATAGCCCATTCGATATATTATGGGGCTTTGTATAGTGCACAGTTCACCAACTACTTAGCTTCTGGGCGCTTTCTGCGGTTGTGATAAATCCACTAATATTTTCCATGGGGAGAATGAATTCCAAAGCTACTTTTGATGTGGGTGTGTGGTTTGGAGGGGGCAGTGTTTATCTTAGGGAGGCGCTGCATAAAGGGATGGGTCTTGCCTTCATCCGACCTAAGGTGTGAACGTGTAGTGTAAAGTGCATGGTGGGTTGCAGCCGGGGTCCTACAGCCCTGCGCCTATGACATGCCAGCTGTTTGTCTGATACAGGCTCGTCTCTGACAGGCCACGTGAGGCAGGCGGGTGGTGTGCTCTCCCTGTAGCCTAGCAGTTTACAGACCATGCAAACTTAATTTTCCTGAAAAATAATAAAACCCAAGTACTAACGATAACAACCAAAGATGCCTTTAATAAGCTGTTCATACCTCATCCCGTGTCGGCCCCTCCCAGCATAGCAGGTAGGGAAGTCAGAGAATTTATCTTCACACACCCCTACACGTCTGTGCTCAAGTTAACAAGTTACCAGCTCTGGCCACTATTGGCTGAGACGAAACCACAACCATCCTATCTGAGAAATATGTGTTGTTGTCGCGAGGCCACATATGAAAGGTTCGAAAACAACATGGTCTGTACACTGGAGCCCTAAAACAATTACCACAGTGCAGAAAATCCGGCAGCAGCATAAGCTAGGGCAGATTTTTCTTCAATTACAAGAAAAAAAATTGAAAACAGCATAAACATTTCCAGCCACTACTCATCCCACAGGGTCTGAAACACTTTGAAACTCAAAGCAGCACAGATCAGCTTCTTGTAGCACTAGTCATTAGATTAAGTATATCGATGTCACCTTAGCATAGGCCAGTGGTTCTTAACATTTTGACATCTGTGAACCCCCACTTAATCATTAATGGAATCGTGGACCCCCCACTGAATCATGTTTGGAAAGCGGGGACCCGTACTGAGTCACTACTGGAAGCAGAGGGCCCCAGCCTAAGGAATTGTAATTATTTGAACGACAAAAAAATGCACCAAAAAATACAGAAACAAGAGTTCTTCAAACAAACACACATTAATTTGGAAACAAATACTAAAAAATCTAAAAGTAATCGGGAGATTAGAGCTTTTCCAAATTGTATTGAGGCAGCTCATCCTGCTCTTGCACTGCACCCACAAGTCAATCTGAGAATATTAACTTATTTTTTATCCTCCAATATCAAATTCCTTAACATTCCTTAACATTTACAGAACTTTTAAAAATGGCAACTGTACATTTTGCTTCTTTAATTATATATGTACTTTATTCATCTGTTAATATATATTTTTTTAAGCAGTCGCGGACCCCATGAGAAGGCTTTGTGAACCCTCAGTGGTCCCCGGACCACACGTTAAGAACCAGTGGCCTAGGTCATGGATGCTCACAAACTCAAAACATGGATTAGCTTCAACAAACTTACGTGGATACATGTACATCTGGCCTCGTCATGACAACTGTCAGGACTTGCGGATCCATGTATTGTACAATGAGGTTCCAGCTCCTCAGGATCGGGTTCGGCTTTAGTGATGTCACAGAGCTCTCGCAGTTCACCAAAAACCACAGCTGGTGACCACAGTGTGGCCTTGGGCACGGGTTTGCAGGTGGGGCAAGACCAGGAGCGGGCCACACAGACCCGACAGAAGGAGTGGTTACAGGCAGGAGTGATGGGGTCAGCCACTGGGCAGAGACAGCTCTCGCAGCTCACCTCCTTAAGGGTCTGTGAAGAACTTCCACTGAACAGTGAGCATTCTGATACCTGTAAGGTGGCATGGATTGTAGATCCCACCCCGAAGGACAAAAAAAGCATTTTAATTCGAGGCTAGGGGTTCATGAAGAGGTAAGAAAAGACACACTATTGGATAGGTTCTGCTACTCCTATATCAAAAGTCTTCTACTTTGCAGGTAAGTAATTTATATGCAGAAAAGTCAACAGTTAGGTACATTCAAATTATGATACAATTTAAAAAAGTTACTTTAAAACTTTACAATGATTACAAATGTATATAATATAATAGAGTACAGGTATTTAAAAAATAAAGTTATACATATAATAAAATTACATTTTAAAAAATATATATATTTTTAAAATAATACGAGTTTTTAAAAAGGGGATTATACATGTGTGAATGCTATATAGATCTGTATAGATAGATCTATACATATGTATACTGTACACACTATCGGTGCCATAAAGTAGGGATTTATAGGTAAGTTAAATATGCCAGTCAGGAGTATACCAGTTTTACTGTATTGTAAGGAGGAGCATAAACCCTTTACCATGGGTAACAGGGTTAAGGTGCACAGAGTTCTAAAGCCAGCAAAAATAGGGTTCTGCAAAAAGGGGGGAACAACTGGGGTAACCTTGCAGAAAGGACAAATATCCAACACATACCTATTCCAGGGGCAGGAGGCAGTGGTAGGTGTCCATAGGTTTGAGACTTATATATGTTTCTTTTCATACCGACTCCAGGGGCAGGAGGCAGTGGTAGGTGTCCACAGGTTTCAGTCTTACCTGTGTATCTCTACATACCTACTCCAGGGTTTGGGGGCAGTGATAGGTGTCCCTAGGTTTGAGCCTAACCTTTACCTCTATCCATGCCTACTACAGGGTTTGGGGGCAGTGATAGGTGTCCCTAGGTATGAGCCTAACCTTTACCTCTATCCATGCCTACTTCAGGGTTTGGGGGCAGTGATAGGTGTCCCTAGGTTTCTGAGCCTTACCTGTATCTCTATCCATGCCTACTGCAGGGTTAGAGGACAGTGATAGGTGTCCCTAAGTTTGAGCCTTATCTGTGCCTCTATTCATATGTACTCCAAGAGTGTTTGAGACTTATCTGTGTGTCTCCAGAAGGCAGTGGCAGATATACCTAGATTGGAGTCCTTATCTGTGTCAACTTCCATACCAGTGACAGGGCTAGGAGTCACAGGTTGGTGTAGGTTGGAAGTAGGTGGCTCTAGGTTTTTCGTACCTGTCTCCAGAAGGCAGTTCTAGGTATGCCCTGGGAGAAGTTCTTACCCATGTTTCACTCCTGGCCGCCTCCAGGGGCTGTATGCAGTGGTTCAGGTGATCAAAGTTCATGGTGCACAGGACGCACAGTGCCCTCTGGTCCTCCATGCAGAAGAGGCTCAGCTGCTCCTCGTGGGCCGGGCACTTGCCCGGAGCAGCCCGCTTCTCCCGGTTCTGGTGTAGTTGCCTGACCAGGCCAACAATTGTCTGGAGCAAGCAGTTAGGCCGCATAGGAGTGCTCTGGCTTACAGCCCGACACTGTGGGCAGGGACCCATGCCTAGATTTCCCCAGGTCCGAGAGATACACTGGCGACAGAAGTTATGTCCGCAACCAATCAATACTGGGTCCCGGAAGTAATCCAAGCAGATGGGGCAGCTGACCTCCTTCTTCAGCTGGTCTGCTGGGTCCATGGTAGCGCCCTCTGCCGGCCTAGGCAGGGAGTGTCAGAATCTGGTAGGCCCTCTGCTAGCCTGGGCAGGAAGTGGACGATTCTGGAAGAGCCCTCTGCTGACCTGGGCAGGAAGTGGCAGATTCTGGGAGCGCCCTCTGCTGGCTTGGGCAGGAAGTGGCAGATTATGGAAGAGCCCTCTGCTGGTCTAGGCAGGCAGTGTCAGAATCTGGTAACGCCCTCTGCTGGCCTGGGCAGGAAGTGGACGATTCTGGAAGTGGCAGATTCTGGTAGCGCCCCCTGCTGGCCTGGGCAGGAAGTGGACGATTCTGGTAGTGCCCTCTGCTGGCCTGAGCAGGAAGTGGACGATTCTGGAAGAGCCCTCTGCTGGCCTGGGCAGGAAGTGGCAGATCACGGCAGTGCCCTCTGCTTACCTGAGGAGGGAGGGGCAGCTTCGGGGGGTCACCACAGAGCCTCCAGATCCGCTGACACTCAACTGCCGCTGGCCGACCTTGCTGAGGTGAGGGCCGAGCAAAGGACAGTCCTGGGGCCCGGAACAGCCTTCGGACACCAGCTCCTGGTGTGTCTCTCCGACTCCCTTTATGCAACGCTGATCGCAGTTCCTGTTCCCTCTGTTGTGCGACGAGGCGTTTCCTGGCAGTGCCGGGTGCAGAGGAGGAGGGAGACATGCTGGCTCTCCAGGGTGCAAACTCATAGCCTGGGAGGGTGGTGGAAACCGAAGTGGCTGGGGGAGGGAGCTGGGAGGAGAGAATGTGTGCATACAGGTTGTACAGGCAGCGCCTCCTGGCACCGGTGCCCGAACCCGTGGCTCTATTTACAGAGCCTTTAAGTTTCATCACCTAAGTTTCGATTCCAGACTGCAGGCGCGAGAAAGAAATAATATTCTGCTGGTGTCAGGGTAACAGGGCTGGCGGTGGTGGATTCCAGCCCAAAAGTCTGACCACTAAGTCTGAGAGAAGCAAACAGGCACAGGCAAACCGAAAACAGACAGGCAGACACAAAAGTACCTACCAATAAGGAATAAATCGTCTATTTCAGAAGCTGCTCTCATTGAAGTGAATGGACCTTTTAGCAGGATGACAAAAGTTTGAAAACAGGGTGACCATGTGGATGTTCATGAAGGCATTTTGTTTTTCTTTTGGGAGGGGGGTAGTTTCGATTGAGAAGAGGTGACCTCAAATATAAACAGACCCCGAGTGTCAGACCCACAGTGAGAAATAAATAGACAGAGTCTGTGTATTGTGAATATTATTGGTCTGTGACTCACAGAGCTAACTGACAAGGAGACCCCTACACCAGTAGTAGAAACAAACTGCCCAAGCCAAGGCAGGATCTACTTATAAATACTATCGCTGACGTTTCTAGCGTCAATAACATGCAGGTAATGAGGGGAATTCCATTGGATCCCAGTGAAGGAAAAGGGGCTTCTTTGCAGATGTCCACCCACTTTTTGCCCCTTTCAGAACTACTAGATGCTGGTTTTCAACTCTGACATTGTGCTGAGGCCTGCTAATCAGACCTCAGTGCCAATGCTCTTTATTTCAAAACAAGGAATGTCTAATAGTTTTACAATTGGCACCAGATTTTAACTCCCTTGTAAGTCCCTAGTAAATGGTAACCCTGGTACCTTGGCATGGGTACAAAAGGGTGTCCCTAAGGGCTGCAGCCTATCATGCCGTCCTAAGGGATCCACACACAAATTGCACACAGTCTGCCATTGCAGACTGCGTGTCAGGGTGCAAAGCCTGAGTGAAAACATGACATGGCATGCTCATTGTGTGCCATGCCAAAGTCACTCACTGCATGTACTATATATGTCACCACTGTAGCAGGCCTTAAGAGCCGTAAGGCAGGGTGCATTATTATACATGAGAAGGCATACCCGCATGAGCAGATATGCGGCTGTGATGTCTAGTTCTACTACTAGTTATTACAAATGACCGGGCAGCCATCTTAGAGCATGTACTGGACACTAGTCATCATGAGTGACCGAACTACATGATGGCTCTACGAAAAATAATGGTGTTTAGTATCAAACACCTTGCCTTAATAAATCAATACTGATGCCAGTATTGCATTTATTAGGACAGGCAACCAGATGGCACCTTGGAGGTGCCCCCTGGGACCTACTAGTCCTCTAGTATGTTGGCTAACTGGTAATGACCAGCCTGCCACCACAGACGATATTCTGACCCCCTGGAAGTGGGTGCCCCACTCTCAGAGGCCAGAAACAATGCCTGCTCTGGCAGGACGTGCTATCACCTCCCCCAGCAGGATGGCTAGTAAATCTGCTTACCAAGGCTAGGGACTTCAAAGTCCCTGCCACCTTTGATATGAGATCCCAGCCTCCCTAGACCTGGGAGAGGCACCCCCCTAGGCCCATTTGACACCAGGACAGGCAGGAAATTAACTAATTAGGAGGCATGTTGCACTTCCAGGCTAGTCATTATCAGCCATTTTCCCCTCACCCCCCCTACTCCTATCCAATATACTTGGCAGCTAGGGTGGGCTACCTGAAGTGAACACAAAAATAAGAATTCCACCATTTTGTGTATGGTGGAATTAGGCACTCTGGGACAGGGTTATGCCCACTTCCCACAGAAAGTGGTCATATAGGGTGTTTATTGACCTCTAAGGGTAAGTAGCCCACTGGCTACTACCCTTCAATCCCCTTAATGCCCCGAAATTTAGTACTTAGGTGCCGCCCTCACACTAAGATTTGTTTGACCAAAGACGAAGAAGGACAGCAAAGAGCCATGAAAAGCCAAACACTGAGGCGCAGCAACTGACTTGGCCCAAACCTGCTGGCCTGCCTGCTGTCCTCGACAATTGTGCCAAAGTCGACTCGCTCTGCAGTTGCTTTGCCTCAAAAGCTTGGGAGGACTGTCAGCACTTCTTGGAACCACCAGCATCTCCTGTGGAGTAGCAGAGCTACTCCTCTGCGCCCTGCAGGCATCCAAGAACAACTGTGAGAGCCCCAAACAGTGCAAAACCCAACATCAAAAAGCAGCATTCCGTCCGAGCCCCCCCAGCCTGAATCAAAGTCGGCCAATGTCGCCATCAAGGTCTGAGACCCTTCATATGCCACATGCAGCCTCTTTTACGCATGAACCAAGAACATGGAGGAATCTTCACAACATGACCCCTGTGGACAAAGCACCACTGCACATGCCCCCAGCTCAAGCTGCCATAGGCCAACAGTGTGTCTCCAACCCCAAGACCTCAAGACCTGAAACCTCCTTTGTGTTCAGCAGATCAGGTCACCCCGGCCCATATTTATACTTTTTGACGCAAAACTGCGCCGCCACAGTTTTGCGTCAAAAATATTACCGCCGGCTAACGCCATTTCGGTGTACCGTGCGGGCGTCAAATTTATTCTTTGACGCACGGCGGCACAAACCACAGGTGTGAGTCATTTTTATTACGCACACCGCAGCGTCAAGTCATAAAGCAAAACGACGTTAACGCGGCTGAAACTGTGGGTCGACTTACGACCCCGCACACCGGATATGTGGCATTTTTTGACGCAATAGCGTCACAATTCCCCGCAAACACAGCCATTTTAGCAGAGGAGAGCCAAAATGGATCCCAGATGCCTGTACAGACCCCAGGAAGATGACAACAGACCAGGAACCAGCCAGGAGGACCCACACAAGAACCAGGACAGTTTGAAGAAGAAAAGAAAGTGTTGCTTCAGTGCAGAGGAACAGGAAATTCTGGTTAAAGAGGTGACGGAACACCAGCACCAACTGTTTGTCACCTCAAAGTTTCCAATCATTAGGAGAGAGGCAATATGGCAACAAATTGTTGACAAGATTAACAGTGTGGCAGAAGTACGCAGAACAGTCATCGAGTGCAAGAAACGCTGGCATGACTGCAAGCGCAGGACCAAGGAAAAGATGGCCAGGAACAGGAAGGCAGCACTGCGGACTGGAGGTGGGAGTCCAGCACACCAGGAGGCCCTGGACCACATGGAGGAGATGGTCGCAGCCATCATCCCTGAGGAGATCGTCACAGGGATTCAAGGACAGGACAGCGCAGACTACCAGGAGACAACGCACATGCAGGGTAAGTCGCATGGTGAATTAAAATGCACTAATGTCAACTGTAAGCAGGGGGGGATACTGACCACAAAATGCATGGAAGCCATGATATACATGGAGTGGCATGGGGAAAGGGGTATGGCATGGGGGCATGAACCGTACAGAGAGAAGCTGGGGCACACCATAACACAACACCAACAACAGTCCCATGGGGGTATGCTGCCATGCCAATGATGTAGCAAAGGTAAAGCCACGCCAGGAGGGAAGGGCTCAATGTCCAACTGACATCCCGTCACACGTCAGCCACTATACCCCCTACATTAACTAGGGCCCAATTAACAACCTCTAGCCATACCGACAACTGGAATGTAACAGTGACAACAGTTGCCACTACCACCTCCGCTCTGTGTGCAGCTCAAGTAGCCAATGGCAGTACCGTCCCCATGGATCATACACACCTAAATTAGTGTGTTGAGGATGACAACTTTAACAATCCCCTGAAACAAGACAAATGTTCCAGTCCTGTCAATTGTGAATGCCCATAGTTGCTGCAAACATCAACCAATGTCATCAACATTAGGAGCTGCACAGCACTAAGGTCACACCCATGCAGCATATGCCATGGTCCATCCTGTGCCTGGGTCGCAATGCAACATCCCAAATGTCATACTGCTCAGGCAACAGCATTGGGGGGGGGGGACATGTAACTGGTCACCTACATTCATCTGCACAGTCAGAGGAGGAAATAGGACACTGCTATGACTATCAGGGCAATCCAATCTCCACACATTCCCCAACATCAGCAGTACACATTACCAATGCTAACATCCATATCGTGCCATTACATCGCTATGCATAGGATACGCTACATTTCAACTACATAAAAGTGGATGTGAAAGATCAGAGACTGGGGCAGGTCCAGATTGTTAAGTGTGCTGCTAGTGCCATCAGAGCACCCACAGCCAGTGAAAGGCCTCACCATTAGAATGGAAGTAGACAGAGGGTTGAGTAGGACAAGAAGGTGGCAAATCAATATTTGGCCTAAACCAGCACCTAGAGGAGATGATGCCAACAAGTCAAAGAACTTACCACAATACATGTGACATGCTGGTGGGCCACAGGCCTGGTAGAATTCCCATCTGAAAGACGGGAGCAATGAACAGGAAACAAGATCACAATGTGAATTCATCAGAAGGCAGGCATGTCACATCACTAATGCCACAAAACAGACACACTAATTGTACCCTATTTCATTGCAGAGGACGATGGATCTCCTGTAGATATGCCTGTCCAGGACTACCCTGATAACATGGATGACAAGCTGATAAACATCAGCCACCAGACCCTCCAAGATGTCCTTGGAACCCTCCAGACCCCACCTTCTGTCACAAGGAGGAGCTCAGAACAAGCAGCCATCACAGAGGACCCACCCACAACCCCGGGAGCTGGCCACGGAGGTGCGGGTGGGGATGCAAACTATGGCAGCCAGCCTAGAGGGGGTGCGTTCGTGCATGATGTCATCTGCAGATCAGGCAGCAGCCATGCAAGCACTAACATTTATCCGGCAAGGACTACAACAAACTGTAAAGGAATTCACCACTGCAGTAAGGGAGTTGCCACAACACCTCGCACCCCAAACCTTCCACTGCATGCACGAATGCAATCATGACCCCCTCAGGGCCGACCTGGCTGCCTACCATCGTGATGTGGCTGCTATTCTTAAGAACCAGCAGATCCTTCTTGCAGTAGTACTGCCCTTAAGATCTTCACAGGTAGCAGCGACCGGGATGTCTGACTCCACGTCTTCTAACACTGAGGTGTGTGTTGCCCCTTCACAACCACCACCACCAAGGACAGAGGAGGCAACACACACATCAGAAGATGAAGACGTGGAACAGATCACCTTCACACGGAAAAGTACCTGGAAGCACTAGTCCCTGCCACATGGCCAACTATTACCAAGGTCCAGCGCTTTGTAACTTGCCAGTCTTACAACAACTGTACTCAATGGCTGTTCTGCAAACCACTGTTTATCTTGTCAGCCTGCCCAGTGATTGTCTCTCACTTACTCATTGGCAAATCCTGTCCCTCTGCACTGTCTGACACATCACCTCAGCATGTCAAATGCATTTTCCTTTAGCACTTCTGTAGGATCACAATGGAAGATGTCACTATAATGGACTCACAATCATGGACAATGTACATATAGCACTACAGCACTTTTTTAATAAATAGTACTTCCACGACCACTTTGTCTCTGTGTAATGTGACACCTCAACCGTGCAGTAGATCACTGAAATTTGCCTCCTTTCAAATTACATAGCTTGTCAATACAACTGTCCTGAAATTATGTAGTCTGATAACTATGAACAGTGGCCTGGATTGCACCATACTCTGCCCTTCCTGAGGGTAATATCTGATGAAAAGAGAAACCGTACACCATCATGCTGTGTTGGAAAGAATAATGCTTCCTCAAGGGATATCTAAGCCATCAAATAGTGGCAGCAAAATGTTGCCACCATGCAATACTAACACATATAACAGTGCCCACAATTCTAAGCAAACAGTCAACAAACTGCATGAATGAAGGTGTCTGAGTTTACATCCAAATAAGTAATCATGCTGAACAGTGTCACAAATGATGTCTGTGAGTCATGAACATGATACTACAAGAGTGCTTACTACCACTCAGCTAATAAGGGTTTCCTTGAACATCACACTGCAGTCAGACATAACACAGTGTCCCCAATACCAAATCTGGAAGCACTGTTTGTGACTTTGAAAACAAATGTAATGAAAAAAAGACGTTGGGATCCATAGTAACTGTTATTGGTGGTTGCAATGAGTGGTCAAATCTTTGCAAGGTAGCTTTGGGGTAGTTGCCAATCTTACAGCTCAGTTGGGATTTGTTCGTAGCATAGGACACAAATGTAATAGAACAGAATTGATGTACACTTATGCCAAGGCCCTGATCAACAAGCATTTTACACATACTGTAAAGGGTTCACTACATATTTATTAAACAGTAATAACAGAAGAAATAACAGAAGAGGAAACTCGGGGAAAAGTCTTACCTACCCTAATCTACCCTAACTACTCATTACCCACAACTGTCCCTAACTACCCTAAGCTAAACTTACTTATCACATGTAACAAAACGTTTTAAACATCACCCCCCTAACCCCCTTATGAGACGGGACACATGGAGGACAACAGATACTAACCTAAACACATACTATCCTATACTAAACAAATATATATTTTTTTGTATTCTTTTTTTTTTCTAAACACACAAGAACCCCAACATAGCCCCCCACCCACCTACACACCCAAAAAGAAAAAATTGAAATATTCAGGACCCCCCACCCACTAACACTAACTAAACTAACAGGCTATACTAACCTAACACTAAGCCCCCTAAGCCCACTAAGTATAAGAATAAGGAAAGAGGAGGGAGGGTAGGGAATCATGTCCATCAACAATGTCTAGAGGTTGGCCCTCCAGAGGGTCCGCTTAATGGATGGCACACGCCTGTTGATATGACGAACATCCCGCCGCAGGTGATTCATTTTCCAGAGGACACAGTCTCTTTTGCGCTGCATGTCCGCAAAAGCAGCAGGGTCAATTGTTGCAGCTGGGGCGGTCTGGGTACAGCTGAGGACGTGTGTGGTCGTGTATTGTCAATGCCTGTGGGCTTCCCTGAAGGTGGTCCACTGCTAGGGCCTGGAGCACTTGCAGATGTTGTTGGGACAACGGTCCCAGCTGTGGGTGGTGCCACCTGGGTGGTAGTGGTGGTCGTGCTGGTGGTGGCTGTGGTGGGCAAAGTAGGGTCACCCTGTGGGAAAGCCCTCCAGGCTCCGAAGGCACGTTCGGTCCTGTATTTTCGGGCCATCCTACTGCACCCGACTCTACCAGCAGGATATGCTGGTAATGCATTGCTCCCCTCTGGAAATCACGGACCTGGATGGGTGTCATATTAGCAGCTGTGACGACAAAGGAAAAAATATTACATTAGGAACTGCATTGTGTGAAATGGCACAAGAAGTAAATCAGACAGGACATCTACTGTACTTGTAACAGCTCCTATCATCATGCAGATCATTGAATGTCCCTGAGGAAGTACATGGCAGGCCAGCCTACAAAGGTCGTATCACACATAGCACATCCAAACCCTACAAGATGGGTAACAATTGGCATGATTTTGGCATCTATGTTCTGCCAGTTGTCAGGTAACAATCATGCTGCACATCCTCCGCCAATGCCAGGGCTACAAACGTCAGTGTACGGGATGGAAATCTAGGGCCACATGATCTGCAGGTTGTAAATGGACTTGCTAGTATAGTAGTATAGTACTCATGTGCTATATCTGAGTGTGTATACTAGGTTTCGACCAAAGATTCACTGATTTACATGTCTGTGTAACATACTTGTATCATCAGTCCTAGGTACACTATTCACAAACCCATGCCTGTGTTTAAGGGTGGAGGGTGGAGAAACAACTAACAATTTCCAACAATATGGACACCCAGGAAGCTTACGAAAGCTGGACATGTGTTTGGCTCAACACACACACCACAGATAAGGTGTATCTACAAATAGGAGACAGCAAACCCTTGACCAATCCCAGCGCCACACATGTCTGGCAATGCAGACCTTTGTCCACATCATATAATTCCAGTAAGCCATGACTTACAACTAATACAGAGTTGCAAGAACACCCCTGGCCATGATTTGCATGCACACCTAGGCCATTGCACTCAAGTGCCACATACTTGTTGCACTACATGTGGAGCTACATGCTGCTAGGAAGTTCAACCTACAGTTTCATAAGTACATTAGTGAATAGGGAAGCAGAAGTCTGTGGGTAAGCATTTTGCAGCCCCATTCTGGGAGAATGTGGGTCTGACAGGCAGACTAAATCTGAGATTAGGTCCAGTGCGACTCTTGTTGATACAAGTGTTATCCACATAACTCAACCCAATTCACATTGCAGGGCCTACAGGAAGGACCTAGAATCCCTAGATAAGATAATAGGAAAAGCATTGGCAAACTCCATAATGCAGAGTTAATGAAATCCCACTCAAGGAACAAGACAAATGATGGGCCAGCGCATCACACCTTGCTATTTGTTCAACACACAGGAGTCCACACACATCACCAGCAAGCACAACACATAACAGACATATCAACACTTACTGGAGTTGTCGGGGTCCTCGAATGAAGCCACCTCGCCCACAGTGTAGGGTGCGGGTCCACCTGTAAGGCATGAAAGGAAGAAATCTGCTCAAAATCTGTGCACTGACCAACAATTCCAAAGACAAAAACTATGTGTAAGATTACATAAGTAAGTAAAGCCACTCAGACATGATGATACTTCATCCAATATAGCACGGCTAACATGTACATAGCATGGGTCTCCTTTGACATTAACACACATAGCTGCACACATGCACTGGCCCTAACTATCATGTGGTGGCAAACATGCTGCTTCATTAGTAAGCAGAAATAATAATGGAGTGTATTCGTCTCATCATGTGCATCCAAGAGAGACATCCAAAGCCACTTTCCTTGAGGAGTGCATTACCAGTCAACAGCCATTGTGGCCATGACAAATGTATGACATATAGGTACAATGTACAGAGGGGCAAGGACATTTGTATTCCCTCATGTTGTTACAGTTTCTTCATTTGAAGTGGCCCAGCTATGATGAGTTGCACCAACCATAGAGATATGAACCCATGTGCATACCTTTGGCCTGCCATCCCTAAATGAAAGGTGGAACACCAAACACCAAATACCAGTGTAAGATGTTAGCTGAGGGCACCCTGCACTTTTTCACTATGTTTCCAAATCCAGATCTGACATGTATCCAAAATGATCTAGGACCACAATAATCCCTAACATTCATAGAACTTCCGTGAACGCTTTACTTGCACACTCACCAGACACACATGAGACATATGTCTAGGCTACATTGCTATCATCAATTTACTTGAAGCCTGCACTCATTTTCTGCATCATGTAGTGTTTCTAAAGTCAGTCTAGCTATTGCGTCAACAAAGGTCGGTAATATTTTGGAAAATGTATACCTCACTGGCAAATGAGACCTATATAGACATGATTGGCTCCTAATTTGTGTTGCTGTCTGACACAAGGGGGGGCACCAACTTACATTAAGCAAAAGTATTCAGTAAGTTTGCAGAGCATTTGCTTCCTGACAGCTAGCAATTGTGGTCCTTCACATAGTCCATCAATGACCCTGTATGTTTCCAAAGCATTCCACACACTCAACAACATAGCCGGCAGATGTTGTACAAATCATCTGATGTCACTACAGAGCATTTACATGATTTGTACTCACCAGCAGGGCCACCAATCACTATTCCCAGGTGGTCCAGCAGATCTTGCTCCCTGGAGATGAGGTCAGCCCAACGGTGCTTCAGCTGGTGGTCGTTCCTCTGGCTCCGATATACGCGCTGCAAGTGATGCAGGACCTTTCCCCACCGGATTCGACGTGCCTCGGTGTGATACCTCTGTATCACCTGCCCCCCTGCCTCAATCGGAAGTGGGAGGAAATGGCACACCAGCCATATAAACCCCCCAAGCTCCTCCTCACCCATCTTGCCAAGACGTGGCCTACCCAACATCTTAGCACCGAAAAAGGGGAATAGGGGATAAAGAAGAACAAAGGAGAAAAGGGGGAAAGTAGAATACGAATAAAGTAAACTTAACAACTAAAAGAGCCCAACTATCCCCAAACAAACACTACCCACAACAGACTCCCACCACAACAAAGACAATACAATACAGGTCAATAGTACACAAAAAACACTCAGACAGTATACAACAACAATTTTAGATAACAAACTAACAAGTAATGGGCCACACAGGAGACCAAAGCACAATTTCAATGGACAAAACTCAGAACACAGCCACACAGTCTAGAAGAATCACAGACTGCAAAGTGAAAGTGAAAGTACCCCCACTGTACATAATCTGTAAACAGGAAATCCTATTACATCACTTCCTGCATGAAATGGCCACCGTTTTTATCGTTATGCGTCATAATTTTTGACACATACAGTATGTGGGTAATTTTTTTCGACGCACAGGAGTAAAAATTAGGCTACATCCTCATATTGGAAAATAGTCTAATACTTAACCAATTTTAAGGGCATTATGCGTCGTTTTTCGGGCATGAGTGTCATTTTTTTACGCTTGTGCATCATTTTTTGACACGTATGTGTCAACATTTCAGGGCAGTAACTGGGTTTGGGTAATTTTGCCATTTTAATGTAATGTTACATTTGTGACACAACTGAGATAGGCTGATTGCACCCACTTTGGTGTTGACGGTGTATGGTCACATGTGAGACATCATACTGCTGTGCACCATGATCCGCTACTTCCTTAACAGGATTCTCACGCTTGGCTGATGCACTAGATGGCCATATGTGTGGCCTACATATATGTATTGCACAAATTGGCATGTTTGGTGTCAGGAGAGGATAGCAAGGTGACACACATAAGTACAATACCTCAATGCCTATGGCTCAATGTGTGTGCATTGGCTGCTAATGTAGTTGTTGACCCAGTGTGTGTGCATCACAAGATGCATTATTGAAAATATGCTTGTATGAATGTGAAGTCAATTTGTCCAAACCTTAGATGCAAGTCAGTGTGGAAATGAGAGAGGACATGTGCTAGTCATACATGTAGCAACATCTGTTGTGTGCACTTCCAAGATTTTGGGTAACGTAGACACCACAAATGACAAAGCATGCACCGGATAGATGGCAGACACTTGTTCATGTCAATGGTCCACAAGTGGCCCATCCCATGTCCTAGAAATTTGGTAACTGCCTCCTAGGCACTTGTTGGTAAACACACCGTGAATCTGGCACATGTACAGACTAAGTGGGTACCATGTTATTGGCACAGACAGCCAAAGGTGACCTCCAACTGTTATATCACGCCACAGTTGTGGTCATATGACTGAGCCACAACTCTCAAGTGGCAGTGGTGTACCAGCATACGAGGCAGCACATGGCCACATATTTCTAGTGATCAATTGCACAGAGGTGTCTGGTTCATGTGTGTGGTCCAATGTTGATCCAGTATATTTTTAGGGGTGTATGTTGTCACAGTTACGTCCAGGTCTCATCATAAGTCAGTGGCGGCTATTCCTGTATCTACTGAGTAACCTTCGGAGATCAATGTGAGTAAAGTCGATGAGGACATGAGAACCTACATGGGGATGGTCCCACCCTGTCACTGCAGACGTGTTATGAGACTGTCAACAGGGCAACCTTGGTGTGCTGAGTGAGATCATATCTCAAGAGTCATGTTCCAGCAGGTGTCATTACAACATTTGTACACAGATTGGCCTGTATAGTTCCCACTGCATCTGGGAACATCATAGCCTCTGTGTTGATTAATCTTGCAGCTATTCACCACGCACAGCTCATCAATATGTTGTGAGCAATGTAATTCTGCGTGTGAACTGTCAGGGTCCTAACATGTGTGGACTTTTCATGCACATTATCAGAGGTGGCTGGTTCTGCTGGAGGCACCATACCCAATCCCTGCATACGGCCCTGGTACACTGTAACACTTTGTCGTTCATGCATACATGAGACCATGATTTTGGTATTCAAAGACAATTTTACTAATATGGTACAAATAAAAAGCAGATGATGTTATACAATGTATTTGGGTATGCATTGAGGAAGCATCTGACAAAATACCCCCTGAGGAATGTGAGGTTTGGTAAAGCAAGTGTGGTATATAAGTAGCAACAAGGAACCTTTAGGGTAACGCACAGACAGGTGCCAGTCAGGCTGACAGGATGCAGGGTCAATCAGGATCCAGCAATTTCACAAGGTACATACTCAGTGGTCTGACTCAGACTGGTCGGAGGAAGAACAAGACAGTTGACAAGGAGAACTGTGTTTGTCCTGTGTTTTTGAAGGTGACACATAAATCCAAGGGCTGTGTTACACGGCTTAAATACTAGCAATGCATAACAGTGTATTTGACAAAATGGCAGCTTCAATGCTGTTCCAATCATCTGCAGGGGCAGTGCATGTTCAAATGGGTGGTGTGCATGGAGGTGATCACAGGTGTGTGATGCATCAGTTTCTCACAAGTCTTGTAGGTGAGATTCGAGTTCAAATGGCCAACAGTACCTTTCACACGTGAAGTAATCTCCAGGTGATAACAGGGCTTAGAAACTACAAGCCAGTGTATTAATTGACCATGCAGTCAGATGTACTATCACAATGGCATAACATAGGAAAGGGTGTAGCACACTGGATTACTATTGTTAGTCTGTGTGTGTAGAGGAGGGAATATCGGGGTACACATATTACCATTCCAGGGACCTCTTCAGACAGGTGGGTTGAGACCAGGAGCATGGGTGTGTCAGGAGTTAGGAAATGGGCTCACATGTACACGGAATGTCATTTGCGCAGTGCTTGTCCTAGGTATGGCACTTGTGCTGTCTATGTTCTGCTTATATGGAACTCTAGTCACAGATAGTCCTTGCAAAGATAGGTGCTGTACGACTTACTGCTGTGAAGGGTCTGGTCATACATTCCTGTTACCAATGCAATTGCACATCCACTGCGTCATGTATGAGGCTTTTTTTTCCCTTATTGACTGATGGTGTCTTAGTTTTGTGCCATATGCTGCGATGAACCATGTTGCCAACATGTATGTGTGAAATAGGTGTGGTCCTCTGCTATTGCCCTTCAAAGGTGAAATGTACAGAATATATGTCATTTACAGCATGTGTGTACGAGACTGTTGTATGATACGCATCACAATTGCTCAGGAAATTTCTGTGTCCTGATCGGTATATCAGCAATGCTCCATGAGGCTACACTCTTATTCTGATATTTAGATATAAAGGTGAGCACAAATGATTAGCCATACCATGATATGGTGATTATTATCAGTGTTTATTTACTGTAGTTAATAGAGTGGTGATGGTGAGTTGGTTTAAAAGAAATTGTTCACAGTATGTTGGCGCCTACGCAATCCAGCAGCTGTGTTTTGTTGTTCCCCCTCATGTTGCAGGCCAGCATCCTCCTCTTCCTCCTCTTCATGCATGTGTGGCTCTGGTTCTAAGAGGAGAATGTTCCTTCGTATGCAAATGTTGTGAAGGATGGCACATGTTAGAATGATCTTGCAGACCATTTCTGGGGAATATAGGAAGCTGCCACCAGTGATGTCGAGGCACCTGAATCTCGACTTGAGGATGCCGAAGTTCCTCTCGACTATGCTCCGTGTCCTCCTATGTGCGTCATTGTAGGCATGCTCTGGTGCAGTGCTTGGGTTGCCAAATGGTGTCATAATCCATGGCTGTATCCCATACCCCTGATCAGCTGAAAAAGAAAATTAATGGGATCATGTTGATGTAGCTTGCCCCATTGATATCACCTTGCATTGCAGTAGTTGTCATTTGTTGTCTGTGACTCTTTTGTATTATTGTGTTCCTTCCTAGGCTTGTAGGATGTACCATCTGCATTGGGTTGTTTCCTTGGCTGAACAAGTGTTTGCCTGCTGACCAGTTGTCAGCAATATGTTTGGGTATTTGCAGTTGTGTGCACTCCCTAGCATTGTGACTTGTGATACAGGTGTCCCTGTGTCTTCACTGGGGGTGAGATGATAGTTCCATACACAAATTCAATTTGATAGTGGTGGTAACACGTTTGCGTCTATGTACCCTGGACATCCCATACCTTTAGACTTATGTAATGGATTAATTTAAACATCAGAGATACGCTTACATTTTGCAAGGTGACAATTGGCCAAACCTCTCCAGACGTTGTGATCATTGACGTCTTAACAGTAGACTGTACACTAAATTCAGATGTGTGACAGGTTCACTGCAGACCTATGAAACATGGCTAGCAATGTCACAACCTCAGTGTGTTCCTGTCCACATGTTGCTGTCATGGTGTATGTGTTGTGTGTCCTAGAGGGTTGCTGTGCAGTGTGTATATAAGTAGGTTTCTGTACTTACCAACAAGTAGTCCATTGCCATATTGTCCATCCTGGAAGTGTTGATTGATGGTAGAGTGAATGAAGATGAATGAGTCATGGACACACCCAGGATACTTTGCCACGATGTTGGTGATCAATCCTTGGTGATCGACAATGGCCTGCATATTGATGGAATGTGTGTGCTTCCTGTTGCGGTAGAGGTGTTCAGTTGCAGCAGGTGGCAGAAGGCGTACATGTGTACAGTCGATGGCACCAAGGACGTGTGGGAAGCCACTAATGAGGTAAAACCCCTGTTTTGTCTCCTGCTGCTTCTGCATTGTGTTTGGGAAGCAGATGTGGCGGGGTGTGAGTCCAATGATGGCATCCAGTACTTTGGGCAAAAGAGGCAGAAAATAAATGATGGCTGTGATATTCCTGCAACCAGGGTGCCAGTGCTTTGAAAGGAGCCACTTGCCAACGTGGAGTACAGCTAGCAGCTTGGTTTCTGTTGGGATGGTGCGGGGTGTCGGCAAGGTGGGTGCCAACTGTGGCTCTATGTTGCGCAGCAGCTGCTGAATGGCCTGCCAGTTCAACCTGTACCTCTGGATGATGTCATGTTCCCTGAGGCCATGAAGGGTTGTTCTGGTGTGGAATATTCTCTCCTGCCTTCTGCGCTGCCTTTGGGGTCCCTGCTGGTGTTGTAGCTGCTGTTGTTGTTGCTGGGCTCTGCGTCTGCGTGCACGCCGGATGAGTAGCACCTCCATGTCTCCCGTTTGCTGCTCTGCTGTTGCTTCTGTGTGTTCTGATTAAATACAGGTGTGTTTGCCCCATTTTAACGCCTGCCCTGACCCAGGCACTAATTTTTACGCAAATCGAGCTGTGCGTCATTTTCCGCCTCCGCCTCCCGGCCGTGCGGCATTTTTGCCCAGAAGCATAAATACGACGCACGGCCGTTTAAGTCATTTTTTGGACGGGAACGCCTAGCTTGCATATGATTAACGGGGCAAGGTATGCACTGAATGTGCGTCAAATGTTTTGACGCACACTCGGCGCAGACGGAGTATAAAAATGCCCCCCAGTCCCCACTTGCAGCCTGTTTTCCCCAGGACCCTTTCCCATTAAAGTGAATGGGACACTCAATGCTGTGAAGCACCTCTGCACCGGGATGCCCCTGTGCCTCCCAAGAGACCTTTTGGTGCTGCCTTGGACCTTGCCCCATACTTACCTTAACTCCAGAAGAACAGCCCTGTAAGTTGTTGCTTAGTGCCTGAATGCAGTATATGTTTCTTTTCCCATAGGACAACATTAGGGCACCCGAAGCTAAAAGCATCTCTGCACGCGGATGCCCCAGAGACGACCGAGCTGATCTGTTGGTGATCCATTGGACCTTGCCCCATACTCACCTTAACTCCCGAAGACTGGTCCTATAAGTTTTTGCTAAGTGCTCAAATGCAGTATATGTTTCTTTTCCATAGGATAACATCAAGGCACCCGATGCTGAAAAGCACCTCTGCACCCAGACCCCCTAGTGCCTCCCGAAGTGACCTGTTTGTGCTGCCTTGGATATGGTCTCAGGAGATTGTTCCTGTACGTCGCTGCCAAGTACCCGTATGAAGTATATGTGCCTTTTCACGTAGGGGAACATTACAGCATTAGAGTCAATACAAGTGTATTCTATTGTGACTTAAAAATTGATAACTCAAAAAGTACTTACCCGATTACGATGACCTAGGTGTCTCCATTTACATAGAAATCTGTGTTATTTTTGTTGGATTACTTTATTGAGTGTGTGTTTTACTGGCACCGTGAGTGCAATACATTTTTAACACTATCCTCTGATAAGCCTAAACTGCTAGCCCGCACTACCACAAAAAGAGAGCATTTAGGGTTATTATTTTAACCTCTGTCAGCCAATAAGGGTCACCCTGGACTGTGTGCATAGTGTCCCAGTTACACTGGTACAGTACATAGATAGCCATCTTCCTACAACCAGTGCTGCACCTATTTCTGAGCACTGACTAAGTACCTTTTTTGATTCCTGCAATGATTCCTAATTTTGAATGAACGTTCATGGTTTTTACTTTAAATATTGTCTTGCAAAGGTTTGCTTTACTTGCCTTTGGTCTCTGTCCTTTGGTACTAACGCAGCCCTTTAAATATATTGGTGGAAAGTAAACCTAGGGAAATATGCTGAATTTGTTCTAGTGTCACATTCTTACACTAGGACACTAGGACACATTTCAGAATTGCCCATGCATTGCTGCTTTCTGTTCAAAACAGCAACGTGCAGGCAGCAAGGGGGCTTTCTTATTTTCTCTTCCAGCTGGGTCTAAAACAAAAGCCTGATTTAAAGGATCCTCAACCATCCTTTTGTTCGAGTATCATCCTGACTGGGAGTCATTTGGAGCCTAACACCTAGACTCCAAGGCAGTAGAAGGAAAACAAGACTCACAACTTATTATAACTTCACAAGTACTTAAGCGAAACTATGATTTGGAGGCAGTTTTTTAGGTCTCGTCGGAGCCAATGCACATTTGCTGTCTCTTGAGAGCCATTTTATTTACTAAAAGGGACTTGGAGCCCACTCATTGCTTAGCATTTGTTGCCTTCATTGTAACTCTTTTTTTCTTCGATTTGGTGAGTGTGTGCTGGTTTCACTTCCTCTTTTCTTGTTTGTAGCATGGACCAAGTACTGTTTGCTTCATTTTGATTAGTGTTGTTTGGGTGCTTAAGTTGTGATTGAGGTATTTTTTTTCTTTCTTCTTCTCCTGTCATCGTTGTTCGTGTTGCTTTCTCCTGTGTGCTTTTCCGCCACCCATCATAAGAAAGAAAGCACTACGACGCAGCCAGTTGTCATATCGCTTTTTCTTCTGTTGTCCATGGTGTTCCCACCCAGTGTCTCACTGTCCTTGTTGCTTGTTTCTCCCCACTCACCCTTTCCATTGACCGTGACCCCTCCCAGTTGCCATTAAAAAAAAGGGCCATGATGAGTCATTGCCCATTTTTTCTAACTATTACATTGTCAAAGCCATAAGCTCTTACATTGACACGACCTATTGGCTTTGCCAATACTTGTTTAACTTTGTTCAGAATTCCAGATCTATCTGTATATATGAGTAATAATATAAATAGCACTTAACTAATTTGCATAGTAGGTCATTCTTTTAGAGCACTACTTACCCATGCATGGTGTGTCACAGCGATTTATACCACAAACAAAGAGGCAATTAATCAAAAAAGTATGTAAATCTATGTACAGGAAATGTTATATAAGACAATGAGGGTTATAAGGTGTGGGAGTCACACATCGTCCAACCTTTAGACAATAGTCATTATTTGTTCAGTCTAGGGTTTGGAGGAACACAAGGTGAGGATTTAAAAGGTAACACAGTAGTTGGGGCTGTTTTTAATAATACGTATTTATCACTACACAAAGCATCCCTTCTTAACAAACTTAAAATAAGAACAGATTGAGAGTAAACATAAACCCATACTTTGCAGTTCACATTAATTTCCTTGATGCCTGCTAATAGCACACTGTGTGATATTTGAAGAATTGCAACTTATGAACTGGAAGTAACAAAACAATAGTTGTGTTAAATGGTTACCTCTGTGCATAAAATACAGACCTGTCATCTGCAGGTTACACTCAGTGTTTTGAAGCAGGGACATTAACCCTATATGCTACTCCATGACTCAAAACTGTGACTAGACTAAACACAGATCTCTCCAGCAAGTGCATTAACCACCAGATTTGTCTTACCAATATTATTATCCCCTGAAATTTGCTGGCAACATAAAGATCTCTGCAATAGATGCCTTAATCCATAACACATTTGAAATCCAGCGTCTTTGTGACTAATCAGACAGAACAGATTTACTTTCACATTTGTCCTGGATTCCAATTTCTTTGCAACATAAAAAAAAAAAAAAGTATAATCAACTAGTGCCAGACTCTGCTTTTCATGCCCCCACCCATCGTGACTCCACCTTCTTTCCTGTGCCACACCTTGACCTCCAATTTACGGGTCGCAGAGTAATTTTTATTTCTCTTTCCAGCACGTATGACAACTAAATTTTCATCAAGAATATGAGCAGATACATGATTGAGCGCATGAAAGAGAGTGTACAGGCCTTCCTCAGTAACAACAATGTACACAGTTTCAGCTGAGCAAGCTAGACTCTTTGGAAATTCATGTTTCGTGTGTCGAGGCACAACACACCTCTCCTTGGAGAGAAGCACATCCAGTGAGTAGAGTAGGTAGGCATGAGCAGAAAAACATGGCATTCATCAATAACCGTGGTCAAGCTTGTGCATCTGCTAATTGCAAATGCTCTGGCACTTAGTACAAAAATGTTTTTTTTTTAATAATGAGCTAATGGGCGGCTACTGCTCGAGTGCTCATCTCTGTCTCACTTCCCCGACCAATACCTGTATAGGTACTCCAGGAAGAGGGATGGCTTAGAGGAGGAATCCATGTTAGGAATTGCTAGAATCAAACTAATTCTTACTAAGAGTTGTCTGTTATCCTCATTAATATTCTTCAACCACCAATATTGTTAACAATGTTTCTTTAGAGGGTGCTGACACTATATTTGACACTTGGCGGAGGTCAAGAGGCACCCTTGGCAGGTTACTGGTGAAAACACCAACAAAAATCTATTGAAAAAAAGAGGCACCCTTGGAAGGTGACATGGGTGGCCCCAGGGGAAAGAGGTGGCAGCTGTGGAAATATGTCTGGGGGGAGTGGTGAAGACTATGGAGGGCATGAGAGACATGCAATCCTGAACAAATGTTCCAGTTCTTGCTGGTTCTGGTGCTGAACAACCCTAGAAGACAACAACCCCACAGAAACTATCTAAGCCAGTGGTCCCAACCAGTGGTCCGGGGACCTCTGGGGGTCTGCGGAGCCTCCTCAGGGGGTCCGAGACTGCTTAGAAAATGACACAATATTAATAGATTAGGTCCCTGGATTCCAATAATGAGTCAGTGTGGGTCCCTGGGTTCCAGTAATGAGAAAGTGGGGGTGCACAGAAGTCAAAACGTTGAGAACATTTTAGGGTGGAGGCTAGAACTCTGAAATCTCAGTCTAGGTCACGCTGGCTTAAGTGAGTGCTCAGGCCAAGCCTTCAACACCATGTTAGGAATTCTTCCCACATGCTGGAGCTAGAGCGCTTAAAGCAATGGGAAGCCCCGAGCCCTCCATTACTCAAGGCCACTACTCAGGTGCTGGCACACAGATGAATGTATCAGATAGGCAGGTCTTAGCGGGAGTGGTCTGATAGTGGAACATTATGGAAGGTAGGGCAGTCTCCTGCCTTCTTGGAGACTCTCTCTTCAGAAGTGTCCAATGATTCCTAACCATGTGTCAGGCTCTGCTCTGCTTCTCCTCATTATCAGCCATTTTCCCTCATCCCCCCTACTGCTATCCAATTTACTTGGCGGCCACACACCTAAGATCAGCTACGCAAAATAAAGCATGGCTCTGTCCAGTGAGGAACAATCATTTGTTTGTACTAGTGCAAGGCTCTTCAAGTTTCCCTATAGTTTATTTTCTCTTTCCACTTTCCTTGCTCCTGTTTTCCATCTTTTCTACTCCCCCTTAGCACCGAGAGGCGACTGAAGGTTCCCTAATGCGCTATATAAATGGCCGGCAAAGGTGAACCGCTCTACTCTTCTTAAATATTTCTGCCCTGTTTTGTGTGTTTTCCCCTATGGACCTGACATACAGTGAGCCCACCATTGGGGCTTCACGTTTATAAATATGGTGCTGAATTGAAAGTGTTTCCACCAATATTCCATAGTGAACTAATAGTAGTAGGTTATCATACTTCAGGGGCACAGGACTCTTCATCTGCACTCATGAAGGGAAGAAAGTTTACTCATACAATCTCAGACTTCTGTGATCTTTTTTTCCCCATCGTGCATGGTATATTTATGTGTGTGTGTGCTATGCTAAATGTGTGTGGGAGGGAGAGAGAGAGAGAGACTGCAAACTATGTGCAGTGTTGCATTATGGCTACTGGCTTTTCTCCAACACTCTGGCTAGAACCTGTCAGTCATTCTATTATGACAAAGGTTTTAACTTTTCACAGATGATGAGTGCTGGATGCTATGAAGTTACTCCATATCTGTGCTTGAGTTTTTCTCTACACAGTTGTATGCACAATTTTATATTTACACATTGACTGTGGCAGAACGAGAGTCTAAACAACTCAACAGTTGCTCCCATAAACATACAACAGGACTCATTAGACTGACTACTGTCCATTCAACACAACTCAGGTAAGTTGTAATGTAAACTATTGTTGACGGTATTCTGCCAGATAAAGCAGCTGCGCAGGATTGGGGACAGTGTTAAACCTCAAATATGTATGAGGCGTAATGTCCGTAAGCAGCACCCCAACACAAATTAAGCACATATAGCACTTTAAGGAAACACATCCTCAAGAGTCAGAAGTAAAATGAAAAACATGAAGCTTAATTAAAATATTTCAGGGTGCAATACAGAAGGCAGAAAGTAGAATTTAATCAAAATGCACAATATGTCATCATAGGGAATTAGCACAAAGCTCAATCAAATGCACCAATAACTGTCATGAAGTCGAGACAAAATTATTATAAGTCAAAAGCATCAGGCAAACCGACAAGGGTTCTGCCTCTAAAGTCAGGGAGTCAGAAGACTGGCTCACCGCCAGATCTCATGGTTTATACAAGCAAATTCACCATAGAAATGAACGGAAATCACAAAGTCAGCATAAGATGATCAAATCAGGCAATGAATTGACAAATCACATACAGAATTTCTAATGCCACTATTCTAACACTAACCCTTAACTTGAATATTAGTGTGCTATATTCTAACCTAATGTCATGGATGTGCCAGGACAAACTATTTGCAAATAATGAACGTCACACAAATGAATAACTACTTCTCAGCATTCAAGGCAGGAAAAGCCTTGAGTGTTCCAAAGGCTTCCATCGCTTTTTTCTTTGTGAACAGCAGTCACTACAACTCATTACAGGTGGACATTTTGGTTACATGCAGTGAACTTAAAAACGAAAACACACACATCATCAAGGTTGCGTTAAGAAATAAAATGCAGTCGAGGCCTAGTTCGGGCCTAGTTGTATCAAGCACAGATAAATGAAGTTCTATTAGGTGCAGAGTTGTCATTTTAGTGCAGAAGTGTTCACAATGTTCAAAATGTTGCACACATATTCTATTAAATTGAATTCAGCCTTAACAATGTCATTGGTTCCAAAAGGTGCACCTCTTTCTTAATGCCTACTAAACAATCAGATAAACCAGCCATCTACAACTAATACAGCTTAGAATGGCGGTTCCATCACGTCAAGCAAAATGCAACACCAAGCTGAAGTTATTGCTTACTTTCCGACCAAATTCCATATTATTGCCCTAAGATTCATGCTCGATGAAGTGGTCCGACTTTATTTGTCAGACCCATTATCATACACCTACAGACCAAAGAACTGAAATCCCTCCAGACTTCTCAACAGGACATTAGATGTTGCCTTCACATACTAATCCAATGAGTGACCTCACACTAAGTTATTCTGTTTATGCATGGACTCCCTAACATGTCTCCAAGGGGATTCGCGGCTTAGGTCTCTGATAGATGTGTTTCTTTTTTATTTTTGTATTTAACATTGGAATAGCACAATCAGGACCAGAGAAGTGTAAGATTGCTTTACAATAAACTGTAACTGATAAAGACATGAAAAGTGGGTTACCATCAGTGGTGGCTCCTCCACCAACATTGCCCCCCTCTACCCTGCCAGCAGCAGCATCTGCAAAACTTGAAAAATAAAATGATAATAAATCATGTTTATTACCGTTTTATTTGTTTAGGGGGCAGGACGATGGAGGATGATAGGCAGGGAGGAGGACTGCTGGCACTGCTGTCAGTGCACATGTGGGTTTTGCCCGACGTCTCAGGACAGCCAAACTGACATGCGCACTGAGTTCTGTTGTGGGGTTGGAGACAGCAAAAACAGGATCCCAATCTGCCTGGGAGCACAAATCGAGGGCGCTCAGGCCAATCCTGACGCTGCTCTCAAGCAGCACGAGAGCAGTGCTAGGATTGGTCGTAGGGCAGTCTGAGAGCCTGTGTCTGTGGTGGACCATGAGTCCGACCTCCATCAGCCCATCAGAAACCATGTTCCTGGTGGTGACGGCGGGCCAGGGTTGTAATGTGACAGTCAGACCGCCAACAGTGCAGTGGTCCGACAGTCACCGAAAGTCTGGCGGTCCTTGGACCGCCAGACTCTCAATAAGGCCCTAAGCTGCCAATGAATAGATACATTTGAAGATCCAGCAGCCTAATTTAAACTGGATCTGTTATTAACTGGAAACAAGTGGCAGGAGCGTCTGGCTTGGGTAACATGGTCTCTCCTGCCCACTGTGGCGTAGCAAGAGTTCCATTGGCCCAAGTGCAAGCATGTTCAGTGGACCACCCTAACAAACATGATGGGTAGTAAAAAAGCACCAATTATTGGGGAGCAGTGGGCTCGCACTGTCCTGGGCCCTGGTCCCTGGTGCTACTGTTCCTGCTGCACCACTTATAGGTATGTCCCTGTCTGCCTAGTCCTTATGCAAGTCTAACTGCAGCATCATCTGCTCTATGAAGGTGATTAAACTGGGCAGATGGCAGACCTAAGCCAAGGCAACTGCAGTAACCTAGTGCAGAGGCTGGAGTTAACAGCTGACTCTACCACTAAGGTTTTATGTGCAGTGGATAATAGTGAATACCAATGGCAGAATCGATCTTAATTTGACAAGTTGATGAGAACAGCAGCTTGCAGCCATGCCAAATTTGGTGCTGAAGGTCAAATAAACCTCTAATGTGAAAATGTAAGTTCTTAAGTTTAGGGGAAGCCTCTACTCTTTGATCGAATATCTCTGTGGTAGGAGAGACTGTAGATATGGCTAGCACTACCATAAGGCACCTTTTTTTTTAAAGAAAGACAAAAAATAGACTTTTTACAGTTTATGGGGAGCCTTCAAAGAGGGAAAATTTTGTTTTGCTCGTCAGTGATTAGCTGGAAGCCTGAGTGACACACTGCCCCAGAGCTGACTCCATATCAGCAAAGCACCCTGCTCATGTGATCCCTTAATGTTAGTGGCACGCCAATCAACAGCAATTATGCCTGTCTGGGAAACACCCTGGTTATGTGATCTCTGCACAGTCAGGGAACCCTTTGCACAAGTGCTTCTGGCAGGGCAGCACCTCTGTATAGATAAACTAAGCAGTCACCCAGGGTTCCAAGTTAAGAAGGGCACCAAATCTGAGGAAGTTAAAAATAAAATAAAACGGGGGAGGCCGTTGTGTAGGTAAGGGATCCACCTGTAATGTCCTTCACTGGTTCTCCTGTCTTTCCAGTCAACACCAGTTTGTTCACATGGGCACCCCCATTCCCAAAAGATACCTAACATCTGCTGAGTACCCAAAAGTTCCATACTATCCTGTTGCCTTCAACCTCTAAAAGGAGCTATTTGGTGCTGTACTCACATTCAACAGCATCAAGATTCAACGATTTGTCAATGATACCCAACTCTAATTGAAAGTCTCCTCTGATTCAGATATCCAACACCTCAAACACTGCCTGCATATAATTATTTGCCAAGAACAACAAACAGGACACAAGACAAACCTGACTCAATGACGTGAACCTTTAGGACTTTGAACCTCAGCTTTCACCGAATGCTAAGTCACTTGGATTCACCCTGGACACCCTCCTCACCCTCACAAAACACATTCCCAAAAAAACAAAAAAACAGCGTGGCACAAACTCTATCTTCTAAAGAAAATGAAGCCAATTCTCCCAGAAACCGCCTTCGCAACTGCTGCACAAGCTCTTATGTAATGCTTTCTGTATGGTGGGTAATGACTTCATCTCACAGACTGTGCGTCAGCACGCAGAAATGACGCTTGCACGTTCATTCCGCTGATGTCGTCGATGGAATGTGTTGGCGTGTCAGTGCTATCGCTTTTCGGTTGGCCTGAGTGACTCCTCAAGCTGTGGGTTCTCGGTGACAAACGCCCGGGTTAGAATGTTGCTCCGTAGTTGTCACGAACGCTGTGTGGTGCAGGTGACAAGATTAGGGGGCATGTGTTGCCCTGAAAACGGTTGCCTGTTGCCACCTGGGGTTGTCACCTTTCCTAGAGAAAAATACAGGCCACGTGTTGTTTTTAAGACTCTGCAAAGGCCTAAATAGGACTGTACACAAAATCGTATGTATTCATTTATAAAATGGCTTTTCTGTCTTTTTGTTTACTTTATTATAAGTCGTGGATCAATAACGCAGCTATAGAACACATTTAAATTGCTAGTATTCCCTTGTTGAAGCACATACAGGTAAAGGCTCAAAGTACCAGTTTTATGTGATTTTAGTGTGCCTCAACCCCACATACAAGTACCAAAGCAGTCATCAAATACTTAAAACTGCTTCTTTATTGGTAAGCTACTGGAACATACAGGAAACAGGTCTTTCCATCTTCACTGCCAGAACCGTCCCTCTGCACTCCTCCACATAAGAATGTTCCTATGTCACCGGTATGCAATCAAAATGAGAAATCTTTAAAGCTATACAAACCATAACAGTGATTTTGCTAATTTTTGTATCGGTGATGCTGTAGGGAACCGATCAGGTGGCAACCTTATTGCCACCTGCCCGTTTTTTTTACCAGCATGGCTTGTATTTTTTAGTAGAAATACTGGGAAAAGCAAGGAATCTGCATTGTTTTCCCATCTCATTAATAAAGCTAAAACAGCTTACACATAAAGAAATCAGTTAAGAAGTATTTGTGAGCTGCCGAAAATGTTTCCTAATGATTATTAGAGCAAATATATGGTTAATTGCGCAATTACAAATAACTTCTCTCAATTTTATACAAATTCTGTTTCAACTACCCACTCTTGGCACTTTTATAAAAACAAAATGTAAGCAAATGGCCATTTTCTTTCTGAGGTAGCAACTCTTTCTCGTCACAATGTTTCAGTGGGAAAAGAGAGGCTATGATGAGATAAATGTTGGATGTTATAATTGTGTGTGTATGTGGAGGGAGCAGGTAGTGTGATGTGAGCTGTGATGAAGATTTCTAAAGTGTGATGGAACTGTAATATTTTTGGGATGTGGTTGGCTCTTGTGGGTCAATCAGTGGTGTTCTTACTCATCCAGCCTGGCCTTGCGACGCACTGACGAATGGACACCAAACAGATTCTGACGTCACAGAGGAGACAAAGGCCTCTTAACCACACACTTTTAGCCAGAAACATCTAAAACGTACTTCACTAACAGATATTAATTCTCCTTTCCATGAAGGTACTGTGATGCCATTGTGTTGGTACTCTACTGTCTATTTCCATAGGTCTGCACCTTTCCATACAGTCTGACGTAATATGGAGTACTGCTGTGTGGCCTAGTTTTATCAGAGTCTGCACAGTGTGTTTCGGTTTGGTGTGGAGAAGGGCAATAAGATGTGGCACAGCAAAATGTTAGTGTAATGAGGTATGGTATGGTTTGTTGCATCATTGTGCCAGGGTCAGTCCACCAACTAGGTGTATCTCAACATCGCTCAGGATAGCAGAAGAAAAGGGACGTCACAATTCTTTCACACAAGGAAACCATTTCAGCCCGGCTTTATTGCCAGGGTATGCATACTTTAAAGAACATGTAAAAGCACCCAGCATGATGAAGGCTGCTACCGGTAGCATCCTTCATCATGCTGTGACCGGGTAAATAAGATGAGCTTGTTGTATTGTTTAACAGGTAATATTTTGTGTGCTGTGTCTCACTCTTAACACATAAACTAACAGCCTTTTTGAAGAAACATGCAAGCAGCACATTCTATTTACTCAGTGAGTGTAGAATTCTGACATTTTAAATGTGCTAATCAAATTAACTTGACTTTTGGTATAAAAAGTATTCGTTCTGACTGAATTCTAAGTTCAATGATATATGTAAAAGAAATACACGTGACTTGTAATAGAGGAAAGAGACATTGGATGTATCTGCTAGTTTCTCGCCATCCTGTCTCCTCGTTTGTGTGTGTGAATTGCACATTTGGATTAACAGATAATAATGGCCTTGTGCCGGCTACCACCCACTTAGTAACCACTTCGACTAGTATTTTCAGTCAACTATGTACATTTGTAGTGAGCAGTTTGAACCAACTTACGTTTTCAATTTACAGTAATAAGATTACAAATTATGGTCATTTGTTATTTGTATTTGCAAATGTGAAAGCAGTATTTGTATAACATTTAATGTAAAACAAATTTGTTTTCCTCAGGGGATTACAAAGAAGATGATCACAAATGTTGTGTTTTTCTGTAGGAAAAACCAATATGAGTTATAACAAACCTTCTGTGATGTTCACTCTCAAAGTCATGTAACAGATAATTTCCTGCACTTATTGATTCCTAAAATCCACCATAATAAATTCAACCACAGCCACTTTATGTTTTGTGTCAATGAGCCACTTCCTTAGGGCTGTAATGAAACATACAGTGCGTTAACAGTAGCTTCAATGAACACCCATTTCCCAAAACAGTCATATATACTCCTGGTATTCACGTATTGGCAGTTTACAATCAGTGCAATCAGAATGATTTCCAAAAGCAAATTAAAGTAATCATACAATCAAAGTAATTCATATAAAGCTGCTAATGTAATTTTATTCTATATTTTCTCTACACAACGTTATTCCCATGGTGGAGTCCTAATCAGTACGATCATATACGTATTGCACAGTCTTGATATTTACTTGCGCTTCAATCATTCTTACTTTTGAATCTGTTTTAGGACACATTATGAAATCCAATATTTGTAAACTCATCTAGTAAGGGTTCCCTCTCTTTGTTACAGATTATTGTGTAGCTTTTATTATCTAATGCCTCTAAAGAGGAGTTTCGGACATCAAAATTCCTAGGACATTTTCAGTATGCAACATCTTAGCCCATGCTATGCAATCTAAAGGCAGTATCCAAAGCCACCTAATGACACATGGTTAGATATATCCGATGTCATTTAAATAAAATATTATAACTTGTCTTTAGGGGTTTAGTTTTTTCATATTCAAGTTAATCACAAAATCCTAATGTGGGATAAACCACTGCTATCAGTCTTTTCTTTGAATATATATTTATAGATCCAAAGTACCAAGAGTAACATCTCTTCTCTCTTGCCTTACATTTAAGAGAGGAAAGATATCCACAACAGGTTTTATTTGTTCTTATAATTCAATGTAATTCAAGCCTTCCTTTCATCCAGTTATATTTTTTCTCGTTCATCCTAACATTTCACATATCTGTTAAGTTAAAGATTGTTATTAGACATGGCCCGTTCTGCAGGGTTATCCCCAGACTCTTTCCCTTTCTCCTCCTCTTTTTCTGACCCTGTTTTTGTTGGCTTTTGGGGCTCTGTGCACTTTTCACTGCTGACCAATGCTAAAGTGCATGTGCTCTCTGTCTAAAACGTGGTAACATTGGCATCTCCATGATTCTCATATGTGAGTCACTATCATGTCCCTAGTAAAGTGCACTATGTGTGCCTAGGGCCTGCAAATCAAATGCTGCTAGTGGGCCTGCAGCACTGGTTGTGCCACCCACTACGGTAGCATTTCGTGCATGCCTCAGGCCTGCCATTGCAGAGCCTGTGTGTGCAGTTTAAAGTGCCACTTAGACCTGGCAAGTGTACCCACTTGCCAGGCCCCAAACCTTTATTTTTAGTACATGTAAGACACCCTCAGATAGGCCCTGGTTAGCCCCAAGGTCAGGGTGCAGTGCATTAAAAAAGTTGGCCATGTACTTTTAAGTTTAACTTGTCCAGGTAGTGAAAAACTCTTAAATCCGTTTTTCACTATTGGAAGGCCTATCTCTCCCACAGGTTGGTAGGGGGGTTGCCCTAAAACATCTTTTAAGTGTAATTTCCAATTGGGAAAAGGTAGAAAATGGAGTTTGGTGTATCTGGACTTACAATTTAAAAACATATCTTTTGGTAAAGGTGGTTTAAATTGCCTGAGCCTGCCTCCCATCCGAGTCTTATCTGTGTAAGGGTAGGTGACAGCTACATTTGTGCATTCCATCCAGACAGCCATAAATATAGGATACTCAACTGCTCCTGCATTCCATCTGCATACTGATGGGTCTTCCTCGGAAGGAAGGATGGAGGGGCTGTCACTCACACTTCAAAGGGTAGTGGCCTGACCCCGCACAAGGGAACCCCCCACAGACCTTGTGTCAGACAGGACTCAACTGAAAGGAAATAGGGCATTTCAAAACCACTCTTTGAAGTCTCTCCCACTTCAAAGGCACATTTGGGTATATGTACTGGGCCTCTGACACCATATACTTGGAACACTTCTGGACTGAAGACATTCTACCAGGAAGAAGGACCGCTGGGCTGTCAGGAGGGACTGCCACTTTGCAGTTTGCTGTGCTTTGTTGATGCCTGCTACCTCTTGTCTGGGAGTGAGAGGACTGGATCTAACTATCTACATCCTGCAATCTAAACTTTCTCCAAGGGCCTGACTGAGCTGTCCTCCTGTGTCTGAAGTCTCAGGAATATCAAAGACGTCACCTGCATCTTGATACCAGCACTTGAGTTCCTCTTCTGTGAGTCCTGCTCTGCCAAATAGTGCCAAATCCAGTACTGGGCCCTTGGAGGTGAGTGTGGTGCTACAACACAAGAGCTGACTCAATGACACCGGTTTGTCACTTGGAACTGAGGCATCCCACTGCAGAAACGCTGCTTTGCTGCTGCCTGCACCGAAGCTGCGGACACCACTGCGGACTGCGTGACTGTAGGAGGCTGGCCTGGCTTATATTGGGTACCTTTTGGTACTTACACCCTGTGACAGGTCCAGTTATCCCTTATTAGTAGAATAGAGGTGTTTCTAGCAGCTTAGGCTGATAGAAGGTAGCTATGGCAAAGCAGCTTAGGCTGAACTTGGAGATATGCAAAGCTCCTACTATACCACTTATATCATATAGCACAATATCATAAGAAAACACAATACTCAGAGTTACTAAAAATAAAGGTACTTTATTTTAGTGACAATATGCCAAAATAATCTCAGAGAATACCCTCACTTAGGAGTTAAGTAATATACACAAGTTACATTTACACAAACCCAAAACAAGTAAGTAACAGTAAGAAAAGTAGTGCAAACAATGTAGAATCACAATAGGATGCAATAGGTAAACATAGGTCTAGGGGCAACGCAAACCATATACTCCAAAAGTGGAATGCGAATCACAAATGGACCCCAGACCTATGGGAGATTGTAGAGGGTCTCTGGGGGTAGGAAAGTACCATCTTGCCTGGCATGTTACCCCCATTTTTCACTGTATATATGTTGTTTTAGTTGTATGTGTCACTGGGACCCTGCAAGCCAGGGCCCCAGTGCTCATAAGTTTGCCTGACTGTGTTACCTGTGTTATGACTAACTGTCTCACTGAGGCTCTGCTATCCAGAACCTCAGTGGTTATGCTCTCTCATTTCTTTCCAAATTGTCACTAACAGGCTAGTGACCAATTTCACCAATTCACATTGGCATACTGGAACACCCTTATAATTCCCTAGTATATGGTACTGAGGTACCTGGGTATTGGGGTTCCAGGAGATCCCTATGGGCTGCAGCATTTCTTTTGCCACCCATAGGGAGCTCTGACAATTCTTACACAGGCCTGCCACTGCAGCCTGAGTGAAATAATGCACACATTATTTCACAGCCATTTTCACTGCACTTAAGTAACTTATAAGTCACCTATATGTCTAACCTTTACCTGGTAAAGGTTAGGTGCAAAGTTACTTAGTGTGTGGGCACCCTGGCACTAGCCAAGGTGCTCCCACATTGTTCAGGGCAAATTCCCCGGACGTTGTGAGTGCGGGGACACCATTACACGCGTGCACTACACATAGGTCAATACCTATGTGTAGCTTCACAATGGTAACTCCGAATATGGTCATGTAACATGTCTAAGATCATGGAATTGCCCCCTCTATGCCATCATGGCATTGTTGGCACAATCCCATGATCCCACGGGTCTGTAGCTCAGACCCGGGTACTGCCAAACTGCCTTTTCAGGGGTTTCACTGCAGCTGCTGCTGCTGCCAACCCCTCAGACAGGTTTCTGCCCTCCTGGGGTCCAGCCAGGCTTGGCCCAGGAAGGCAGAACAAAGGACTTCCTCAGACAGAGGGTGTTACACCCTCTCCCTTTGGAAAAAGGTGTGAAGGCAGGGGAGGAGTAGCCTCCCCCAGCCTCTGGAAATGCTTTCATGGGCACAGATGGTGCCCATTTCTGCATAAGCCAGTCTACACCGGTTCAGGGACCCCTCAGCCCTGCTCTGGCGCGAAACTGGACAAAGGGAAGGGGAGTGACCACTCCCCTGACCTGCACCTCCCCTGGGAGGTGCCCAGAGCTCCTCCAGTGTGCTCCAGACCTCTGCCATCTTGGAAACAGAGGTGCTGCTGGCACACTGGACTGCTCTGAGTGGCCAGGGCCAGCAGGTGACGTCAGAGACTCCTTCTGATAGGCTCCTTCAGGTGTTGCTAGCCTATCCTCTCTCCTAAGTAGCCAAACCCTCTTTTCTGGCTATTTAGGGTCTCTGCTTTGGGGAATTCCTTAGATAACGAATGCAAGAGCTCATCAGAGTTCCTCTGCATCTCTCTCTTCACCTTCTGCCAAGGAATCGACTGCTGACCGCGCTGGAAGCCTGCAAAACTGCAACAAAGTAGCAAAGACGACTACTGCAACTCTGTAACGCTGATCCTGCCGCCTTCTCGACTGTTTTCCTGGTGGTGCATGCTGTGGGGGTAGTCTGCCTCCTCTCTGCACTAGAAGCTCCGAAGAAATCTACCGTGGGTCGACGGAATCTTCCCCCTGCTACCGCAGGCACCAAAGAACCGCATCACCGGTCCCCTGGGTCTCCTCTCAGCACGACGAGCGAGGTCCCTTGAATCCAGCAACTCTGTCCAAGTGACTCCCACAGTCCAGTGACTCTCCAGTCCAAGTTTGGTGGAGGTAAGTCCTTGCCTCCCCACGGCAGACTGCATTGCTGGGAACCGCGTCTTTTGCAGCTACTCCGGCCTCTGTGCACTTCCGGCGGAAATCTTTTGTGCACAGCCAAGCCTGGGTCCACGGCACTCTAACCTGCATTGCACGACTTTCTAAGTTGTCCTCCGGCGGCGTGGGACTCCTTTGTGCAACTTTGGGTGAGCACCGTTTCACTCCTCTTCGTAGTGCCTGTTCTGGCACTTCTGCGGGTGCTGCCTGCTTCTGAGAGGGCTCCTTGTCTTGCTCGACGCCCCCTCTGTCCCCAGACGCAATTGGCGACATCCTGGTCCCTCCTGGGCCACAGCAGCATCCAAAAACACTAACCGCACGATTTGCAGCTAGCAAGGCTTGTTGGCAGTCTTTCGGCGGGAAAACACTTCTGCACGACTCTCCACGGCGTGTGGGATCCATCCTCCAAAGGGGAAGTCTCTAGCCCTTGTCGTTCCTGCAGAATCCTCAGCTTCTACTGTCCAGTAGCAGCTTCTTTGCACCCACAGCTGGCATTTCCTGGGCATCTGCCCATCTCCGACTTGCTTGTGACTTTTGGACTTGGTCCCCTTGTTCCACAGGTACCCTCGACTAGAAATCCATTGTTGTTGCATTGCTGGTTTGTGTCTTTCCTGCAGAATTCCCCTATCACGACTTCTGTGCTCTTTGGGGAACTTTAGTGTACTTTGCACTCACTTTTCAGGGTCTTGGGGTGGGCTATTTTTCTAGCCCTAACTATTTTCTAATAGTCCCAGCGACCCTCTACAAGGTCACATAGGTTTGGGGTCCATTTGTGGTTCGCATTCCACTTTTGGAGTATATGGTTTGTGTTGCCCCTATCCCTATGTGTCCCTATTGCACCCTATTGTAACTATACATTGTTTGCACTGTTTTCTAAGACTATACTGCATATTTTTGGTATTGTGTACATATATCTTGTGTATATTTGCTATCCTCATACTGAGGGTACTCACTGAGATACTTTGGCATATTGTCATAAAAATAAAGTACCTTTATTTTTAGTATATCTGTATATTGTGTTTTCTTATGATATTGTGCAAGTGACACTAGTGGTACTGTAGGAGCTTCACTAGTCTCCTAGTTCAGCCTAAGCTGCTCTGCTAAGCTACCATTATCTATCAGCCTAAGCTGCTAGACACCCTATACACTAATAAGGGATACCTGGACCTGGTGCAAGGTGTAAGTACCCCTTGGTACTCACTACAGGCCAGTCCAGCCTCCTACACTGGGACTGTGAGAAAATAGTAAGGGTGTCCAAAATACCCCACCCAAGACCCTAGAAAGTAGGAGTAAAGTTACCCTACTACCCCAGAAAGACACAATAGTCGTGACAGGGGGATTCTGCAAGAACCACAAGAACCAGCAAAACACTGAAGACGGATTCCTAGACCTGAGGACCTGAAAAGGAAGGGGACCAAGTCCAAGAGTCACAATAGTGTCCAGGGGGGCAGGAGCCCAGGAAACCCCAGATGAAGGTGCAAAAGGGCAGCCTCCGGGTGGAAGAAGCCGAAGATTCTGCAACAGCGAAAAGGGCTAGGAACTTCTCCTTTAGATGAAAGATGTCCCACGGCGTGTGTGATGTTGCAGAAGTGTTTCCAGGCAGAAATACCGCAAACAAGCCTTACTAGCTGCAATGGTCGCAGTGGAGGTTTTTGGGTGCTGCTGGGGACCAGGAAGGATCAGGATGTTGCCTCTTGGAGGAGGAGACAGAAGGGGCGCTCAGCAACTCAGAGAGCCCCCACAGAGGCAGGCAGCACCCGCAGAAGTACCGGATAAGGCACTTGGAAGTTCTGTGAACTCAGAGTCACAAAAGGAGGGTCCCACGACGTCGGAGTCCAACTCAGTGATTTGAGCACTACAGGACGGAGTGCTGGGGACCCAGGCTAGGCTGTGCACAAAGGAATCCTTGGAGAAGTGCACAGAAGCCGGAGCAGCTGCAAATCACGCAGTACACAGGTTTGCTTTCTGGCGTGGGGAGGCAAGGACTTAGCTCCACCAAATTTGGACAGAAGGGCCACTGGACTGTGGGAGACACTTGGACCCAGCTCCTGTGTTCCAGGGACCACGCTCGTCAGGATGAGAGGGTACCCAGAGAACCGCTGATGCAGTCTTTTGGTTCCTGCGTTAGAAGGGGGAAGATTCCGTCGACCCACTGGAGATTTCTTCTTGGCTTCCAGTGCAGGGTGAAGGCAGACAGCCCTCAGAGCATGCACCACCAGGAAACAGTCGAGAAAGCTGGCAGGATGAGGCGCTACAATGTTGCTGGTAGTCGTCTTGCTACTTTGTTGCGGTTTTGCAGGCGTCCTGGAGCAGTCAGCGGTCGATCCTTGGCAGAAGTCAAAGAGAGAAATGCAAAGGAACTCTGGTGAGCTCTTGCATTCGTTATCTGAGGAATAGCCCAGAGGAGAAACCCTAAATAGCCAGAAAAGGAGGTTTGGCTACCAAGAAAGGAGGTTTGGCTACCAAGAGAGGTAAGAACCTATCAGGAGGGGTCTCTGACGTCACCTGCTGGCGCTGGCCACTCAAAGCAGTCCAGTGTGCCCCCAACACCTCTGAATCCAAGATGGCAGAGGTCTGGGACACACTGGAGGAGCTCTGGGCACCTCCCCTGGGAGGTACTGGTGAGGGGAGTGGTCACACCCCTTTCCTTTGTCCAGTTTCACGCCAGAGCAGGGCTGGGGGATCCCTGAACCGGTTTAGACAGGCTTATGCAGAGATGGGAACCATCTGTGCCCATTAAAGCATTTCCAGAGGCTGGGGGAGGCTTCTCCTCCTGTAGTGCTTTTTCTCTTATTTAGTTTCTAAGCACTAACATAACACAACAGAAATGCACTTCTGAGGTCAAAGAAGACTTTTATTGTTGTTATATGAATGACGAATTAGTAGCTTTCCAGTCCGCGTTAATCAAACAAAATATATCAGTTTGCAATATACACAGCAGGTTATATTTATAAGATATTGAATGCAAAGCAAAACAAATACTTCACCGTGTGGGAACTATTCACAGCTTCATCTTTCTAAGGTCTGCAAGCTGAGGACCCCTGTCAGCCGCGAGAAAGAGAGATTCATCTACCCACACGGGATTGCTGGCAGCCTGCGCCAAGCTCCAGCACGAGGTCCGGCAGATTCGAATCTGACTCTCTGCAGCCTGTTACATTCGTTACAAAGGTGTGCCCCCTCCTCTCAGACCTGGGAAACTGAGCAAGCCTTTTGGAGACTGGCCAGGTCTCCAAGACTACTCCTGTTCCCAAGCTCAAGGGAAGAGAAACGACGCCCATGTACTCTCTCTTATCAGGTCTAGTCTACTGTGAGAGCAAAACATCTTGGTTCTCTGGTGCAAAAACACAGCTTGGAAAAATACAGCTTGGATTCTCAACTGCAATGTCTAACTCCACGTTAAAGGCAATGGGCAGCTAACCTAAATATCAAATGCAATGTCATGTTAAAGGCAATAGGCAGCTAACCTAAATATCAAATGCAATGTCTAGTGTAATGTCAAAGCCAATAGGCATCTAAGCTGAATACAAAATGCAATGTCTTATATCATGTCAAAGCCCATAGGCAGCTGAGCTGAATATAAAATGCAATGTATAATATCATGTCAAAGCCAATAGGCAGCTGAGCTGAATACAAAATGCAATGTATAATATCATGTCAAAGCCAATAGGCAGCGGAGCTGAATATCATGTCAAAGCCAATAGGCAGTTAAGCTGAATACAAAATGCAATATATAATATCATGTCAAAGCCCATAGGCAGAATATCTAATAGCATGTCAAAGTCAATAGGCAGCTAAATTGAATACATCATGTCAAAGTCAATAGGCATGCAATGTCAAAGCCAATAGGCGGCTAGACTGGATACAGCATGTCAAAGCCAATAGGCAGAATACAGAATGTAATGGCTAATGCGATGTCAAAGCCCATAGGCGGCTCAACTGAATACAGAAAGTAATGGCTAATGCCATGTCAAAGCCAATAGGCAGAATACAGAATGTAATGACTAATGCAATGTCAAAGCCCATAGGCGGCTAAACTGAACAAAACATACCATGTGCTACTGGTGAACATTGAGCAACTAATATGCGCAGTGGTGAAACACAAAGTCATTGGTCAAAACAAAACTTATCAAATGGCAGGACATTCCGCCCTTTGACCAATTAATTTTTGTTTCACATATCTCATATTTCAAACAAAAAAAAAAAACATCAGCACAAAAAACATTATGATCAAAGCAATCCCTGTAAAGCAATAGAAGTGAATTAACACATTGATCTCATAACCTTTCACATCAGATACATCTACATAGAAAAGACTGGGCAATTTTTTTTTTTTTTTTTTTTTTTTCTCTGAATGAGTCTCTAATTCAACAGTGTTAGCAATTTGATGTGGCATGAGTTCTGCTCATGTAAAGGTGCACGGTCCACCTAAAGGTTTTCTGGAAGGTAAGCAAAAGTCAGAGTTCCATACGAGAGGGAAAAAAAAAAAAACACAGCAAACAAGTTGAACTTGAACTGAAGGCGCAGTTTGCGCAAAATGGATCCATGGTGCTGGCACTTTACTCAGCCAGGTTCAGGTTGGGGATTCGGTCCCTTCCCCGACCCCACACGCACACACCGGAAGGGGGACCACACAGCGTACTCAGGGACAGTGGCGAAACGTGGTAGGATCTGCAAAAGAAACAAGTATGACTTTTCTTGCAAATAAAATTTTTCATTTAAACTGCACCCTTCCTCTTTCTTTCCCTGTTTTATAATCAGCAGGACGTTTTTGGGGCCCTTTGTTATATTTTCTGCAGGTTCTGGAGGGTCACTTGGGGCTTCAGCCCACACATCAGCACTGAGGTTTTTATCTGCTGCGCCACAGCTTCCTTTTTCTTGCACTGTCAGAAGGGCTGGGGCAGACTCCTTCTTTACCAAACCTCCATTCACTGCACTTTTGCCAATTTGGGCCATTCTGTCTCCAATTTGTATGAATGAATCAGATTCTTTTCTAGGTATCAGCATAATTTCGATTTTTCCTTGGTAATTTGCAGCAATCACTTTCCCTAAAACCTGATCAATTTGCCATTTCTGTTCTGGTAACTTTCCTCTCCCCAACTGCTCTGTGACTGCTTGCATGACAGATTGCTTTTGTGCGTGCTGCACAGTTTTTATCAAATCTAGGGGAATGTGCATCTCTCTCATCTCTGCCCACCTGTAAGTGGCTTTTCCTCTCAGTTGTTCACATTTCTGGGGCACCCACTTAGCCATCCCCACTAAGGCAGAATTCTGGGTGAACACTTCTCTCTCTGAATTTTTCTCATTAACATCTGCAAGGTAATTGAACCAGTTAGGTACAAGCCATGTGGCTAAAACATTATCAAAGAACCAAAAATCAGCATAAAAATGACACATCTCACGTAGCTCTTGCTTTAAAATCTGACGCACATTATACAACGCTGTTCCTTCTACTGTGCCAGAAAACAACATTTCAGTCAATGAATCATTAGTGAAACAAACATGCTTTTTATCTTCAGTGGACACGAATTCAAATGGTGCACACAATTTCATTGATAATTCTTTTATCTGTGGTACTCTAGCCCTGTCTTGCAAGTACCAGATCCATTGTATGATTCTAGCTAGGGGCACTATTTTCTTTCCTTGTTCATGATTTAAATGTACATCAGTTTTTCCTTCTTGCACTGCGCAGAAACCTGAAGTCTGCATTATTTCATTTGCCAAATCACAAGCGCGCAGCTGCATATAATTTTTCACACTGACCATATACAAAAGTGTTAGGATTTCTCTCAAATGAGGGCTTTTCTTTTTCCAAAAATCAAACAAGCTAATGAAACTCGGTGTCTCTTTCTCTAAAATCTTTCGTTTTACTTGTGCATTTTGCAACGGTAACTCGTAAATCACATTCTGAGCTCTCTCGTCCCTGTTATCAGTTAAGGAATGCATTTTGTCTGCCAAAAACCCTGGCTCACAGGAAACTCAGTGCAGCTCGGAGCTGTCTTAACCCCCTCATTACTGGAATGGGACAAGAAAGATTCTTCAAAAACAGCAGTTTTATAACTTTCAGTCGGGCTAATTTGCTCATGTAAATTCCTATTTTCATGTTCCAACTTCCTACATTTCTCCTGCATTTCTCTGTAAGCAGATAAAGGTATCCAGACCTTTCTGTCATCATTACTTCCAAAAGACACGTTTTCTACATATATACAACAGGAATTATTTCTCAAAACATTATCAGGCCTTTTAGCTACACATGCATTTTCTTCTGTAATTCCCCAAACAGAAAACAATTCACAGTTTTTCTTAGCACCATCAGGCAGTTCATCAACACATGTATTCTCAGACATGGTCTGCCGTGCTACTGTGATTCTCCAAACAGAAAACAATTTCTGTAATTCTCCAAACAACAAAAAAAACCAATTACACTTTTAAAGTGTGCACTTAGAAATCTACTAACTCGTCAAACCCCTTAATCACCTCTTAATGACCGACCCCACGACTCCAGGTACCAATTGTAGTGCTTTTTCTCTTATTTAGTTTCTAAGCACTAACATAACACAACAGAAATGCACTTCTGAGGTCAAAGAAGACTTTTATTGTTGTTATATGAATGACGAATTAGTAGCTTTCCAGTCCGCGTTAATCAAACAAAATATATCAGTTTGCAATATACACAGCAGGTTATATTTATAAGATATTGAATGCAAAGCAAAACAAATACTTCACCGTGTGGGAACTATTCACAGCTTCATCTTTCTAAGGTCTGCAAGCTGAGGACCCCTGTCAGCCGCGAGAAAGAGAGATTCATCTACCCACACGGGATTGCTGGCAGCCTGCGCCAAGCTCCAGCACGAGGTCCGGCAGATTCGAATCTGACTCTCTGCAGCCTGTTACATTTGTTACAAAGGTGTGCCCCCTCCTCTCAGACCTGGGAAACTGAGCAAGCCTTTTGGAGACTGGCCAGGTCTCCAAGACTACTCCTGTTCCCAAGCTCAAGGGAAGAGAAACGACGCCCATGTACTCTCTCTTATCAGGTCTAGTCTACTGTGAGAGCAAAACATCTTGGTTCTCTGGTGCAAAAACACAGCTTGGAAAAATACAGCTTGGATTCTCAACTGCAATGTCTAACTCCACGTTAAAGGCAATGGGCAGCTAACCTAAATATCAAATGCAATGTCATGTTAAAGGCAATAGGCAGCTAACCTAAATATCAAATGCAATGTCTAGTGTCATGTCAAAGCCAATAGGCATCTAAGCTGAATACAAAATGCAATGTCTTATATCATGTCAAAGCCCATAGGCAGCTGAGCTGAATATAAAATGCAATGTATAATATCATGTCAAAGCCAATAGGCAGCTGAGCTGAATACAAAATGCAATGTATAATATCATGTCAAAGCCAATAGGCAGCGGAGCTGAATATCATGTCAAAGCCAATAGGCAGTTAAGCTGAATACAAAATGCAATATATAATATCATGTCAAAGCCCATAGGCAGAATATCTAATAGCATGTCAAAGTCAATAGGCAGCTAAATTGAATACATCATGTCAAAGTCAATAGGCATGCAATGTCAAAGCCAATAGGCGGCTAGACTGGATACAGCATGTCAAAGCCAATAGGCAGAATACAGAATGTAATGGCTAATGCGATGTCAAAGCCCATAGGCGGCTCAACTGAATACAGAAAGTAATGGCTAATGCCATGTCAAAGCCAATAGGCAGAATACAGAATGTAATGACTAATGCAATGTCAAAGCCCATAGGCGGCTAAACTGAACAAAACATACCATGTGCTACTGGTGAACATTGAGCAACTAATATGCGCAGTGGTGAAACACAAAGTCATTGGTCAAAACAAAACTTATCAAATGGCAGGACACCTCCCCAGCCCTTCACACCTATTTCCAAAGGGAGAGGGTGTAACACCCTCTCTCAGAGGAAATCCTTTGTTCTGCCTTCCTGGGCCGGGGTTGCCCCAGACCCCAGGAGGGCAGAATCCTGTCTGAGGGGTTGGCAGCAGCTGCAGTGGAAACCCTGGAAAGTCAGTTTGGCAGTACCCGGGTTCTGTGTTAGAGACCCAGAGGATTATGGAATTGTCCCCCCAATACCAGAATGGTATTGGGGTGACAATTACGTGATCTTAGACATGTTACATGGCCATGTTCGGAGTTACCATGGTGTAGTGCTTTCCTCTTATCTAGTTTCTAAGCACTAACATAACACAACAGAAATGCACTTCTGAGGTCAAAGAAGACTTTTATTGTTGTTAATTCTTCCCCAACCACAATATTTATGAATGACGAATTAGTAGCTTTCAAGTCCGCGTTAATCAAACAAAATATATCAGTTTGCAATATACACAGCAGGTTATATTTATAAGATATTGAATGCAAAGCAAAACAAATACTTCACCGTGTGGGAACTATCTACAGCTTCATGTTTCTAAGGTCTGCAAGCTGATGACCCCTGTCAGCCGCGAGAAAGAGAGATTCATCTACCCACACGGGATTGCTGGCAGCCTGCGCCAAGCTCCAGCATGAGGTCCGGCAGATTCGAATCTGACTCTCTGCAGCCTGTTATATTCGTTAGAAAGGTGTGCCCCCTCCTCTCAGACCTGGGAAACTGAGCAAGCCTTTTGGAGACTGGCCAGGTCTCCAAGACTACTCCTGTTCCCAAGCTCAAGCGAAGAAAAAACAACACCCATGTACTCTCTCTTATCATGTCTAGTCTACTGTGAGAAAAACATCTTGGTTCTCTGGTGCAAAAACACAGCTTGGAAAAATACAGCTTGGATTCTCAACTGCAATGTCTAACTCCACGTTAAAGGCAATGGGCAGCTAACCTAAATATCAAATGCAATGTCTAGTGTCATGTCAAAGCCAATAGGCAGCTGAGCTGAATACAAAATGCAATATATAATATCATGTCAAAGCCAATAATATATGATATCATGTCAAAGCCAATAGGCAGAATATCTAATAGCATGTCAAAGTCAATAGGCAGCTAAATTGAATACATCATGTCAAAGCCAATAGGAATGCAATGTCAAAGCCAATAGGCGGCTAGACTGGATACAGCATGTCGAAGCCAATAGGCAGAATACAGAATGTAATGACTAATGCAATGTCAAAGCCCATAGGCGGCTAAACTGAATACAGAAAGCAATGGCTAATGCCATGTCAAAGCCAATAGGCAGAATACAGAATGTAATGGCTAATGCAATGTCAAAGCCCATAGGCGGCTCAACTGAATACAGAAAGTAATGGCTAATGCCATGTCAAAGCCCATAGGCGGCTCAACTGAACAAAACATACCATGTGCTACTGGTGAACATTGAGCAACTAATATGCGCAGTGGTGAAACACAAAGTCATTGGTCAAAACAAACTTTATCAAATGGCAGTACATTCCGCCCTTTGACCAATGAATTTCTGTTTCACATATCTCCTGTTTCAAACAAAAACAAAAAAACAAAAAAACATCAGCACAAAAAAAAAAACATTATATCAAAGCAATCCCTGTAAAGCAATAGAAGTGAATTAACATATAGATTTCATAACCTTTCACATCAGATACATCTACATAGAAAAGACTGAGCAATTTTTATACTCTGAATGAGTCTCTAATTCAACAGTGTTAGCAATTTGATGTGGCATGAGTTCTGCTCATGTAAAGGTGCACGGTCCACCTGAAAGGTTTTCTGGAAGATAAGCAAAAGTCAGAGTTCCATACGAGAGGGGAAAAAAAAAAAAACACAGCTTAGTTCCAATGGAAGAATGCAATCAAACAAGTTGAACTTGAACTGAAGGTGCAGTTTGCGCAAAATGGATCCATGGTGCTGGCACTTTACTCAGCCAGGTTCAGGTTGGGGGTTCGGTCCCTTCCCCGACCCCACACGCACACACCGGAAGGGGGACCACACAGCACACTCAGGGACAGTGGCGAAACGTGGTAGGATCTGCAAAAGAAACAAGTATGACTTTTCTTGCAAATAACATTTTTCATTTAAACTGCACCCTTCCTCTTCCTTTCCCTGTTTTATAATCAGCAGGATGTTTTTGAGGCCCTTTGTTACATTCGCTGCAGGTTCTGGAGGATCACTTGGGGCTTCAGCCCACACATCAGCACTGAGGTTTTTATCTGCTGCACCACAGCTTCCCTTTTCTTGCACTGTCAGAAGGGCTGGGGCAGACTCATTCTTTACCAAACCTCCATTCACTGCATTTTTGTCAAGTTGGGCCATTCTGTCTCCAATTTGTATGAATGAATCAGATTCTTTTCTAGGTATCAGCATAATCTCGATTTTTCCTTGGTAATTTGCAGCAATCACTCTCCCTAAAACCTGATCAATTTGCCATTTCTGTCCTGGTAACTTTCCTCTCCCCAACTGCTCTGTGACTGCTTGCATGACAGATTGCTTTTGTGCGTGCTGCACAGTTTTTATCAAATCTAGGGGAATGTGCTTCTCTCTCATCTCTGCCCACCTGTAAGTGGCTTTTTCTCTCAGCTGTTCACATTTCTGGGGCACCCACTTAGCCATCCCCACTAAGGCAGAATTCTGGGTGTACACTTCTCTCTCTGAATTTTTCTCATTAACATCTGCAAGGTAATTGAACCAGTTAGGTGCTAAAACATTAGCAATGAACCAAAAATCAGCGTAAAAATGACACATCTCACGTAGCTCTTGCTTTAAAATCTGACACACACTATACAACTCCATTCCTTCTCCTGTGCCAGAAAACAACATTTCAGTCAATGAATCATTAGTAAAACAAACATGCTTTTTATCTTCAGTGGACCCGAATTCAAATGGTGCACACAACTTCATTGATAACTCTTTTATCTGTGGTACTCTAGCCCTGTCTTGCAAGTACCAGATCCATTGTATGATTCTAGCTAGGGGCACTATTTTCTTTCCTTGTTCATGATTTAAATGTACATAAGTATTTCCTTCTTGCACTGCGCAGAAACCTAAAGTTTGCATTATTTCATTTGCCAAATCACAAGCGCGCAACTGCATATAATTTTTCACAGTGACCATATACAAAATTGTTAGGATTTCACTCAAATGAGGGATATTCTTTTTCCAAAAATCAAACAAGCTAATGAAAGTCGGCTTTTGCTCTAAAATCTTTCGTTTTACTTGTGCATTTTGCAACGGTAACTCGTAAATCACATTCTGGTCTCTCTTGTCCGTGTTATCAGTTAAGGAATGCATTTTGTCTGCCAAAAACCCTGGCTCACACGGAAACTCAGTGCAGCTCGGAGCTGTCTTAACCCCCTCATTACTGGAATGGGACAAGAAAGATTCTTCTAAAACAGCCCTTTTATAACTTTCAGTCGGGCTAATTTGCTCACGTAAATTCCTATTTTCATGTTCCAACTTCCTACATTTCTCCTGCAATTCTCTGTAAGCAGATAAAGGTATCCAGACCTTTCTGTCATCATTACTTCCAAAACACACGTTTTCTACATATGTACAACAGGAATTATTTCTCAAAGCATTATCAGGCCTTTTAGCTACACATGCATTTTCTTCTGTAATTCCCCAAACAGAAAACAATTCACAGTTTTTCTTAGCACCATCAGGCAGTTCATCAACACATGTATTCTCAGACATGGTCTGCCGTGCTACTGTGATTCTCCAAACAGAACAATTTCTGTAATTCTCCAAACAACAAAAACAATTACACTTTCAAAGTGTGCACTTAGAAATCTACCAACTCGTCAACACCCTCTTAATCACCTCTTAATGACCGACCCCACGACTCCTGGTACCAATTGTAGTGCTTTCCTCTTATCTAGTTTGTAAGCACTAACATAACACAACAGAAATGCACTTCTGAGGTCAAAGAAGACTTTTATTGTTGTTAATTCTTCCCCAACCACAATATTTATGAATGACGAATTAGTAGCTTTCAAGTCCGCGTTAATCAAACAAAATATATCAGTTTGCAATATACACAGCAGGTTATATTTATAAGATATTGAATGCAAAGCAAAACAAATACTTCACCGTGTGGGAACTATCTACAGCTTCATCTTTCTAAGGTCTGCAAGCTGATGACCCCTGTCAGCCGCGAGAAAGAGAGATTCATCTACCCACACGGGATTGCTGGCAGCCTGCGCCAAGCTCCAGCACGAGGTCCGGCAGATTCGAATCTGACTCTCTGCAGCCTGTTACATTCGTTACAAAGGTGTGCCCCCTCCTCTCAGACCTGGGAAACTGAGCAAGCCTTTTGGAGACTGGCCAGGTCTCCAAGACTACTCCTGTTCCCAAGCTCAAGCGAAGAAAAAACAACACCCATGTACTCTCTCTTATCATGTCTAGTCTACTGTGAGAAAAACATCTTGGTTCTCTGGTGCAAAAACACAGCTTGGAAAAATACAGCTTGGATTCTCAACTGCAATGTCTAACTCCACGTTAAAGGCAATGGGCAGCTAACCTAAATATCAAATGCAATGTCTAGTGTCATGTCAAAGCCAATAGGCAGCTGAGCTGAATACAAAATGCAATATATAATATCATGTCAAAGCCAATAATATATGATATCATGTCAAAGCCAATAGGCAGAATATCTAATAGCATTTCAAAGTCAATAGGCAGCTAAATTGAATACATCATGTCAAAGCCAATAGGAATGCAATGTCAAAGCCAATAGGCGGCTAGACTGGATACAGCATGTCAAAGCCAATAGGCAGAATACAGAATGTAATGACTAATGCAATGTCAAAGCCCATAGGCGGCTAAACTGAATACAGAAAGCAATGGCTAATGCCATGTCAAAGCCAATAGGCAGAATACAGAATGTAATGGCTAATGCAATGTCAAAGCCCATAGGCGGCTCAACTGAATACAGAAAGTAATGGCTAATGCCATGTCAAAGCCCATAGGCGGCTCAACTGAACAAAACATACCATGTGCTACTGGTGAACATTGAGCAACTAATATGCGCAGTGGTGAAACACAAAGTCATTGGTCAAAACAAACTTTATCAAATGGCAGTACACATGGTTACGCTACACATAGGTAGTGACCTATGTGCAGTGTACGCGTGTAAAGGTGTCCCCGCACTCACAAAGTTCGGGGAATTTTCCCTGAACGATGTGGGGGCACCTTGGCTAGTGCCAGGTTGCCCACACACTAAGGGGGTGATTCTAAGCTTGGCGGGCGGCGGTAGCCGCCCGCCAAGCGGGAACCGCCAGAAGACCGTACCGCGGTCAAAACACCGCGGCGGTCATTCTGGGTTTCCCACTGGGCTGGCGGGCGACCGCCGAAGTCCGCCCGCCAGCCCAGCGGGAAACACCCTTCCCACGAGGACGCCGGCTCAGAATGGAGCCGGCGGAGTGGGAAGGTGCGACGGGTGCAGTTGCACCCGTCCCGAATTTCAGTGTCTGCAAAGCAGACACTGAAATTCTTCGTGGGGCCCTCTTACGGGGGCCCCTGCAGTGCCCATGCCCATGCCCATGCCCAGTGGTCCCGCGGCACCCCGTACCGCCGCCGGGAGACCCGCCAGGAACAGGATGGCGGTAGGGGGTGTCAGAATCTCCATGGCGGCGGAGCGCGCTCCGCCGCCATGGAGGATTCTCAAGGGCAGCGGGAAGTCGGCGATACACCGCCGACTTTCCGTTTCTGGCCGCGGCTGAACCGCCGCGGTCAGAATGCCCAGCGGTGCACCGCCAGCCTGTTGGCGGTGCTACCGCCGACCTCCGCCATGGCGGTAATTACCGCCAGGGTCAGAATGACCCCCTAAGTAACTTAGCACCTAACCATCACCAAGTGAGGGTTAGACATATAGGTGACTTATAAGTTACTTATGTGCAGTGAAAAATGGCTGTGAAATAACGTGCACGTTATTTCACTCAGGCTGCAGTGACAGTCCTGTGTAAGAATTGTCTGAGCTCCCTCTGGGTGGCAAAATGAATGCTGCAGCCCATAGGGATCTCCTGGAACCCCAATACCTTGGGTACCTAAGTACCATATACAAGGGAATTATATAGGTGTACAGTGTGCCAATGAGAATTGGTAAAATTAGCCACTAGCCTGCAGTGACAATTTTAGAAAGCAGAGAGATCATAAACACTGAGGTTCTGGTTAGCAGAGCCTCAGTGGTACAGTTAGGCACCACACAGGGAACACAAACAGGGCATACACTATGAGCACTGGGGTCCTGCCAAGCAGGATCCCAGTGACACAAGGGCAAAAACAAACATACATACAGTGAAAATGGGGGTAACATGCCAGGCAAGATGGTACTTTCCTACAGTGACACAGCAACCCCAACTTACAACAAAGCCCCGCAAAGATGCACCGGAACCAGTACTCATCGCTTCAGGATCTCGCTGCATCACCAACGTTGCCTGATCAGGAAACGTTGCATCGCCTGCAAGTGCAACGCATCCCCTCCTTGGATCAAAGCATCATCACCAAGCATGGATGGAACAAAGGTATACTGTCAGCAGGTTTGCGTGACTCCTATACCCGGCCTGCATTCTATCTCAGTTGGACTGAACTTTTGGACTTGTCCCAGTCCAACACGAACAAATAGCCCCAGGTGGGAGATATTATCTTCTAAGCACTGCATTTTGACTTAATCTTTGGAAATTCATAACCTGCCTTGTGTATGTTTGATTTTTGTTGTCTTGGTCTTGTTCGACACAGATGAATATTGGCTATTTTTCTAAACTAGTGTGGAGTCCTTTTGTGATGTCTTCACTGTGTTACTGTGCATGTGCACAAATACTTTATACATTGCCTCTTGAGCTTAGCCTGACTGCTCTGTGCCAAGCTACCAGAGGGTGAGCACAGGTAAAACCTTAGTGTGTAGTTTACTTGTTCTTTCTAGGATTGTGGTCCCTACTTGCACAGGGTGCAAACCTCTTCCAACTAGAGACCCCATTTCCAACAATTAGATATGCAGCTACGTTTTTAATGTCCATTCAGTGAATATTACCCTTACAGTGAGCATAAAATTGTTAATTTGTCAGGCACTTACCTTCCACAAAATTCTAAAACCACAATCCACCTCCTACATCGTGTTGCAACATATATTGATCTCTAACTCATATCCATTCCATTGGAAATCATACAGTCAGATATTCAAAACAAAGCAGATAACGCTGGGTGGTTCCCAAGTTTAGGTGGAGAGCAGCTCCTGTATAGAGCAGCCTACAGCACCAGCAACACTCTAAAATTGCTCACCTCAAATGTCTGTTTTTGTTCAAAGTTTTTAACCATAGATTTAGCACAGTGTCATCCACGCTTAGCTAGAAAGGGACAAAGGGCCAGATGTATCAACAAACCATTTTGCGATTCTCTAATAGCGATTTTTAAGAAATCGCTTTTTCAGAAATGCAAAATGGTATGTATCATATCTGCGATTCGGTAATAGCGATTCCTTAAAAATCGCAAATGTTATTACTAAATCGCAAATAGCAATTCTGACCCCATTCGCACCTATGGGCATGTAGGCCCACATTTGCGAATTTTGTGCATTTCCCAAATTGCGAATTCCTAACTGGAATTCTCAATTTGGGAAATACAAACCCCAGGGTGCTGGAGGCCTAAGGCCCCCACTGCTGCACCCACAAAATTTATTTTCAGACATGTAAGGCGCACACATGCTAAAGGAGCATGGTGTGCATTACATGTCAATTTAAAAAATGCATGTATAATGCATTTTTAAAATTTGCACATGGTTATCACCAAATTGTATTTGGTGGTAATAGCGATTCCTTAATGCCCAATTCGCATGAAGGAAAAGCTTGTTACATGTGCCTAAGAAATCGCAAATAAGGATTCCTTATTTGCGATTTCTTTTTCAGAGAATCGCAATTTGCGATTCTCTAAACGGGGTCACAATTTTAACGAATCGCTATTTTAGCGATTCCCTAAAATTGCATAGCGAATGCCTTTCATACATAATGAAAGGCATTTTTGCATTCGCAAACGGCTCTTTGCACCGTTTGCGAATGCAAAAAGCTTTGATACATCTGGCCCAAAGTCTTTTGTCATTTGTATAGCAAAGTTTTTAAGAAAAGGATTAGCACAGTGCTATCCACACCAAGCTGTAAAATGACAAAACCTCTTACCACTCCAGGCACAGTATTACAGCTTTGGATTGATAAAATACCATCCAAGCCAGACTGGAATTAATAAAAACTCCCTTGACACATGCCTTGTTATCTTTATAGCTCTTCAGAGAGGTTTAGCTTTGTCCAGACACAAGGGAGCACCCAGCATAAGTCAAAACAATACCCTTTCAGGCTTAGAGTGCTGCATAAATATATATACATGTATAAAGCATACCTTCAGAGAAACAACATCTGTTGCAACAGAGAAAGTTGAAAACACATACTGAAGTAAGACAAAACAGCACGGTAAGCTAACTGAAAAGCTATTTAAGGACCAGGTCAGCATTAGGAGGTCAGTGAGAACCAGCTATGGAGGATGGACGCGACATGTTGTCTCAGCTTGATGAGAAATGCAGGTGAGGAGGCAAGACACAGAAGTACCACTCATAAACATAAACAACTCTTGAACCTACATACAGGTGCTCTTTGCTAAAAGGGTGGAGTCTATTTAAGGGGTGGTGTGAGATGTGGAATAAGTACCCTTAGAGCCTGGCAGACAGAGAACTCTTTGGCAAATCAGTAACGTGTCTCAGTCTGCTCCCTTTATTTAGAAATAGGTGGAATGTAAGATTTCTGTCAACACAACATCAGTTGACACCATTGATGGAGAGCTTACACAGACCGTCGAACAAAGATGGGTTGACGCTTTCTATCTATCACTGTCAGGAAAACACCTAGTGGTGAGGGACAGAAAATAACAATAATACCTTGGGAGAAAGCCTCAAAGGTTCAGGGGTCATTAGTTTTACTTTTTCAGAACCAAACTCTCATTGTGGGCATTTGTTTTTGAAAAAAAACAAAACATGTTAAAAGTTCAGTGACATCTGTCAAAGCAGAGATCAGTTGTCCACCACACTTTGTGCACCTTGAAGGGAACTGCTGTGATAGCAGTTTCTTCCAGATACATAGATGATTGATGGGCAGGCAGTCATCTCTACATTTGACAGACTGTAGTTAGTTATGATGGCAGAGATGATGTCCTCCGCCACCCTGACAGAAAGAGTTCCATCAGTCAAACTTAAAATCAGGCCCTTAATCTCCATTACCAAGGAGACTACTGTAAGAAATTGGGTTATTGGTTGAGGGGGGGTGAACGTTCCACTCAGGCAATAACCACAATCCTCGTCAGGAAGAAGTCACTAAATTAACCTGTGCTTAAGTTTCTGGTAGCTTGGCAGAGAAGCAGTCAGGCTTAACTTAGAGGCAATGTGTAAAGTATTTAAGCAGCACTCAGACAGTAATAAAGTGAAAACACCACACATGAAAAAAAAAACAATTTAGAAAAAATATATAAAAATGTATTAAAAAAATGACTGTATCAAAACAAAAAAAATCCAATCAGTAGAACTGGAGTTATGCAATTTTAAAATGTTAGGTGAAAATAGTGCCTAAAAGCACATAGCGCCACTAGCAGTCATCTGGTCGTGTTAGACTGGAGGAAAATCACTAGTTCAGACTCAATGCAATGGAGCATGGGCTGAATACAGGGACCAGGTTAGTCCCGCTAAGAAGTTATTTTCTCAAAGTCTGGTGTGAACAGTTCCGTTCATGGTGAAGTGGGCGACGAGGAGAAAGGAACCCTTGCAAATGTCTGTTGCTGTAGCGCGAAGAGCAGGCCTGGCATCACAGATGGTTGTCATTGTATGTTGAAGATGCAGTTGAGCGTTGTGGTTGGTTGTTGCTGGAGCTTAATGTTGGCAGTTATTGAGGGCTGTCGTTGCTGTAGCGCGAAGTGCAGATCCATTGTTAACGGTCACTGTGGACTGTCGCTGTAGCGCGAATCCCAGGTTGTCGTCATAGCTGATGGTCATTGTAGCTTGGAGAGTCTGGTTCACTGGAGCCTGACGTTGGTGGTCGTCAGGGGCCGCAGAGTTGTGGCGCGAACAGGAGTGTTTAGGGATGCGAGGAGCTCAAAAAATCAGGATTTCTTATTTTCTTCTATAGGAGTACACTCTGTTCCCAACTAAGGGTCCAGGAACTGGGAAGGTACCTCTTGAGGATCAGGGACTCGCACTAGCCTAGCCTGGTGTAATCTGTTCTGAGTCTTCTCTACCAATCTAATTTTCTTACATGCCTCTAAAAAAGTGCTGGGCCTACTTTCTCCAATTTTAACCTCATCCGAGATAGAAGTATGTGAATCTACAGTGGATACACCTGATAGTGATAAGCTTTTCCGTGACATAACTTTATCTCCCAATGTTTGATTTTTAAAAGTAGCATAATATTTTCTTGCATATGAATATACGATAACTGATATTAATCTTACTTATCTCTTAAGAATGTAGATTTCTTCCTCCTCTTTAGACATATTATCTAATACATTTCACATATAAATTTGAAACAATTAGAGGGAACCCTTAATGGACTAGTTTACAAATATTGGATTTCATAATGTGCCCCAAGATGTAAGAGAATGATTGAAGCTTAGATATATTTCAATATCTTGCAAAATGTATTTTATCAAACTTGTAAGGAAATGGCACCCTGTTGCAATTACCCCCCACTTTTTTTGCCTGATACTGATGCTAACTTGACTGAGAAGTGTGCTGGGACTCTGCTAACCCGGCCCCAGCACCAGTGTTCTTTTACCTAAAATGTACCATTGTTCCCACAATTGGCACACCCCTGGCACACAGATAGGTCCCTTGTAAAAGGAACCAGTGGTACCAAGGGCCCTGTGACCAGAGAAGGTCCCTAAGGGCTGCAGCATATGTTGTGCCACCCTAAGGGACCCCTCACCTAACACATGCACACTGCCATTGCAGATTGTGTGTGTTGGTGGGGAGAAAAAGGCAAAGTCGACATGGCATCCCCATCAGGATGCCATGCACACAAAATGCTGCCTGTGGCATAGGTAAGTCATCCCTCTAGCAGGCCTTACAGCCCTAAGGCAGGGTGCACTAAACCACAGGTGAGGGCATAGCTGCATGAGCAATATGCCCCTACAGTTTCTAAGTCTATTCTTAGACATTGTAAGTACAGTGTGGCCATATTAAGTATATGGTCTGGGGGTTTGTCAAAAACAAACTCCACAGCTCCATAATCGCTACACTGAATACTGGGAAGTTTGGTATCAAACTTCTCAGAATAATAAACCCACACTGATACCAGTGTTGGATTTATTAAAAAATGCACACAGAGGGCATCTTAGAGATGCCCCCTGTATTTTACCCAATTGTTCAGTGCAGGACTGACTGGTCTGTGCCAACCTGCTGCTGAGAGACGAGTTTCTGACCCCATGTAGTGAGAGCCTTTGTGCTCTCAGAGGACAAAAACAAAGCCTGCTCTGGGTGGAGGTGCTTCACACCTCCCCGCTGCAGGAACTGTAACACCTAGCAGTGAGCCTCAAAGGCTCAGGCTTCGTGTTACAATGCCCCAGGGTGCTCCAGCTAGTGGAGATGCCCGCCCCCTGGACACAGCCCCCACTTTTGGCGGCAAGTCCAGGGGAGATAATGAGAAAAACAAGGAGGAGTCACCCACCAGTCAGGACAGCCCGTAAGGTGTCCTGAGCTGAGGTGACCCCTGCCTTTAGAAATCCTCCATCTTGGTTTTGGAGGATTCCCTCAATAGGGATAGGGATGTCCCCCCCCCCTTAGGGAGGAGGCACTAAGAGGATGTAGCCACCCTCAAGGACAGTAGCCCAGACCTAAACACACCCCTAAATTCAGTATTTAGGGGCACCCCAGAACCTAGGAAACTAGATTCCTGCAACCTGAAGAAGGACTGCTGACCTGAAGCCCTGCAGAGAAGATGGAGACGACAACTGCTTTGGCCCCAGCCCTACCGGCCTGTCTCCCCACTTCAAGAAAAACTGCAACAGCGACGCATCCAACAGGGACCAGCGACCTCTGAAGCCTCAGAGGACTGCCCTGCATCTAAAAGGACCAAGAAGCTCCTGAGAACAACGGCCCTGTTCAACAAAACTGCAACTTTGCAACAAAGAAGCAACTTTTTAAAGACCACACGTTTCCCGCCGGAAGCGTGAGACTTTCCACTCTGCACCCGACGCCCCCGGCTCGACCTGCAGAAAACCAACACTACAGGGAGGACTCCCCGGCAACTGCGAGCCCGTGAGTAGCCAGAGTTGACCCCCCTGAGCTCCCGCGGCGACGCCTGCAGAGGAAATCCAGAGGCTCCCCCTGACCGCGACTGCCTGCTTCAAGGAACCCGACGCCTGGAAACCACACTGCACCCGCAGCCCCCAGGACCTGAAGGAACCGAACTCCAGTGCAGGAGCAACCCCCAGGCAACCCTCTGCCTAGCCCAGGTGGTGGCTACCCCCCTGTGCCTGCCTGCATCGTTGAAGAGACCCCCGGGTCTCCCCATTGATTCCTATTGAAAACCCGACGCCTGTTTGCACTCTGCACCCGACCGCCCCAGTGCCGCTGAGGGTGTACTTTCTGTGCCTGCTTGTGTCACCCCCGGTGCCCTACAAAACCCCCTTGGTCTGCCCTCCGAATTCGCAGGTACTTACCTGCTGGCAGACTGTGTTTTGGGCACCACTTTGACCTCTGCCCTGAGCTACTGGTGTTGTATCTTTGGGGTTGCCTTGAACCCCCAACGGTGAGCTTCCTTGGACCCAACTTTGAACCCTGTAAGTGTTTTACTTGCCTGTGAACTTAACATTTACTTACCTCCCCCAGGAACTGTTGATTTTTGCAGTGTCCACTTTTAAAATAGCTCATTGCCATTTTTGTCAAAACTGTACATGCTATTGTGATAATTCAAAGTTCCTAAGATACCTGAGTGAAATACCTTTCATTTAAAGTATTGTTTGTAAATCTTGAACCTGTGGTTCTTAAAATAAAGGGAATAGATGTTTATTTGAATTTAATGTTTCTGCATTGTGTGTTTTTATTACAGCCTAGAAGAAGTGGCGTATTCACCTCCAAACGCATATTGGGTGTTGCTGTAGTTATTATGGGGGATTTTAAGAATCAATAAGTACAGGAGATTCTTCATCACCAGAGTATGAGATAGAAAATCAGTGAACTTTTGTGCAGGACTGCATGTCTTCCATTTCTATATGCAGATTACAACAGTAGTGACAAACTAGAAGAGTCCTGTTTATGAGGAGGAAGTGAGATTCCGATAGAAGTCATGTGACCTTCAGGGGCCAATCCAATTCTCCAGGACAAACCGAAACCTGGCTAGAATCAGTTATGGGGAAGCAGTATTCTATGTCAGGACCGGAGGCTCAGATTATGCTTCTCTTTCCATGCTTTATTTTTAACAGCAGCCAATGAAAACCATGGAAAGTAAAAACCTACATTTCCCAACACTAGTAATATCACGTGATGAACCATAGAGGAGGAAGCCTATAAAGTGTTGCATCACACCCAGCCACTCCTCTTTCTTTGCTGCTTCGCAGCCAGTTAAGTGATTTTGTCTTTTTATCTGTTATCGATTGTAAAAATGTATTGAGCGGTTTTTCCCTCTTTTCTAAAGCATCCTTTGGATCGCTTTTTGTAAATAGTGGAGTGGGAGCAGGGGAGTGAGGGCTCGCGCGTTCCCGCGCAGTCCTCTCTTTTTGCCGGTGTTTAAAATTTTATTGCCAATTTTATTACACGCGCTAAGGGAGCGCGTTGGCCGGAGCAGTGCTGTTCTTCTGCACGCTTTTCTGGAGCCCTTCTGTTCTTGTGCCAACCCGCGAACAGCTGCGCTTTGTTTATTCTGCCCCGGGGGGCCTTCCAATTACTCGCGCTGTCAGCCCCCCTTTCAACTAGCGCTCGTACCGGAGCGAGTGTTTTCAATTATTTAAGCCCTTTTAGGCCGTTTAGCTTCACGCTCGTGTGAGCGCTGCAACAGAGGCTCTGCCTCTTCAAAGGTTAGCGCTGCTGCGCTATTAATTGCTTGTTTTCTTATTACCACCGGCTCAGCTCCCCAACTACACCCCAGTGCCTGGACACTGGGGTTGACATAATTATTATTCAGGCTGGGCCTGCTTCCAGGTTTATTGAACCTATTCACAGGGCAGCTCCCTCCACATCTTATTTGATTATTTTGTTTTCTGCCCTGCTTCTTAAGACTTTTGACTGCTCCTTTGGAGCACTTTCTGCTGTTACACAGTATGGCTGGCTATGATGACCAGGCCGAAGAATTGTACTATCTGGATGACACAACTGGGTCGTTTGACCAAGATTTGGTGTATGCTCTTGATGCAGGAGTGCGTCACTCAGTCAATCAGGCTTTAGCTCAAGCCATTCAACCCATCAAGCACCATCTATTGGGTTTGGTGGAGCAGCAAAGCTGGGTAGCCCCGGCGAGCGCCCAACCCATTGGGGAATCTTCCCTTTCATCAAGCACTCAAGCTTCTAAACAGGTTACTAGCCCGCATGCTGCGGACTTTGAATCCCTTATAAGAAACATGGCAAGGGAGCATGACTATAATGTGGGCTCGCAAAAGAAAGCTTCTTCTTGTTCCTCCGAGCACTCCTCCGAGCAGGGTGATGCCCCCCCTCGTAAGCGCAAGAAGAAAGCTCATCATCAGGAGGCTCCTGCCCCTAAGGTTCTGACTTTCGAACCAGAGGACATAGTGCACCCCAGATCTTCACTGTGGTTACCACCCCCTGAGGTAGCGGATTATGTAGAGGCCCACATTAGACACAGGTTCGATAAAGATATTCGCTCCAGGCTGAGATCTGAGTGCCCCAGGCCAGATTTTCCCTCCAAAGTTACAGAGACTCCCGAATTAGATCCTACTCTGGTCACGTTCCTCAAGAAATCCGCAAAAGACCCAAAGAAGGGTATAGATCGTGCCTGGCTCGGATGCGAAGATAAGCTTTTGGATATTTCCGGTCCTTTAACAAAAATCTTAGAATTGGCTTTTCAGGCCAAGGAGTCCGGGGAGCCTATCAATCCGGACATTCTAGTTGGTTGGGCTCAGAGAGCTCTTTGCTTCTTAGGCAATGCCAACTGCGCCATTTCTTCGGAACATCGCAGATCTGTGTTGATGAAGCTAGACCCCAAATTGGCAGACCTCACTGCATCTGAATCAGGCCCGTGGCCCAAGGTTTACTGTTTGGGTCCCCCTTTATGAAAGAACTTTCCAAGTTCGTTTCCACTTACGCCAGTTTGGACAAGGCACAAGGATCCATCCGGAGAGTCCTACGTCCACTTTTTAGAGGGGCCGGACGCTACAGAGGGCGTGCCTTCGGCTGCTTCAATCATCAAGGCCCTCAACGTGGCTTCTACCAGCAAGGAAGATGACGTTTCCAGGAGTACGATTCCTCCTCCTCCACCTTCTACCCGTCGAGACCAAGATATGGTCGGGGCAGATTCCGCAGGGGGAGAGCCAAAGGCCAGCAATCTTTCTCCCAGGATTCGGGAGCCACATGTGAGCTTGATTGTAAGTTCAGGTGTAATGTTGGGGGGCAGAACTCAGAATTTCTTGGAGGCTTGGCGCCTGATTTCCTCAGATGCTTGTGTCTTAGAGACCGTGCAGGGTTTCAAGCTCGAATTTTACGAATCCCTGTATCAAAAGTGCCTTCCCAGGCAGGTATATTTTTTCCGTCAAGAACTCAGTCTCATTTCCGCAGAAATTTCAGCTCTGGTAAAGAAAGGTGCCATTGTCAGAATGCCTCGTCACCCTTCGGGATTTGTCAGCCCAGTGTTTCTAGTAGACAAGAAAGGTGGCGGTTCTCGCCTGGTGTTAAACTTAAGACTTCAACGTTTTTTTGCTATATCGTCATTTCAAGATGGAGGGCATCCATTTGCTGAGAGACGTTCTCCAGGAGGGAGACTGGTTGGTCCGACTAGATCTAAAGGACGCTTACCTGATCATTCCTATTTTTCCTCTGCATCAGAGATTTCTCAAGTTCTGTTGGGAGAACGTATATTACGAGTACAAAGTTCTCCCTTTTGGTCTGTCTTCTGCCCCTTGGTGTTTCACGAAAGTAATGCGTCCAGTCGTGGAATTCCTTCGGTCCCAAGGGGTCAGGTTAATTATTTATCTAGACGACATTCTGATCATGGCCCAGGATTGAGGCCTTCTTTTGTCACATCTGGAATGTTCAGTGTCCCTGCTTCAGAGTCTGGGCTTCATAATCAATGCCCAAAAATCCATTTTGGTCCCATCTCAACGGATAGACTTTCTGGGGTTCCAGATAGACTCGATGCAGTCTCTATTAATTCTTCCCCCCGGGAAGATTCATTCGACCAAGAAAGAGTTAAGGTCTCTATTATCCAAACAGACTGTGTCCTTGAGGGCGATTGCCCGCATGGTGGGCCTACTTTTTTCTTCGATTCAGGCAATCTTTCCGGGTCCCTTGCATTACCGAGCCCTTCAACGTTTGAAGATATTTCATCTTCAGAAAGGCCTCTGTTATGCGGATCAGGTTCCCCTATCAGAGGAGTCTCGTGCAGAGATGAATTGGTGGTTAGATCATATGGAAGCCTGGAACGGCAGAGCCATCTTCAGCTCTTATCCGGATGTAGTGATAGACTCCAACGCCAGTCGTTGGGGCTGGGGAGCCCGGTGCGGATCAGTGTCCATGGGAGGCAGATGGCCCAGCACGGACTTGAGCCTCCGCATCAATTGTTTGGAACTCCTAGCCGGCTCTTTTGCAATCAAGAGTCTCTCTCCCATCAGAGCGAACTGTTGTATCCTCCTTCGCATGGACAATATCTCGGCGGTGAGATATGTCAACAAGTTGGGAGGAACTCGTTCCCGCATTCTAGCAGAGATAGCCAAAGAGTTTTGGCACTTTTGCCTTCAGCACAGGATTTCAGTTGTGGCGGAGTACCTTCCTGGGACCAACAACTTGGTAGCGGACTGGAACTCTCGCCATCTGAGAGACTTCAGTGATTGGAGGTTGCATCCCAGAGTTTTCAGGACTCTGTCTGCACGGTGGGGCCCCTTTTCAATCGACCTGTTTGCGTCTCACCTCAACCGGCAGATAAAACGTTTTTTCAGTTGGAGACCAGATCCGGAAGCGTCAAAGACAGATGCCTTTCTTCAGGACTGGTCACAGGAACGGAGTTACGCCTTTCCTCCTTTCTTGATGATTCCCAGGGTCCTGGCACAGATAAGGCGTCAACAAGTGGAGTTGGTCCTGGTGACTCCTCTTTGGAGATCTCAGGATTGGTTCCCGTTGGCAATGGAATTGAGCTGCGATCATCCGATCTTCTCCAGGACCATCTGGGGTTGTTACATCCTTTAATCCTGTCGGGTCAGCTATCCCTGGTGGCTTGGCGTCTTTCAGGGAAAGATGGAGCATCCCAGGGCTTTCGCAAGAGTCTTCCGAGTTCATTGCAAGTTCCTGGTCCTCCAGTACTCACAAGAGATACGCTTCGGCCTGGAAGTGATGGGATTCTTGGTGTAGTGCTAGGAGTGCGGATCCTTCTTCAGCAGGTTGCTGTCTGGTCCTAAATTTCTTATCCTCTCTTGCAGCGTCAGGTCTAGCATACCGTTCTATCAATAATTATCGTTCTGCTATTTCGGCAGGTCATTTACCAGTGGAAGGTAAACCCATTGGAGAATCTCCAATTGTGTGTAAATTAATGAGAGGTATCAGATTTTCTAATCCCCCTCGTCCTCATTATTCGTCCCTTTGGGATGTGAATATTGTTCTTCGTTTTTTAGAAGCTTGGCCTTCCAATAGATTTTTGTCTAGGAAACAGCTGTCAGCTAAACTAACTATGTTGTTATGCTTAATTTCTTGTAAAAGAGTTTCAGACGTTATGGCCCTGGATCTGGCTGGGAGAGTTTTTTCCCCTGAAGGGGTTTCTTTTTCTATTTCACATATAACTAAATGCAATCTGAAGACTGTTTCTTATCCCTGTTTTGTGGACAATCCCAAACTTTGTGTGGTGCAGTGCCTTAGAGCTTATGAGGTGAGTACAGAAGAATTTTGTTCTGATATTGGGGGTCAGTTACTCATTTCTTTAGTTAAGCTGTATCATCCTGTTTCCTCAGCCACCCTTGCAAGGTGGATGCGTTGGTTACTGAGTGAAGCAGGCATTGATATTTCTGTTTTTGGTGCTCATTCTGCCAGAGGCGCTATGGCTTCAAAATCTTTAGCTTTGGGTTCTCGTTTAGAGGACATTTTAAAGGCGGCAGACTGGTCTTCCCCATCCACTTTTAAAACCTTTTATTGTAAACCTATTGTAGATATTGCATCTGTGGTTGTAAATCAGCTTTGAACAAGCATAATCTGAGCCTCCGGTCCTGACATAGAATAAAAAAAATTCTAGCATTCGCTCTAAGAATTTTTCAATTCTGTTAAGGACACGGAGGCGAGGATTATCCCACCGCACTGTTATATATTATTTATTGTGTACATATTATTTTCATTAAGTTCATGTACGAGTTACTGTTTTTCAGTGCTTTCCCACCCTGTTTAGTAGTTGATATAAGTATCTATTATGATATTCAGTTTTTATGGCCTGAATTTTCCTTTTTCCTGGGAAATGATAAGAAGTAGTTTGGCTGTTTCGACATCGTTCTACTTCCAGTCAAGTGGGATTCCAGTTCTTCTGTTTTCAGGATTTTCATTTTCAAGTTCATGTTAAGACTTTGTTTTTTTCTGTTGCGAATTTTGGACAAAGAAAGAGGAGTGGCTGGGTGTGATGCAACACTTTATAGGCTTCCTCCTCTATGGTTCATCACGTGATATTACTAGTGTTGGGAAATGTAGTTTTTTACTTTCCATGGTTTTCATTGGCTGCTGTTAAAAATAAAACATGGAAAGAGAAGCATAATCCTCGCCTCCGTGTCCTTAATAGAATTGAAAAATTCTTAGCGCGAATGCTAGAACATTTTTTATTGTTGGTCTCCCTTCCAAGAAAAGAAGGAAACACCAGGAGGAAAGGGTGAAGGTGTGAGCAGGAAAGGGGGATGCTTGTGCGAACGACCCGTATTGGCTTTAGGAATTCCTAGATATATGGGAATCCTACCGGAATATAATAGGGATAACTGGACATGTGATGCCAATTACTGGCATGTGAGGGAGAATACCTGGGCAGAACACGGGAATGAATAAAACAGAATGAGGGATACTTGGGCATATGATCACATTGGCAGGCATAAGACCGGCAAGTGATGGAAATCGAGGGCAGAAAGCAGGGTACCTGTGCATACGATCGAATTGCCTTGCACACAGTGGAGGATTTACTGGGAAATTATCGTTACACGAGCAGTTATGGATGTCTACTCAGATCACAAAGCAGCACGTGTTATAAAATAACATAAAACGTCCTTTCAAAACGCCTGTTGAATGGATGTTAGGGTCTTGGACCAAAACCTACAAACCAATGAAATTCCACAGCTACGGTTAGCTAATCAACAAATATGGCCATTAGTGCAATGTTCATGATCTCACACACGATAACATAGTGAATATACTAAATTACATGTCAGTCTTTACAAAGGGCAACTACGTGATGGTTCAGTGAGTGAAATAAATCACGGCTGCTTTTGGAATCGATGGGTCAGCGGTTCGAATCCTCAAAAAAACAAGTCTTACATTCCTCCCAGTTTGTTAAATTGTGCACCATTAAATAGAGCGGCATTAAGACCTAGAAACAGCCGACCCTCTCCATAAAAAATAAAATTTCAAATTGATTGCATAATACACTTAGTAAACCAGACAATCAGCTTCACCACCCTTGCAATGTTAGTTAGCCTTTCAGAGCTAAAGGGATTTTCCACCTCCTTGGAGTGTGACAACTTAGCCCCACCCCTCCCCTTCCGGGTGTGGGTGTGCTATTCTTGCTGTCAGGTGCACATTTCTTTGCAAAAGGTAGTTTGTGAACCGGATGAGCCAGTTAGTGAAGCCTATAACAAAGACTCAATAAAATTAAGACCTTCCAGTTCACAATTTGCTAAATGTCCACAGGAGAACAAACTTTGCAGCTCATCACCTTCAGTTCCTTTAAAACTTTGTGAAACGGTTACATTTTAGCGTCTGAAACAGCCAGAGCATCGATAATGTTTTAATCCTATTATTTTTAAAACGTCTTTATACATTTACACCAAGCCACAAAAATATTGCAAATTGGACCTATCCCATCCTTCCTGTTGGGGTTTGTGTAATTCTTCACAGTAGCTTTTTCTGTAAAAGTAGTCTTAAGGGAAAATCAAAGCTTTATTAAAGACAAGGGGGAGGGTTGTACATGGATGTTCTTTTCATTGCAAAACTCCCAGCAACAATCAAAAAGAGAATGTTGTCATGAGTATTGTAAGGAAATGCCTCCTTGGCATGGTTACCCCCTGACTTTTTGCCTTTTATTGATGCCAGTTATGATTGAAAGTGTGCTGGGACCCTGCTAACCAGGCCCCAGCACCAGTGTTCTTTCCCTAAACTTCCTTTGTTCCCACAATTGGCACAGTCCTGGCACCCAGATAAGCCCCTTGTAAATGGTACCCCTGGTACCAAGGGCCTTAATGCCAGGGAAGGTCTCTAAGGGCTGCAGCATGTCTTATGACACCCTGAGGACCCCTCACTCAGCACATGCACACTGCCTCACAGCTTGTGTGTGCTAGTGGGGAGAAGATGACTAAGTCGACATGACACTCCCCTCAGAGTGCCATGCCCACCTCACACTGCCTGTGGGGCAAGGTAAGTTACCCCTTTAGCAGGGTGTACTATACCACAGGTGAGGGCATATGTGCATGAGCACTATGCCCCTACAGTGTCTAAGCAAAACCTTTGACATTGTAAGTGCAGGGTAGCCATAAAGAGTATATGGTCTGGGAGTTTGTCAAACACGAACTCCACAGTTCCGTAATGGCTACACTGAAATCTGGGAAGTTTCATATCAAACTTCTCAGCACAATAAATGCACACTGATGCCAGTGTGGGATTTATTGTAAAATGCACCCAGAGGGCATCTTAGAGATGCCCCCTGAATACCAGTCCGACTCCTAGTGCAAGGCTGATCAGTCTCTGCCAGCCTGCCACAACCAGACGACTTTCTGGCCACAGGGGGAGACATTTGTCACTCTGTGGCCAGGAACAAGGCCTGTACTGGGTGGAGGGGCTTCTCACCTCTCCTTGCAGGAACTGCAACACCTGGCAGTGAGCCTCAAAGGCTCATGCCTTTTGTTACAGCACCCCAGGGCATCCCAGCTAGTGGAGATGCCCACCCCTCCGGCCACTGCCCCCATTTTTGGTGGCAAGGCTGGAGGAGATAATGAGAAAACAAGGAGGAGTCGCCCACCAGTCAGGACAGCCCCTAAGGTGTCCTGAGCTGAGGTAACCCCTGCCTTTAATAATCCTCCATCTTGAGATTGGACTCCCAGGCGACTGCAACTAAGTGAGCAACCTGAGACGACCCCCCTGCACCCCAACAGCGATGCATGCAGAGAGGATCCAGAGGCCTCCCCTGACCGCGACTGCCTGGAACAAAGAACCCAACACCTGGACCAAGCACTGCACCCACAGCCCCCAGGACCAAAAGGAACCGAACTCCAGTGCAGGAGTGACCATCAGGCGACCCTCTGCCTAGCAAGTCGGTGACTGGCCCGAGAAGCCCCCCTGTGCCCTGCCTGCACCGCTATAGTGACCCCCGGGTCCCTCTATTGACTTCTATTGAAAACCCGAGGCCTGCTAAGCACACTGCACCCAGCCGCCCCTGTGCCGCTGAGGGTGTGTTTTGTGTGCCTGTTTGTGTCCCCCCCCAGTGCTCTACAAAACCCCCCTGGTCTGCCCTCCGAAGACGCAGGTACTTACCTGTTGGCAGACTGGAACCGGAGCACCCCTGTTCTCCATAGGCGCCTTTGTGTTTTGGGCCCTCCTTTGACCTCTGCACCTGACATGCCGTGTGTTGCTGGTGTGGTGACTTTGGGGTTGCCTTGAACCCCCAACTGTGGGCTGCCTATGCCCAAGAAACTGAACTTGTAAGTGTCTTACTAATCTGAAAAACTAACCAATACTTACCTCCCCCAGGAACTGTTGATTTTTCCAGTGTCCACTTTTAAAATAGCTTATTGCCATTTTAACCAATACTGTGTATGTTACAGCTCTAATTCAAAGTTCCTTACTTACCTGTGTGGAGTACCTTGCATTTTATGTATTTACTTCAAATCTTGAATCTTGTGGTTCTAAAATAAATTTAAAGAAAATATTTTTCTATATAAAAACTATTGGCCTGGAGTTAAGCCTTTGAGTGTGTGTTCCTCATTTATTGCCTGTGTGTGTACAACAAATGCTTAACACTACCCTCTGATAAGTCTACTGCTCGACCACATTACCACAAAATAGAGCATTAATATTATCTAATTGTGCCACTATCAACCTCTAAGGGGAACCCTTGGACTCTGAGCACACTATCTCTCACTTTGAGATAGTATATACAGAGCCAACTTCATACAAGTATGCACCAGAAGTATTCTTAGCAACTGATTGATACTCACACCAAAAGCATGCAGCGCGAAAAACTAATCTTAAAACAATGTGAAACCGGACTCTTGTTCCACACGGTCTGAAACAGCACCGGAGGGAAAATCCAGCTCCCACATGTTCTGTTTTCCAGAGATCTGACAGCCAAAACCTCAACAGAAACAACATAACGAGGGCAACAAATACAAAAAACCCTATGTGTTAAGCATTATAAAATTCTAGGATGGGAAATTCCACCTGACCGCTGAGTGTGGTTGCAAGGAAGAGAGCCTAAAAACTTGCCACATGAATGAAGCAGCTTGTTAAATACTTGGTAATTACAAGCAGAAATTGAGAGAGGTCCTTGTCTTCAATAAACTGTGAAATTTAAATATACTGGAGAGGAATCTCCCCAAGGCGAGGCATGTTATAGCTTTTCAAGCACTTGGTCAGCTGTGTGCTCAACACATCTAGCCTAAACAACCCTAAATGTAGCTGTGTGCAACCAACCTACACCTACAAGATTTCCTCTAAATTTCAACCAGTCACTGAGAACTTAGAGGCTACTGCACTTTGCATAGCCGAAGCTCATACAGGAGGTACCTATACCGGTCTACCCCAGCAAGCAAGGGTTTGGGGCACTCAGACTACTTTGTGTTCTGCTTCACATGGGCCACAAAGCACAATAGGCCTGATTTATACTTTTTTAGCGCAGCATTTTTGTCATTTTTATACGCAAAAGCGACGCAAACTTACGAAATATAATTGAATTTTGTAGGTTTGCGTCAAAAAATGACTCAAATGCAGCGCTAAAAAAGTATAAATCAGGCCCTATGTGTGCAAGTCTTCCATTCATTCTTCGACACAAAGCTGATGTGGCCAGGAAAGTGAGGGTGAGGGTAGAGGACAGTGAAAACTCTGCTTCTAGTTTCTAGTTAATCATATGACATGCGTCAGAGAAATATCATCTGTGGCAACAGAGAGGGTCCTCATGTTCAAAACCCTTTTGAAGTAAGGCAGAACAGTAAGGTAACCTAATAGAAAAACATTTTTAATGAGATAGATCAGCATCAGGAGGGTGACATTGTCTCAGTATGATGAGCAATGCAGGTGAGGAGGCAGGACACAGAAGTCCTACTCATAAACATGAACCACTCTTTTAATCTAGACACAGGTGGTCTTTGCCTAAAGGGTGAGTGCCATTTAAGGGGTGGTCTGAGTGGAAGACGTGACATAAGTACCTTAGAGCTAAGCCGACAGAGTACTCTGTCACAGATGAGTATCATTTCTGCAAAACCCTTGGTCCACTCTCTTCGTTTAGAGATGGGTAGACCATAAAGTGTCTGTCGATGGAGCCCCATTTGGGCCCATCGAAGGAACAGTTCTTCACATCACGTACAAAGTTGAGTGGGATGCGTAATGTCCTTTATATACACATTTATTAAATAAAATGATACCAGAACAACAAAAATCCAATCAGTAGAACTGGAGATAAGCATTTTTAAAGATATAAGTATAATTAGTGCCTTAAAGCACAAAACACCACTAGCAGTAATCTGGTCATGCTAGCCTGCGGGAAAATCACAAGTTCAGGCGTACTGCAATAGAGCAGAGGCTGGAAACAGGTACCAGATTACTCTAGCTGAAAAGGTTACTTTATCAAAATCTGGTGCAAAGAGTTCCATTTGTGGTTGAGTGGGCCACAGAGAGAAGGGAGTGCTTGCAGCTGGCCCCTGTTGTAGTGAGAAGAGCAGGCCTGGTGTCCGAGACAGTCATCGCTATAGCACGAAGATCTAGTCGGGCGTCATGAATTTTGTTGCTGGAGCTTCATGTTGGTGGTCACCCTGGGTTTTCGTTGCTGTAGAGCGAAGTGCAGGTCTGCAATTGTCGGTCTTCGCTGGTGGTTGCTTTAGCATGAAGAGTTGGGTTTTCTGGAGCTTCGCATTAGCAGTTGTCTTGGGTGGCAAAGTCTTGGCGTGAATGGTAATGTTCGTGGTCATGAAGAGCCCAAAGCTTCAGGATTTTCCCTTTTCTTCTAGAGGAGTCCACTGGGATGCCAACCAAGGGTCCAGGACCTGGGGAGGCACTACTTGAGGATGAGGGTCTTACTCTAGCAGAGGTCAGCAGGGTCAGGCAGGTCCATTTGCAAGTCCACACAGGTCCAGTTTCAGCAGGTCAGCTGGGCAGTTTCAGGGAGGATGCCGGAGATTGTTGGGTCTCTGTAGTTCAGGACAGGAGGTGAGCCAACTGGCCCTGGAGTCACTCAGGTTAGCCTGTTATGAAGGGAGTAGGTCCGGTCTTCCTTCTCAATCAGCAGGACAGGCCTAAAACAGCAGGGTAGTCCGCTGGGGATCAAGGCAGGCCTCAAGTAGAAGGGTAACCTGGTAGCAGCAGTGCAGTCCTCTTGGAGACAAGGCAGTCATTCTTCTGTAATGTCCACAAATCCAGGAGTGCTCAAGGGTGGTTCAGGAAGTCCAAATATTTATAACTGGTGCTAGTCTTTGAAGTGGGGACGACATCGTGGTTACCCCCACATCTGGTTCTGGAAAGTTCTTCCTTCATTCCCCCTGCCAAGGCTCCGAGAAGTCTACACCAACTAGACTAGTGACAGGTTCCTCTGTGAGTGTGATGGAGGCAGCCTATTCAAGCATAAGTGGGGCAGAAAACAGCTCCACCCCCACCTTCATGTCTACACATGCATCCAGTTTGTGTCACTGTCTTGCAGGAATTCACAAACCCAACAGCAGAGCCATGTGACCCAGGATACTGGCAGAAGGCACAAATGGTTCAGACAAAAATGTCGACTTTCTAAAAGTGGCATTTTCAGAATTATGACTTAAAATACGGCTTTACCATTAAAGAGGATTCTAAATTACAATTAATTTGAGCCTAAATAGCATATCTTTGAGGATCCTGCGATTCTGCCATCAGGTGGTGCTGCGGGAGGACCTTCTGTGAGTCTGCTGTCATCATGAATACTAGTATGTAACCTGTGCTGAACTTTAGTGTTCAAATCCTCTTGGAAATCATCCCCATTCCAGATTCCATTCCAGGGTTTACTTGCCGTCCCCTAATGCCTTATGGTACTTGTATTCCTTACCCTTTCATTAGAACTGTAGAGGGGGCTTTGGTAAATCATATTATACTTGGAACTCTTTCAGTATGTGCATGTGCTCCCTTGCTCGATCTCTGGTCATACTATAGAACTAGATCTGATCCATTCTCCAATCTGGATTTTCATTGTGCCTATTGATTGCTTCCTGGAACCTATGTGCACTCCTTCAGGCAGAGAGCTGGAAGAGGGACTTTGACTGCTCTCACCTGCACTGTGCTGCAGCCTACTCACACCTTTTCTGAATTCCAATCCCCTTGTGTGGCTGTGACCTGCTAGGAGGGATCTAAGCCTGGTTTCTGCATTCAGAATTTGTGCTTCAACTGCCCGCAGCTGCCAAGTTTCCCAGGGTCATGTTTGATGTGCTGTTCCAGTCTAGGTTTTTTTCATTTGAATTCTAGGACTTGTATTCTTCTTTTATAACAGAATAAATATGACTGTAAGTCCCAGAATTCACTGGAGAAATCCAGACTAGAGCAGCACATCACGCATGGCCCTGGTAAACTTGTCAGGGCCGACTGCCGTTACTGGGAGCTCCTGCGTTCTTCTTTTGGTGCCTGCACTGCTGAATCCTTGAAACCTTGGGAGGGGTTCCTGATTCCTGTTACTGCTTTTTGTAGTCTCCTGCTCTCCTTTGGCTGGCCTGAAGAGCATTGTGCTTACGTGTTGTTCTTGTTTTTCAGTCTTACCTTTCTTTCCGTCTTTCCTTTCTAGCCATATATCATGATTTCTGTGTTTTTCCTGTTGGGCTTCAGACCACGCATTCTCTGAATTGGTAGCGGTTCCCTTTAATTCCTTGTTCTGAATTACTGTTCTGTCCTCGTTCTGAATTCCTGTGCTTATCCCATGTACCCGCAGGGCATTACTTGTTCCAGTGCATGTTGGGTAGAGCCTCACACTCCTTGCTCTGAATCCTAGTTCCAGTTTCCCAGTACTAACATCTCATTACTTGTTCCAGTGCCTGTTGGGTACAGCCTGCCCTTGATTCATGGATTCCTGTTCTTGATTTCTTAAGCCCTGTTCATAATTCTTTGTCTTGTTTTTCTCCTGGTCTGATTGCTGTCTTGTGGTTCTTCTATTATGGTTATTCTTTTCACTCTGGTTGTCTCTTTCATTCCAAATTTGGTCCATTGTCTTTTGCTGTCTTATCCATTTACAGTGTGGCCTCTGGCTTGGTCTCCGTTCTGATCAGGTAGGGGAAAGACTTCTATTGTATCACACAGTTCCCTTGGAATCTTACCTGTCTCAGTGTTATTGTCAGTCTCAGTCCACCTTGCACTGAGTATTAGTCTCTATAAAGCAGGCCCCACTGTGTCTTTGCTACATGACTGTTGTTAAGAGCAATCTGCTGATGTCAGTCCAATTGCCTTTCCCTAAGCTACCAGAGACCTCTTGTTCATTTATCAGCACACCCTCTATTTTGATCATACTTTGTTCTTGTATGTCTCCAGTCCTGTGTTGTTTAGTGACCTCAGTTATACTTTGAGTAGCCTGGAATTACCTTGCCTTGTTTCCTTGCTAAGTGTTACCTCTAGAATCACTCAGCCCTGTCTTCGCTTCCTAACAATAGCTCTGTCAAGCCATATAAAACCTAAACAAACATCCTACTTTTTAAGCACAATGCACCCTGTCCCATAAGCCTTAAGGATCTACCTTAGGGGTGGCTTAGATGTATTAAAAAGGAAGGTTTAGTCCTGGCAAAAGGTTTATTTTTCCAGGTCGAAATAACAGTTCAAAACATGCATTGCAGGCTGCAGTGGCAACCCTGAGACATATTTTTAAAGGCTGATTTAGTATGTGGCACAGTGAGTGCTGCAGGTCCAATATTGCCATTTTATTTATTGGCCTTGGGTACATGCAGTACCCCTTTACCAGGACTAACAAGTAAACTAAATTTGTAAAATAGCTGCAAGCCCCTTCCACCAATTTTGAAGGAGAATGCAAACGTACTTTAACACTCATTAGCAGTGAGAAAGTGAACAAAGTTCTAATTGCTAACACAAATGCCTTCAGCAAAGGAAGGGAGTGAATGCAAATAGTTTGGGGCAACCCTGCCAAGAGGGCCAGGTACAACAAATACGCAGGCACTCTTTCTCAGTGTTAATTGTGATATTGCGCCTACGGGGTTTTTGACCATCAAAGATGGTGATTACAGTAAGTGGGACTGTAAGATTTGGATACAAGATATTTTCACAACCACAGAGATTTTATCACAACACTTTACTATCCTTGTGGTGGTCCTAATTAAAGTACACAAAGAGTTCTTTGCTGTGCTGAAACATGCTGACCCATTTAAGTTGACTAATGAATTGTGGTTCAACTTGGTGATTTTACTATGTAAAGTACATTATCTCGAACGAAGGTTGCTTACAATGCCACTTATATAGTTTTACTCACATCAGGGTAGTTTCCTTGTGCGGTCATGGGTCCCCTAATGCATACAATATTTTTAGGGACAGTGGAATAAAGAGTGAGAGGAATTGGCTCCACTGATTTGATATATGCTAATGCCTTTGGGAATAAGAGTACCAATGATGAAACTGTGGCAAACCATGTCCTATCGTGTGGGTATGTATTTCTGCTACAACCTATGAGGTATCTTTTCATTTTTCCTTGTTTTCTCTTTACTTATTATTTTTTTCTTCACTGCCTCTGGTCTTCCTTTTATCCATTTCAAACATATTTTGGGACTGTGTGAACAAGACAAAGTACTTTCCTTTTGAGGAACGACTACTAATGAAATGGATCACATTTTTGGTCTTAGTTGAATTGGAATTACCCCAACTTGATAAAACTCTCAAGTAAACAGTGTTTGTGGGCACGTGGGGCCTGGCCAAGACGTCAAGATGGCGGTCGCACTTTTTTAGTGCTCCGGACCCCTCCTGTCAACATCAGGACAGTGCGCACTCTACGGGCGACAAAAATGCATAAACCCAGTCTTTATGCAAGAGCATAATTCATGCATTGTGTTTATATGCAGTATGTTAAACTTTTGCATTGCAGAGTTTAACCTTGAAAAACACTATTAATGATGTTTGTAATAACTGTTCATTTGCAAGGGATTGCTGCAGGCTTACTGAGTGTGTCAGAGTGTGGTCCCTTTCTAGGACCTTCTAGAAGCTTTCCCTGCAGCATGAGTGGGTGTGGTTTGTGGGCTTGGCTTGACTCTATATAAGGGAGCCAGCCCAGCTCCACGTGCTCACTATTCAGAGGTCCCGGTGCAGAGCAGTAGCAAATTCCTGAGCTCCTGTCTACCTTGATATTCCAGGCCTGCCCTCATTATATTGGTGATCCCTGAGCAGGGCGGTAAGGCGGAGGTTGGGCTGGGCCCGACCCCCGTTTTCAAAGATATTCGAGTTTTGGGCCTAGTCGTGAAACTCTTTGTGTGCGTGAGTGTGTCTTGTGGCACTTGATTCTTGGCAGTCGGATCGGCAACAGGTTGCGCGATCATTTCATGTCATTTGCATAATCTCGTTCGAATCGACAGAGTGCGCAATTGATTTCTGGCATTTTACCCTAGGCATTCAGATCGGCAACAGTGTGCGCGATCATTTCATGGCATTTGCATATTCTTTTTCGAATCGGCAGAGTGCGCAATTCATTTCTGGCATTTAGCCCTAGGCATTCAGATCGGCAACAGTGTGCGCGATCATTTCATGGCATTTGCATACTCTAGTTTGAATCAGCAGAGTGCGCAATTAATTTCTGGCATTTAACCCTAGGCATTCAGATCGGCAACAGTGTGCGCAATCATTTCATGGCATTTGTATATTCTTGTTTGAATCCGCAGAGTGCTCAATTCAGTTCTGGCATTTAACCCTAGGCATTCAGATCGGCAACAGCATGCACGATCATTTCAGGGCATTTGCATATTCCTGTTTGAATCGGCAGTGTGCGCGATCATTTCATGACATTTGCATTGTGCATTACGAATCGGCAGCAAGGTGCGCGATTCATTCCAGGCAGTAAACTCTTGAATTTCAGATCGGCTGTGCGTGCGATCTTTTCATAGCATTGAAAACTTTGGTGTGTTGTGTTTGTTGAGGTGCACACATTTATCCTGAGTTACTGGATTTCTTTGAAACGCTTATTTCAAAGTGCAACATTCTTTGTGCATATTAAGTTCCTAGTACAGTTACTGTTGTTTTCAGGGAATGTTCAGATAGCCTTTTGTCCTCATGTAAAAATGCAATGTTTATTCTGAAACATTATTGAAGAAGGTTCTTGTATTCTAGACAGCATATGATATTTCCTGAAAGTTTCATGTGAAACATTGTATTAACCCATTCTTGATTTTTTCCAGGTATCTAGATTTCTTGAGGCCTAGTTATAGTCATGTCCTAGGTTATCCATGATTACAGTATAAGTATTCTTAGAACCATAGTCTATTGAAAGTCAAAGTGATTATATCTTGACATTGTGTTGTTTAACCTCTTGCTTCCTACAGGTCTCCTTCCCAGCTGTTCCCTACCTAATCCACTTGGACTCTCTCAGGCTCTGCGGTATATCTATTGGAGTTTTGGAGCTGTCCAGTGGTGGATATGTTGGGAACGTGCACAGGCCCCAAGGATCTGGTCTCCCTTACAGAATAGTGAGCCCACAAATTTAATATCCTCCTGGTTTGCGTTTTTTTTCAGCATGGCCACATTGGACGAGCTAGTTAAAGTTATCACGCAGCCCCAAGCAGAGGTAGTGTCCTCTAAGGATATAGCAGCCAGCTTAGCTGAGAGAGTGAGTCAGTTGCAGGAAAGGGTAGAAAAGAAGGAGCAAAGTCCTTTGGGTGTGGCTTGGCCTGGTCCTCCTCCTCCTCAAGCTTCAGGAGGTAATCCTCCAACGAACATTTTCCTCAACGTTTCCTCAGCTATCGCCCTGGCTCCTCCAGAACGGTTTTCAGGTGATCCCCTGAAAGCGCAATCTTTCTTGGTTCAAGTGGAATTACATTTTACCTGTTGACCAAACACTTTCCCTGATGCCCAATCCTGGGTGGCCTTCTTGTTATCTTACCTGACTGGGGACGCGGCCACCTGGGCAATCCCTCTTGTGCGTAAAGACATTCCCCTGCTTTACAATTGGAGAAATTTTGGCCGTGAGTTTGAACGAGTGTTTGATCGAAAGAACAGTGACATTGTCGGCAGATCGTGAACTGTTAGACTTGCGACAAGGTAACCAAGATCTAGTTTTCTATTTAGCTAGTTTTAATCGGCTGGTAGCAGAGACATCGTGGCTTGAAAAAAAGCAAGCGGCCTTGTTCTACAAGGGACGCAAGAATGAGTTAAAGGACATTCTTGCCCAGATAGATCCTCAGCCTACAGATTGTCAAGATCTAATAAACCTTGTTTTGAGATTATCTTATCGTCTTGCAGAACAACGAGGAACACGCAAAAAGACTGAGAAATATTCCTGGCATGTTCACGATCATAGAGAATCAAGAACTCAGAAAGAGAGTACCCCGGAACCCATGGAAATCGGAACTATCAGGAGACCTTTGACCAAAGACGAGAAGGACCTACGTAGAAAGAATGGACAATGTCTTGATTGCGGGAGCAAGGGTCACTTCGCCAAAGATTGTCCAATCAAACCAAGGAGCAAACGAGGTCCTGTCCAGAAACTTGCAGCCAATGTACAAGTCAAGCCGGGAAAATAGATCACCCAAGATGTAAAGAAGGCTTGCTCTTGGGTGTCACCATGGACCCTTCACAGTCTAGGCATCTCAAGCTGGGCATTGAAGTTCAAGTAAAGAAAAAGAACTATTTTAAGAACGCCCAACTAGATTCTGGGGCTACCGGGAACTTAGTTGATGCCCAATTAGTTTGCGCATGGGGGATCCCATGCACCAAGAAGAAGACTCCAGAAATAATACAAGCAGTAGACGGAAAACTCTTGACTGGAAGCCCAGTAACTCTTCAGACTGTCCCCTTGTCGGTGATCTGTGATGGGGGGAAATCAAAGAACCAAACATGAAGAGAAGCTCATCTTTGATGTTACCCATGGTCCTCAGTATGGAATTATCCTTGGCTTACCATGGTTAACTCATCACAATCCTGAGATTAACTGGACAGAATGGAAAGTCGTGTTCTCTTCCGCCTTATGTAATGAGAAATGTCTCCAGATGTCTTGAGTCGCCAAACATTGCAACTCTCCCATAGCCACTGCGGCAGAGAAAGAAGTAAAGTTGTCCTGGCAGTATTCATCCTATGAAGATGTGTTCGATGAAAGAGTTTTTAGAGAATGGCTTCATCCGCCCTTCAAAGTCTCCTGCAGCCTCTCCTTTGTTTTTTGGCTCCAGGTCTAATGGGGATCTTCAAATCTGTATTGAATATAGGGATTTGAACAAGATCACAGTCAAGAACAGATACCCCTTGCCTCTGATTCCTGTCTTGGTGGATCAAGTGAAAAAAGCAAAAATCTACACTAAGCTCGATCTACGAGGTGCTTACAATTTAGTCAGAATGAGAGAAGGTGACGAAGGAAAACTGCGTTCAAGACAAGATACGGTCTCTTTGAATACACCGTCATGCCCTTTGGACTGTGCAATGCTCCAGCAGCATTTCAATTTTTCCTGAATGACGTCCTTAGAGAGTATCTAGACATATTTGCAATAGTCTATATTGAATATATTTTAATCTACTCTGTCAATGAAGCCGAACATGTACAACATGTCAAGAAGATTCTCACAGCTCTTTGAAAGCATCATCTTTATTGCAAACTAACCAAGTGTGAATTTCATGTTACCACAATTGAGTTTTAGGGGTCATCCTTACCCCTCAAGGAATAGTCATGGCAGAAAAGAAAGTACAAGCAGTATCCGATTGGCCCACTCCAAAGACTGTTCGAGATGTACAGTGTTTCCTGGGTTTTGCAAACTTTTATCGCAGGTTTATAAACCATTTCTCTCAGACAGTGTCTGAAATTTTTTTTAGGCCATTTCTGCCCCCCTGGGGGCAGAAACCTCTAGGCGCCAGGGCAAATATTTTTTGGGTGTTTTTTTTGTTTGTTTGTTTTTTTAGAGATGGGGACCGACCCCTTAGGCAAGGGTCGATCCCCTGGGGGGCAAATTGTATTTAGACCATTTCTGCCCCCCTTGGGGGCAGATGGGCCGATTTTAGGTCAATCTGCCCCCAAGGGGGCAGAAACCACTAGGCACCTAGGATTTTTTTTGGTGCCAATGTCACGCAGGGGGAGCGACCCCGTAGGCAAGGGTTGCTCCCAGGGGGGGGGGTGGGGGGGAGGAATTTATTTTAGGCCATTTCTGCCCCCAGGGGGGTCAGAAACCTCTAGGAGCTAGGGCAAATTTGTTTTTGTGTTTTTTTTTAAGAGATGGGGAGCGACCCATTAAGCAAGGGTCGCTCCCCTGGGGGGCAAATTGTATTTAGACCATTTCTGCCCCCCTTGGGGGCAGATTGGCTGATATTTGGTCAATCTGCTCCCAAGGGGGCAGAAACCACTAGGCACTGCAGATTGTTTTTTTGGCGCCAATGTCACGCAGGGGGAGCGACCCCGTAGGCAAGGGTCGCTCCCGGGCAGGGGGGGTATTGTGGGGGGGTAGTGGGTCAAATTTATTTTCACCCGGGGCCGGCTGAGCTAGAGGCCAAAATCCACAGGTAGGCACTTTGCAAAAAACACCTCTGTTTTCTGTGAAAAAATATGTTGTGTCCACATTGTGTTATGGGCCATTTCCTTCCGTGGGCGCTAGGCCTACCCACAGAAGTGAGGTACCATTTGTATCGAGAGACTTAGGGGAACGCTGGGTGGAAGCAAATTTGTGGCTCTTCTCAGATTCCTGAACTCACCGAAATGAGAGGAAAAAGTGTTTTTTGGCCACATTTTGTTGTTTGCAAAGGATTCTGGGTAACAGAACCTGGTCAGAGCCCCGCAAGTCACCCCATCTTGGATTCCCCTGGGTTTCTAGTTTTCACAAATGCGCTGGTTTGCTAGGTTTCCCCAGGTGCCGGCTGAGCTACAGGCCAAAATCCACAGGTAGGCACTGTTTTCTATGAAAAATGTGATGTGTCCACGTTGTGTTTTGGGCCATTTCCTTTCGTGGGCGCTGGTCCTACCCACACAAGTGAGGTATCATTTTTATCGGGAGACTTGGGGGAACGCTGGGTGGAAGGAAATTTGTGGCTTCTCTCTGATTCCAGAACTTTCTGTCACCAAAATGTGAGGAAAATGTGTTTTTTAGCCATATTTTGAGGTTTGCGAAGGATTCTGGGCAACAGACCCTGGTCAGAGCCCCACAAGTCACCCCATCTTGGATTCCCCTAGGTCTCTAGTTTTCAGAAATGCACAGGTTTGGTAGGTTTCCCTAGGTGCCGGCTGAGCTAGAGGCCAAAATCTACACGTAGGGACTTTGCAAAAAACACCTCTGTTTTCTTTCAAAAAATGTGGTGTGTGCACGTTGCATTTTGGGGCATTTCCTGTCGTGGGCGCTAGGCCTACCCACACAAGTGAGGTATCATTTTTATCGGGAGACTTGGGGGAACGCTGGGTGGAAGGACATTTGTGGCTCCTCTCTGATTCCAGAACTTTCTGTCACCCAAATGTGTTTTTTTTAGCCAAATTTTGAGGTTTGCAAAGGATTCCGGGTAACAGAACCTGGTCTGAGCCCCACAAGTCACCCCATCTTGGATTCCCCTAGGTCTCTAGTTTTAAAAAATGCACAGGTTTGGTAGGTTTCCCTAGGTGCAGGCTGAGCTAGAGGCCAAAATCTACAGGTAGGCACTTTGCAAAAAACACCTCTGTTTTCTTTCAAAAAATGTGATGTGTCCACGTTGCGTTTTGGGGCATTTCTTGTCGCGGGCGCTAGGCCTACCCACACAAGTGAGGTATCATTTTTATCAGGAGACTTGGGGGAACGCTGGGTGGAAGGAAATTTGTGGCTCCTCTCTGATCCCAGAACTTTCTGTCACCAAAATGTGAGGAAAATTTGTTTTTTTAGCCAAATTTTGAGGTTTGCAAAGGATTCTGAGTAACAGAACCTGGTCAGAGCCCCACAAGTCACACCATCTTGGATTCCCCTAGGTGTCTAGTTTTAAAAAATGCATAGGTTTTGTAGGTTTTTCTAGGTGCCGGCTGAGCTAGAGGCCAAAATCTACAGGTCGGCACTTTGCAAAAAAACACCTCTGTTTTCTTTAAAAAAATGTGATGTGTGCACGTTGCGTTTTGGGAGCATTTCCTGTTGCGGGCGCTAGGCCTACCCACACAAGTGAGGTATCATTTTTATCGGGAGACTTGGGGGAACGCTGGGTGGAAGGACATTTGTGGCTCCTCTCTGATTCCAGAACTTTCTGTCACCCAAATGTGTTTTTTTTATCAAAATTTTTAGGTTTGCAAAGGATTCTGGGTAACAAAACCTGGTCAGAGCCCCACAAGTCACCCCATCTTGGATTCCCCTAGGTGTCTAGTTTTCAAAAATGCATAGGTATGGTAGGTCTTTCTAGGTGCCGGCTGAGCTAGAGGCCAAAATCTACAGGTAGGCACTTTGCAAAAAAACACCTCTGTTTTCTTTAAAAAAATGTGATGTGTTCACGTTGCGTTTTGGGGGCATTTCCTGTTGCGGGCGCTAGGCCTACCCACACAAGTGAGGTATAATTTTTATCAGGAGACTTGGGGGAACGCTGGGTGGAAGGAAATTTGTGGCTCCTCTCTGATTCCAGAACTTTCTGTCACCAAAATGTGAGGAAAATGTGTTTTTTTAGCCAAATTTTGAGGTTTGCAAAGGATTCCGGGTAACAGAACCTGGTCAGAGCCCCACAAGTCACCCCATCTTGGATTCCCCTAGGTCTCTAGTTTTAAAAAATGCACAGGTTTGGTAGGTTTCCCTAGGTGCAGGCTGAGCTAGAGGCCAAAATCTACAGGTAGGCACTTTGCAAAAAACACCTCTGTTTTCTTTAAAAAAATGTGATGTGTCCACGTTGCGTTTTGGGGCATTTCCTGTCGCGGGCGCTAGGCCTACCCACACAAGTGAGGTATCATTTTTATCGGGAGACTTGGGGGAACGCTGGGTGGAAGGAAATTTGTGGCTTCTCTCTGATTCCAGAACTTTCTGTCACCAAAATGTGAGGAAAATGTGTTTTTTTAGCCAAATTTTGAGGTTTGAAAAGGATTCTGGGTAACAGAACCTGGTCAGAGCCCCACAAGTCACCCCATCTTGGATTCCCCTAGGTCTCTAGTTTTCAGAAATGCACAGGTTCGGTAGGTTTCCCTAGGTGCTGGCTGAGCTAGAGGCCAAAATCTACAGGTAGGCACTTTGCAAAAAACACCTCTGTTTTCTTTCAAAAAATGGGATGTGTGCACGTTGCGTTTTGGGGCATTTCCTGTTGCGGGCGCTAGGCCTACCCACACAAGTGAGGTATCATTTTTATCAGGAGACTTGGGGGAACGCTGGGTGGAAGGAAATTTGTGGCTTCTCTCTGATTCCAGAACTTTCTGTCACCAAAATGTGTTTTTTTTGCCAAATTTTGAGGTTTGAAAAGGATTCTGGGTAACAGAACCTGGTCAGAGCCCCACAAGTCACCCCATCTTGGATTCCCCTAGGTCTCTAGTTTTCAAAAATGCACAGGTTTGGTAGGTTTCCCTAGGTGCGGCTGATCTAGAGGCCAAAATCTACAGGTAGGCACTTTGCAAAAAACACCTCTGTTTTCTTTAACAAAATGTGAGATTTCAATGTAAAAATTTGATGTGTCCATGTTGAGTTTCCTGTTGCGGGCGCTAGGCCTACCTACACAAGTGAGGTATCGTTTTTATCAGGAGACTTGGGGGAACATAGATTAGCAAAACAAGTGTTATTGCCTCTTGTCTTTCTCTAAATTTTTTCCTTCCAAATATAAGAGAGTGTGTAAAAAAGACATCTATTGAGAAATGCCCTGTAATTCACATGCTAGTATGGTCACCCCGGAATTCAGAGGTGTGCAAATAACCACTGCTCCTCAACACCTTATCTTGTGCCCATTTTGGAAAATACAAAGGTTTTCTTGATAGCTATTTTTGACTCTTTATATTTCAGCAAATGAATTGCTGTATACCCGGTATAGAATGAAAACGCACTGCAGGGTGCAGCTCATTTATTGGCTCTGGGTACCTTGGGTTCTTGATGAACCTACAAGCCCTATATATCCCCGCAACCAGAGGAGTCCAGCAGACGTAACAGTATATTGCTTTCGAAAATCTGACATTGCAGGAAAAAGTTACAGAGTAAAACGTAGAGAAAATTGCTGTTTTTTTCACCTCAATTTCAATATTTTTCTTTTTCAGTTGTTATTTTCTGTAGGAAACCCTTCTAGGATCTACACAAATGACCCCTTGCTGAATTCAGAATTTTGTCTACTTTTCAGAAATGTTTAGGTTTCTGGGATCCAGCATTGGTTTCACGCCCATTTCTGTCACTGACTGGAAGGAGGCTGAAAGCACACATTTTTTTAAAAATGGGGTATGTCCCAGTAAAATGCCAAATTTGTGTTGAAAAATTGGGTTTTCTGATTCAAGTCTGACTGTTCCTGAAAGCTGGGAAGCTGGTGATTTTAGCACTGCAAACCCTTTGTTGATGCCATCTTCAGGGAAAAAACCACAAGACTGTATTTTGGCTAATTTCTTGGCCTCCTTCAGGGGAACCCACAAAGTCTGGGTACCTCTAGAATCCCTAGGATGTTAGAAAAAAAGGACGCAAATTTGGCTTGGCTAGCTTATGTGGACAAAAGGTTATGAGGGCCTAAGTGCATACTGCCCCAAATAGCCAAAAAAAGGCCTGGCACAGGAGGGGTAAAGGGCCTGGCAGCGAAGGGGTTAAAACAATACCTGCATGCTTACGCTGAGAAAGCACATCATTCTTGAACATCAATGCACTGGTTAGCTGAACTAGCCTACAATAACTCGTTTCACACCTCCACTGGTGTCACACCCTTTTTTGGCTTGTTTGGCTTCCATCCTGATACCTTGCCTATCAGGATTCCTCAAGAAAGTTCTCTTACACCAGCTGTGTCGGAAACTATTCAACAACTCCATCAAACACAGAAAATGATTCAACAGCATGTAGAAAAAGCTAAACAAAAATATAAAAAGCACCACGACAAGAAACATTGTGAAGGACCTCAGTATCAACCAGGTGATAAAGTGTGGCTTTCTACTAGACATATTGACTTCAAGAAAAAGCACATGTTTAATCCCAAATTCATAGGTCCTTACACTGTCCTCCAGCGAATTAATCCAGTGACCTATAAACTGCAGTTGCCCCGGTCACTACGTATTCATCCGGTGTTCCATACTTCCCTCCCGAAAAAAGCGGTCCAGAAGGTACGCACCCAACCAGCTCCAGTTCTAGTATAGGGGGAATTGGAATACGAAGTTAAACAGGTGTTGGATTCCAAATTTAGAGGTCGTAACCTTTGGTATCTGATCTCTTGGAAAGGTTACGGTCCTGAAAGCATCTGACATTCATGCTCCACGACTAGTGAGACGTTTTCATCATCTTAACCCAGGCAAACTAGGCCCAGAGGGCGTTTGGGAGAGGGAGTACTGTCAACATCAGGACAGTGCGTGCTCTACGGGCGACAAAAACAAAAACCCAGTCTTTATGGAAGAGCATAATTCATGCATTGTGTTTATATGCAGTATGTTAACCTTTTGTATTGCAGAGTTTAACCTTGAAAAACACTATTAATGATGTTTGCAATAACTGTTAATTTGCAAAGGGATTGCTTCAGGCTTACTGAGTGTGTCAGGGTGTGGTTCCTTGCTAGGACCTTCTAGAAGCTTTCCCTTCAGCATGACTGGGTGTGGTTTGTGGGCTGGGCTTGACTCTAAATAAGGGAGCCAGCCCAGCTCCACTTTCGCACTATTCAGAGGTCCCAGTGCGGAGCAGCAGCAACTTCCTGAGCTTCTGTCCTGGAGGCCTACTTTGATATTCCAGGCCTGCCCTTATTATATTGGTGATCCTTGAGAAGGGCGGTAAGGCGGAGGTCGGGCTGGACCCCTGACCCCCATGTGAAACTCTTTGTGTGCGTGAGCACTTGATTCTTGTCAGTTGGACCAGCTACAAGTTGCGCTATCATTTCATGTCATTTGCATATTCTTGTTCGAATCAGCAGAGTGTGCGATTCATTTCTGGCATTTAACCCTAGGCATTCAAATCGGCAACAGTATGCGCGATCATTTCATGGCATTTGCATATTCTTGTTGGAATCGGCAGAGTGCGCGATTCATTTCTGGCATTTAACCCTAGGCATTCAGATCGGCAACAGTGTGCGCGATCATTTCATGGCATTTGCATATTCTTGTTTGAATCGGCAGAGTGCGCAATTCATTTCTGGCATTTAACCCTAGGCATTCAGATCGGCAACAGTGTGTGCGATCATTTCATGGCATTTGTATATTCTTGTTCGAATTGGCAGAGTGCGCAATTCATTTCTGGCATTTAACCCTAGGCATTCAGATCGGCAACAGCATGCACGATCATTTCAGGGCATTTGCATGTTCCTGTTCGAATCGGCAGTGTGCGCGATCATTTCAAGACATTTGCATTGTGCATTACGAATCGGCAGCAAGGTGCGCGCTTCATTCCAGGCAGTAAACTCTTGAATTTCAGATCGGCTGTGCGTGCGATCTTTTCATAGCATTGAAACTTTTGGTGTGTTGTGTTTGTTGAGGTGCATACATTTATCCTGAGTTATTGGATTTCTTTGAAACGCTTATTTCAAAGTGCAACATTCTTTATGCATATTAAGTTCCTAGTACAGTTCCTGTTGTTTTCAGGGAATGTTCAGATAGCCTTTTGTCCTCATGTAAAAATACAATTTTTATTCTGAAACATTATTGAAGAAGGTTCTTGTATTCTAGACAGCATATGATATTTCCTGAAAAGCTCATGTGACACATTGTATTAACCCATTCTTGATGTTTTCCAGGTATCTAGATTTCTTGAGGCCTAGTTATAGTCATGTCCTAGGTTATCCATGATTACAGGATAAGTATTCTTAGAACCTGAGTCTATTGAAAGTCAAAGTGATTATATCTTGACATTGTGTTGTTTAACCTCTTGCTTCCTACATGTCTCCTTCCCAGCTGTTCCCTACCTAATCCCCTTTCCCCCACTTGGACTCTCACAGGCTCTGTGGTATATCTATTGGAGTTTTAGAGCTGTCTAGTGGTGGGCATGTTGGGAACATGCGCAGGCCCCGAGGATCTGGTCTCCCTGACACCTCCGTCATCCGCCTTAAGCAGCGCCCATCATCTGTCCGCACTGGTGGCAGAATGCGATCCGGGGGGCTTGTCTGATGCTGTACATTGGAGCCTCGTAGCTCAGCTTAGTGGTGAAAATACACGGAGCGGTCCGCTTCCAAAATGTCGGACGGGCTCCACTGACCGGGGACGCTTCCGGCAGCCGGACAGGGCTGCGGCCCCAGCGGCTATGTGGGGTGGAGTGACTGCCCCAGCTGGCGACCACGTGAGGGGGAGGTGAGGAGGCCTCCTGGACGTTGGGGAGTGGCAGCAAGTGGCAGTGGGGCGGAGGGCCTGAGAAGTGACGTGGGCCAGTAGAAGCGAGGACGACTGCAGGGCATCCGGCCCCACTCGGGGCGCCCCTGGAGGCTTGGGAGGCAAGAGAGTGCACGGTCCCCCACCAAGTAGCTGAAGAGATTTGAGCGGCGCAAGGTGCAGCGCAGCGGCGGCCTGGGCCTCTCCTGGGTCGATAGCAGCACCGGGAGGGGAATAGCTGTCCAATACAGTGAAGTGGGGTGTGCTGTTTTCACCCCCCCTCCGCCCACTGAGACGGTGCTGGGCCTGGATGGTGGGGGATGGAGCCGAGCAGCGGAAGACGGAGGTGAGGAGGCAGAACGGATAAAGGTGGTGGAAGGTGCTACAGCTGATCGAGATTTTCCTACCCCCCGTCCTTCTTTGGGCTGACTCCGGGGTCCGGTGGCGTGGGGAGCATGGTGGAGGCGGCGGAATGCCTGGAGGGTCTGAGAGACTGCAACGTGCGGGTCGGAGGTGTCTGGGAAAGTCCCCGCTGAAGAGGGAACCTAGGCCCCGAGGCTGGGGGCGGATGGACTTCCGGTCACTGATGGCAGGAAGCAGAAAAAAGGAGAATGTTGTGGCCGCGGGAACTGGCAATGGGTCTGTGAACCTCGCAGTAGTCACTGCTACCCAGGGGTGAAGAAGTACCCATAAGCGAGCCCCTTGTGAGTGAGACGTGGCCCTCAGGTGGTGGCTCTGTGGTACCTGAGATCCAACAACAAAGATTCTAGCTGGTCACTCCGCGAAAACACAGACCAGGAGTGAGTCGGACAATACCTGCGACTGCATCAGCTGCAATCGGCAAGGACAAACCGACACGACCGTCCACGGCACAAACCCGCATAGACCAATTCACTTCGGTCTCTGGCACATCTCGTACTAAGGATAGGATGCCGGGCGGCGGCAGCGAGAAACCTGCGGCCACCGGCGACCTGGCAACCATCCTTCAAGCTATCTAGGCATCCCAGACAGTGGTGGAGGCCAAGATCGGAGAGGTAAGTGTGGATGTGGCACTAGTGCACCAGGATCTCCACAACGCAATGGCCCGGATCACAGAGGCAGAATCGAGAATATGCACTGTGGAAGATGACTTGACTGCCTTGAAAACACAAATGTCCGTGCTATCAGCCCACACATCAGAAATATACCCTAGTGCAGAAGACGCTGAAAATAGGTCTTGGCGCAATCTTCGTATCGTGGGCCTTCCGGAGAATACAGCGGCCTCCAATTTGGCCTCCTTCTTAAAAGAGTGGTTCTGCTCCTGGATGCCCGAAGACCACCTCACCCCATAGTTCGTGATAGAGCGAGCCCACAGGGCTCTATAGCCCAGGCCGCCGCCGGGCTCCCTGCCAAGGTTGGTGATACTCTGCCTCTTCAATTTTAAAGACAGGGACGCTATGCTGCAGAAGGCGCGCTCCAAGGGGGATCTACACTGTGACGGAGCAAAGGTCCTTGTGTTCCCAGACTACATGAGAGACGTGCAGTTGCAGCGCCGCTCCTTTACAGATGTGAAACAGTAATTGAGAGCAATGGACATACCCTACTGCGAAAATCCGAGTGGTACACAGCAATAAGACTAATTTCTTTGAGAACCCAGCTGTTCTGTGGACATGGCTAACAGAGGAGGTCCAATGCAAGCTCAAGACTGAGTACCGACAGACAATCTGCAGAACCGGCCACCTGGCCCCCACCAACGAACACGCTTTAGGAGGCACAGAGCACAACGGGCACCTGTATGCCTGGAGGCGGCGGAGGACTCTGATCTGTCCCGAAGCCCGGTGCTTTAAATCCGCATATGGGGAAGTGAGGGTGGGGCAAGTATAGCCCACAATGAAGATGTTGCTGCAATATGACTGCTTACTATCTAATGCTCTTTAATCTGACGAATCTTACTATCCAACGCTCTTTAATATGACGATATGGAAGGGTCCACCACTGCTCACCCAATTGGTGTTTAAAACTCGCTGTGTTAGGGAGTGAGATGTTCTATAAGGGCGACAGATGCTTCTTGGGGGAAGTATGGGGTGGGGTGGGAGTTCAGGCCTTGCAAAAAAGCGCATGTTACTGTTAATTGCATTCAGTGTTTGTTTGCTACTGCACACGGAGGTAGATCAATGATGCTACAGGGCAGACAGTATGCAATGCACTGGGGTGCTATACATACACGAAGGGGGGAGGACGCAGGGGCTACCTGGGTGGAGTTAGGAAACATAGTTGTGGTGGACATACACCTGTAAACAGATGGGACCTCATGGAACGTTAATGGTCTCCTAGATAAGATCAAGCGAGCTGCTGTACTTGCATATCTCCAGCGACACTGGCCTGACGTGCTCATGCTGCAAGAAACCTATCTCCTAGGGGACCGTTGCCCCTTTCTGGCCCGCAAGGGTTTTGACAGAGTATATAGTGCAGGGTTCGTGCGTGGCTCACGAGGTGTGGCGATACTGCTCCACCGCTCATTTCCCATGGCGGTGATCCAAGTGTGGAGGGATCAGCAGGGGCAATGTGTGGCTATCACTGGGAAAGTAGAGGGCCTCACGATTAATGTTGTTAGTGTCTGCCGTCCGCCGACGGCAGTGCGTGGGACTCTTAGTGATCTGACTCAATTACTTCTGGACTTGCCCCCCAGAAATCACCATGTTAGGGGGTGACTTTAATGCAGTTCCTAATCCTGGGTTGGACGCGACTGGGTCGCCATCGGCCCATAGACAGGCAATGGCCGCTGGACTACCCGGGTGGCTGACATCTGCTGGGCTATGCGATGCATGGAGGCTATGGCATCCGCGGCGCAATCTAGCATTGACCTTGTGTTCGTACCAGCCACAGATTGCTGCCACCTCACCCATATTGAAATTTTACCGTGTGGGATCTCTGACCATGCGCCCCTTTGATTTACTATGGGACCTGCTCAGGCGTTGGTCCATCCTATGTGGCGATTGAATGCGTGGTAACTGCAGGGCAAGTCTTATGTTAAACAGTTGCAGCGGGCGCTTTGAGAGTACTTCACCATCAATGGGAATACAGTGACGTCATCCGGGGTCCTATGGGCCGCGGGTAAAGCAGTACTAAGGGGGGTGGCCAGGAGCCTCATCCGCACCCGGGAGCGCTCCCAGACATCCCACATTGTTCAGCTGGCTGCGTGGGCCATACAATTGGAGGTGGAACAAGGTGCGCAACTCAATGAGAGGGTGGCTAGACAACTCCTACTGATCCGAGAGAGATTCGCGACCACTCTTTGGAAGCGGCTAAGCACCTTTGGCGAGCAACTAATGCTAGGGTATATGGCTGGGGGGACAAAACTGGGAAACTCCTATACTGGCTGGCTTCCATCAACAGGCCTCTAGAATCATTCCCAAAATTTGTAACACGCAGGGGGACCATGTCTCCAGGCTCCAAGAAGTGGCTGATATGTTCACGTCATACTACAAAGTGCTGTACCAAGCCTTGGCAACGATCATTCTGGGTCATGCCCATCAGTTCTTGGTGGATATTCCCCTCCCAACATTGCGCCGATGGAGGTACAAATGCTTGACGAACCTCTCACAGAGGTGGAGGTCGGACAGGCCATCTCCACACTGGGCACGGGCAGGACCCCTGGGCCTGATGGGTTTCCGAGTGCTACAAGGTGTTTCGGGACGACCTGGTGCTGTACCTCTCGGCTTTGTATGTGAAGGTGGACCGCCGGAGCTCCTTCCCGGAGGGGCTAGACATAGCCACTATTGTGGTGCTCCCCAAAACCCAGCCCCCGTTGCAACACTGTGCTGACTACAGGCCAATATCTCTGATTAATAACGAAGTGAAAATGTATGCCATGATTCTTGCCTCCCGTATTAAGAGGGTGCTGCCACAGTTGATACACCCAGACCAGTGTGGATTCATGGCCAACCGCAGCACGCAACACTGTGTTAGTCGGCTGCACCTGGTCCTCACTAGACGCCACCAGCTGCCCCGGAATCTTGCCCTCCTATTTATTGATTTTGAGAAGGCATTTGACACTGTTGACTGGATGTTTCTCTTCCTGGTGCTCCAACGAGCAGGCTTTAGGCTGAGATTTCGCTGACTGGTCCAGGCCTTGTATGCCAACCCCACGGCATGCATGCAGGTCAATGGTACCTTGTCCTCAGCTTTTTCTACCCACCGTGGAATGCGTCAGGGATGCCCCCTGTCCCCTCTCCTTTTTCGGTGGCCATCGAGCCCTTTGCGCAACTGATAAGGATAGATCTACTATACAGCAGTTGGAAGTGGGGGCCTTCCTATGAGGACCGAGTGGCCCTATATGCTGATGATGTCTTGCTTTATATGCCAGTGTGACAGGTCCAAGAAGCTTTCATCTTCTGCGCTGTTACAAAGAGGCATCAGAGCTCAAACTTAATTCCACTAAATCGGTGTTGGTGCCCCAGGCGATTTCACAAGACTGCTTTGACTGGCAAGAAGTGGTATCCATATGCCGGCTGAGTTTTAAATACTTTAGTATATGGGTGGCTCTCCTTCTGGAACTCACATGGGCCCTAAACCTGCCCCCGCTCTTATCCTGTACCAAGGCGGATCTGCAAAGATGTTAAACACTGCCATTGAATGTTGTGGGCCGTGTAGCCCCATACAAAATGATGGTACTACTTCGACTTTTATATGTGCTCCAAAATTTTCCTTTTTTGATCCTGCGTCCCTGGTTCCGGGTACTGGAGAGAGCCACCACCTAATTTCTTTGGTGTGGAGCGAGACACCGGCCGGGCGCACAATACTGTCAGAGGGGGGTGTACGACGGGGGATTGGGTATGGCTGATCCATATCTGTACTACCTGGAGACCCAACTCCTGGTTGTGCATGACTGGTTTAACGGTGGATGGGAAGACCCAGCCTATCAGATACAGTTGGAGACTCTACGTTTCCCCTGTATCCTAGATCTTCTTTATGGCTCGCCGCTACCCCGAGACATGGAGCCGGTAACTAAAGTGGTCTTCCCCGCTTGGCGCGCTGCTCTGCGGTACACCCGATGGAACACTGTTATCACCTAGCAGGCCCCACTGTGGCACGGCAAATGACTGAGTGAGTCAGCGGCACTACAGGGGTTCACAGAATGGGACCTACTGGGCATCTCACACGTGGAAGATGTATGGAGAGGGGAAGCAATGAAATCCTTTCTGGAGTTACAAGCTGACTTTCAATTGTCCCACACGCAGTTCTTTAGATACCTCCAGCTCCGGCATGCCCTGGGCATTCACTAGGTCAACACCGACCCGATACCAGAATTTAACCCACTTGAGGCTAAGCAGCTCATGGGTAACTTGGGGAGAAAAGGTGTATCCCAAATGTATAAAATGTCAATTAATAATGCTCTGAGCAGCCTAAACCAAACTAGGAGCAGGTGGGAGGTCTGGTTGGGGCCAATTGAGGAGACTGACTGGGTGGAAGCGCTAATGGTGCCTAGAACATTTGCGGTGTCGGCGAGGCTTCGAGCGGTGCAGTTATATTTTCTACACAGGGCTTACCTGTCTCCTGACAGACTGCATCAGGCGGGGCTTAGCCCTTCCGCCGAGTGTCCACGATGTGCGGGGGGACCGGCTGATTTCTTTCATATGGTATGGTCATGTCTGTTGATACAAGCCTATTGGGGTAAGATAAATCGAGAGCTGAATGTTGTGCTGGGACGGGAACAACAGTTGTCCCCAAGACTGGTTTTATTGGGCACGATGGAAGAGTTGGAGGGCACAAGATCAGACCGAGCATTTGTTGGTACGGCCCTGCTGGTGGCCAAGAGAGACATTGCAGCTGCCTGGAACTCCTCCACAGGACCGTTCCTCTAGAAATGGAGGCGCGGAATGGACTGGTGTGAGAACCAAGAAAAAATGGTTTACGAGTCGAGGGGCTGTCCTCATAAACATGGGAAGGTATGGGGGTAATGATGGGGCCTGCTTACATGAACTCAATATGTATGTGTGCTCTCCGGTGATATGGCAAGATATGGATTTGTCGCCTGTCTCAAGAACCTTTTCACTGTAAATGTAATTTGGATCTGGATGCACGTGAACTTATCTGTGCAGATTGTTTTTTCCTTTTGTTCTCCTCTTTCTTCCTTAAAACCAATAAAATTTGTTTATAAAAAAAATAGTGTTTGTACCCAGTGAGTAACTTGCTGTGCTCCTGTCCTCATATTAATTATTAACCTTCTATTGGAGAAACCCTGAGCGACGAGAAGGAGAGGCACTGTGAATATCCAAACTCCTTCCAGGCATCATTGTATCTAGACTGACCATCCTGACTTGTAGTCTTCTTTTGTTAGTAGAACCAGGAGTCTTTAATGAGAAGTTCCATGTGAAAATGTGTTAAGTTCTTCTGGCTAGCGACACCATGCATGGCAGGAGAGTATGAATCATTCTGCGGTAATATCCCTCCACGATCCTATTGAATGCCCGAGAAGGAGGTAAAAAGGCAATCAGGCATGGAATGCACATTGCGAATTTTAGTAGAAGCACTTGCCAAGGCTTGTGAAGGCTAAACAGTCTTCACTAGAAACAGGTGAGTTCAGCAGTTGCTGAGGTGCAACATCGCCCAATGGATCATCACAACGGGTGGGTGAACCAACCCGGTCGGAAAGGATAGAGGTTGAAGAGAATCTCAAGCTACCACGCCAAGCACAAATTCACAGATGTGTCCATTTGCCATTCTTATGGAAGGCAAACTAGGCCATCTCCAAGAGATTCCTCAGCCTCTATGGCAAACAAAACATCGGAAGTCTAAGGTGCCTCTAATACCCGCGGTCACAGAGTTTAAGTACGCAGAATAAACTATGAATTGACTATCTGGTTCCTCTTAGGGCCAAAATGGCAAACATTTTGATAATACATTTTAAATATTTAGTGATATAAAGGAGTTTTTGTGTATAGGTTAATAGAGGTGGCCTCTAATGAAACGTACATTTCTTAGATACTGCCTCCAGATAATTGACATATCATACTTCAAAGATGTTGTCCAAATGGAGGATGCTGCAAAGTGCCCTGGCCTTCTCAGGAGTCTTGATTTCAAGCACACACAGTAACAGCTGAAGATTGTTGCTATGTATGGAATCTTACTCTTTTAACTATGTTCCCCTCAGTTAGTGGACCCCAAATATTGCTCCATACTCAGCGCTGCAGGGGTCCAACGCAAAGTGTTCCCAATGCACGCTTCCGAAAGGGTCCAGAGCATTGTAATTCCTCCAAGCATGTTTGATCCAAACAACAAATGGCCTGAACAGGACGTTCATCACCCCTTGTGAAGCTTCAAGCACAGGGGTCTACCTCGGAGTGTAAGAACCACTATTCTGGAGATATAGCAATAAACAAAGCTCCCTTTTCAGTCAGTGATGTTTCTCCTGTGAATGCAGGATCTGTTCTTTGTGCCATAAGATGTGTGTCATCAAGTCCTGAGAAAGGCAGTAATGGCCAGCATGAGCTTGGCAAAATACCGTAGTCCACAAATAGGACGCGGTTGAGGCAACAAAACTATCACATGCCATGCAGAATATGAATCTGAGAAATGCCTGACAATTAGGGTGGGCCTGAATTAAAAAATAAGCATCCTTCATGGCCAACTGGATCATCTAGTCGTCTGCAATCAAGGTGTCCCTGAGCAGATGAATACCCATCTTCTTCAAATGCCAGGAAGGGCACTACAATAAAGGGGCTTTTCTCACCAGTTCGCTACCCTTATGGTTTACAAACATGCTTAAGCCTAATGAGTGTGTTCAGTAGAAGAGAAGGCCAGTGCTGAAGCACAGGTAAAGCTACAAGAAAATAGGAAACATATGTAGGAGAGATGTGTTTTCCCTTAAATCATAATAAAATAATGTATTTAACCAAAGTCAAATATTTTTTTTCAAGTAAAATGTATTTTGCCTTTTTAATAAAAGCCATTTTATTACGATTCGAAAAAACATCAAATCAGGTAAAAAAGTAAAAAAAAAAAAACATCAAGTTAAGGACCCCCTCAAAATGGCGACTATAGAAAAGCAATCTCAATACACTGAACTAAAGTATGAGACAAAGGGCCAGATGTATGAAACGTTTTTGCACTCGTAAACGGTGCGAATCACAAAAATGGCCCGTTTGCGAGTGCAAAAACGTGGTCTGCGATGCATGAAAGGCATTCGCGGACCAAAAATAAGAAATCGCAAAAATTGCGATTTTTTGCGTTGCGACCGGGTTTTGCGAGTCGCATTTTGCGATTCGGTATTTCCAGTAGGAAATTGCGAGGAGCAAAATGCGAATCGCAAAATCCGAATCGCAAAGAGATGCATAAAAAAATCGCAAATAGCGATTTTTCGCAGAATGGGATTTTGCACATGCAAAATACCACTAAGTGAAAGCAGGTGGTAACCAGGTGCAACCTATATAAAGAGGCCCAGAATGCCTCAGACTCTCTACCACAATGGCTGCACTCTACGTCATGGCGAGGAGGATGAGGATCCTGGCAGGTTTGAGGAGAGGGAGGAGGAGACAGGAGCGCATTTTCAGAGTGCGCATTACACTTTTTGACCTGACAGAGGAGGAAATATATGAGAGGTATAGGTTGAACTCAGCCATGATACTTGATCTGATAGCTGAGCTACAACCCATACTGCAGCGCAGAACACTAAGGACACATAGTATCCCCACCCATGTGCAGGTATTATGCTCCTTACACCTACTCGCCTCAGGGAGCTATTAAGGGGTTATAGCAGCGGCTGGGGGGGTCTCACAGAGCACCCTCTCCAGATTCTTCAATGCATTTATCAACGCCATGCTAAGCAAACTCCAACAGTACATCAGATTCCCCCACACCCCACAGGAAATACAGCAGACAAAAATTGACTTTTATCAGATAGCACAGTTCCCCCACGTCCTATGAGCCATAGATGGCACACATGTGGCAATATGTCCACCTTCTGTCACAGAGTATGTGTACCGAAACCATAAATACCAACATTCCATGAATATACCGGTGATATGCAATGCCTCCTACATCATAAATGATCTTGTGGCCAGGTACCCAGGGAGCACACATGATTCATACATCTTTCGTCACAGCCGCATTCACACAAGACTGCTAGCTGGGGAGTTTGGTGAAGGATATCTACTAGGTAATGTCACTCTTTACAATGGCGCCTAGGAAACAAACCCTTGTCAGATGGCTGAGGTACTCAACAAACCTTCTGTCCCTTTCAGGAGACAGTGCCTATGCAGTGCGCACCTACATGATGACGCCCTACCTCAATCCCACCACACCGGCAGAACGGAGATACAATGCAGCACACAGGGCATACCCGCAACGTGGTGGAGCGTACATTTGGCCTCCTGAAGAGTCGCTTCCGTTGCCTCCACAAGAGTGGAGGGGCACTACAGTACAGTCCAGAAACCACATGTAGAATAGTGGCTACTTGTGCAGTCTTGCACAATATAGCTACAACCAGGGGCATACCTATAGAAATCAGTGACACTGAATCAGATGAGGATGACATTCCCCTACCACCTCTACAGCCAGCAGACAGCACCAGTGCAGCAGAGGGAAGGCAAAGGCGTGCTGACATCACACACAACCATTTCAGACGTGAGTATGTACAATCAAACTCCACTGACTACTGTAGCTATAGTGAGAAAAATATTTATTCCTTTACGGCACGTTATGAATTGTGTTGGAAAAAGTAAAAAGGGGATTGATAAAAATGAAAATCAACAAATGAACTGAGTCCCACACTATTACTTCATAGTGGGGACACCAGAGTCAATGCGGCAAGAGTCACTTCCTCCTCCCTCGCACACCACTGGGGTGTCCAGTTGAATCACTGGCACCCTGAATGTCAGCCTCTGTGGCAGTGCTGCGCTTGGCACTGCGCAGTCTGTGGTCTGGAGCAGGTACGTGCACACTACTGAGGCTCGAGATGTCCTCTGTGTCCCCCAAGGCAACCTCACTGGGAGTGGCCGACCTCTGTCCCATTACTTGTTCTATCACAGTGGTGATCTGGACAAGGGCCTGGACCACATCCCTGCTGGTGTGTGCAGCCTCTACCTGGGCCGCCACAGCACGACGGGCGATGAGGGCGGTGGAGTTGGCCATACGATTGGAGGACCTGCAGTAGTTTGCAAACATGGTGCGAAAACGGTGCTCATGTCTGCGTCTACTCAGTCTTTCATGTCTCAGCTCCTCACACAGGTCACGCACTGCAGTGGTCAGCTCCCTAGTGTCTTGGGAGGCCTGCACCTGTCCCTCACGCAGCTGGTTGATGTTTTCATTCAGGGTGTCAAGTCTCCGATGCAGGCCAACCGTATTTCTGTTGTGGACTCTAAGGTTCCTGTCCAGACTCTGTATTCTTCTATTTTGCAGGCGCTGTTGCTGCAACATAGCAGCCTCAAGTCCTCCAAACAGGGATGTACCCTCAGCTGCCTCCTGCAGTTGCTGTTGGGACACTTCGACGATGCGCTGAATGACCCCTGTCCTCTGGTACCTGGCTGCGCATCCCGGATGCAGATGGTGTGCCTGGACTCTCCTGCTGCACATCAGAGTCACCACTGAGGTCTGGAAGTGGCAATGGCGCACAGTTGGGAGATTGATGGACCCACTGGTGTTGGTGTCAGAGGGCAGCTGTGTGTCCATCTCCCCTACACCCGTAATTGCTGTGGCTGATGTGCCAGGCCCATCTGCAACAACAATATGCAGCATATCAGTTCTGTATGTTACATTATCTGACCAGAAATGGCAATAAAGCTATAGGTACTGCTCTACATGGTGTAGTGTGTGTTGTGTTACCTTGGGTGTCACTATGCTTGCTTACATTATTATGCCACTGTCTGTACTACTTTGTGGACCACGACTCCCATAATGCATTGTTGTGCTGCTACTAAGATGTGGAGTTGACTACTTCACACACTACTTCACATTACATGCTAATTCCTAAGGGGCTTTTATGCATGCACATACTGGGTTCACACGACAACATTTGCACTTACCTTGGCTGGTACTTGGTTGAGCGGAGGTGTCTTTGTCTGTGACCCCTGTCACTGCTTCCGGTAGGAGAGTTGATTCCACCAGGTCCTCCAGTGGTGTGGCTGGTGGCTCGGTTGGTGGTCTACCTCCTGTGCTCCTGGCCTCTGCAAGTCGCCTTGCCACCCTCTCCTTTGCCCGGGACCGCAGGTCATGCCAGCGCTTCTTGATTTCTTCAATGGAGCGCTGGGCCACTCCAATTGCGCAAATTTTGCTTTGGATCTCCAGCCAGAGTCTCCTCTTCTCACTCTCTGGCACCTGGAGGGATGATTTGCCAAACAGGCGGTCATGACTCCTCACCACCTCCTCTGTTAAGACCTCCAGCTCCTGCTCACTGAACTTCAGTTTGCGCTTCCTCTCCTGCTTCTCAGATCCTGGACCTTGGGGCTCCATTGTGGCTCAGGTGATGCTGCTCCTTCACAGTGCTGCTCACAGTGGCTGGGTTGCTCTCACTCTGGATGCTGGTTTGGGTGTGGCACTTGTACCTGCCTGGGATGACTCATTTCCTGCTGATGAGTCATCAGGCTCCTCCAGGTGTGCATTCTCGAACTTTCTCGCATTTTGCAATTTTTTACCGAATCGCAAAAAAATCGCAAATTGCGAGAATGCAAATTGCGATTCGGTAAATGGGCCTTGCAAACCAAAAATAGCGATTTTTAAGAAATCACTAATTCCAAATCGCAATTTTGTTACATGGCCAATTGCGACTCAGAAATAGCGATTTCTTAAAAATCGCATTTTGCGATTCGCAGACTCCAGTTTTCATACATCTGGCCCAAAGTCCTTTTAAAACCTTTTCATACATAAGATCACTTGCTGTGGGATCCCGCTATTTGGATTTTAGGAATATGAAAGCTTGCAAGCCCCAGTTGCTCCTGAGAACTTTCCTTGTGTTTTACTAATGCCCAAGTTATCTTTAGATAAGTCCCATGCTTAAAACAGTAAAGTGCAACTCACCAGTGAAGGTAAGCACCCCAGGTAAGTTTCCCTTAGACCAACGTGTAAGGTGCAATTGTCATGTGCAAAGGAGGACTATTGAGGTAATCTAACCTTACCCAACAAATTAAAACCGTTGCATTACAGTTTTAAAAACACCATGTCTGGTACAGTCAATTATAAAAAGGTGAATAAAGTTCATTTAAACAAAGAACATCTATTAAAGCAAATCCCCTCCAGCTAGGCAATTATAAAAAGAGGTTCTCAACATGCTCACCTAACATATGAGTCCAAACATTTTAAAAATCTTTACCCAGCATGGTGGCATGTGCTAAAGGATTCTGCTATTTTAATGTAATACATCTGGGAATATGAGAACTCGCTAACCCCAATTACTCCTAGGCACTTTCCGTGTATATTACCAAGGCCAGATTGATCTTTATATGGGTGCCTTATTTAAAACAGTGAAGTGCAATTCGCCAACACAGGTAAGAACAGGTAAGTTCCCCTTAGACCACTTTGTAATGTACGAGTATCATGTGCAAAGGAGATCCAAAAAGGTAGCTTGAATCATATTCCCACCAAAAATATTTTGTGGACAATTTAAAAATCAACCTCTTAATGCGGGGTCATAAGGTGCATGTGTAGCCCTTGAACCAGAATTAAGAGCAATAGGCATGGGCAAAAGTGATATAATCAAAGTTGCCCGGCCTTGGCCCTCAGTGAGTTTTTGGGCGATTTCACAAGTCGACCTCCTGAAGCGGGGCTGAAAAGCAGCTGGTGGATTGTAAAATGAGCATTCTTGGGAATAGCACTTCCTTGGTCTTTTACTGATCCAGCTCTTTTAGAAGCGGTCTTAAAAATGTTATTCCCTTGCAGGCTATGGGAATTGAACTGCTGCTTAACCAGGTTACTACTGCTTGCTGGCAGAAATGAATTTGCAGCGTTATGAAAGTTGGTTTCAACGTCCTTTTACATTTGGCAAAAGGGACTGGACATAGGCATAATATGTGCATTGGCGACTCTTAGTGATATCCACATAGACGGCATCTTTGGTTTTGCAACAGTTTTTTTCCATGATGGGATCAGATCTTTAGTGTTGGTGATCCCTAGTAGATGTAGCATAAATTGATGTTTCGTGACCTAGGAGAAGTGCGTAAATAGATATTTCTGAGGTCGCAAGCTTTTGTATGAGTTAATCACTGTCCAGGCATGTCTTCTTCTTGTGAGGGAGTTTTTATCTATTTGCAGAGACAGCAAACGTATTGAGGAGTTTATTGCTCTATTAAAGACTTCTTTTCCTATACCAATGGCCCATAATTCCTGAATACCTAACTCCTCGATGGCCTGACTTAAATATTCTCCCCAAGAGCCTTTTTGGTGGCTGCTCTGTTGCTCCTCGATTTCAAGCCAGCATAGATTGTCAATAGAGACACTTTTGGAAGTGTGAAATCTTGAGCACAGTTTGGCAAAAGTGCACTTACTTTGACTTGATGGATTTTTTAAAGTCAAACTCTAGTCGAACCTGTACTGGTGAAACTCTTTTTGGGATTGAAATCACTGATTAATACACCCTTGTTTGGATCATGTTCAGTGTAAATATTTCCCGACGTGCATGATTTCCGTGCCATAGGCCACTGTTGGCATTAGCTGAGATTACATTACAGTTAACAAATGGCTGAAAGACAGACCGTTCAATTTCTTTTTCAGAATTTTGAAGCTGAAGGTTAATAACTGTGCTTTTGCGTGAAGGGCCGCCACATGATACTTGAAGGTCAAACGGCGCTCCAAGCTAATGCCTGGATATTTGAATGTGGTTGCCACCTCAACTTTCTTGTCTTCTATAAACCATGTGAATGACTTAATGTTGGCATCGACCAGATACATTACTTTCATTTTATTTAAGTTTAGCTCTAACCTTTGAGTATCCAGATGTTTTTCCTACAGCATTCATGCTTTGTTACAAGCCTATCTGGGCCTGGCGCAGGAGGACATTGTCATCTGCATACTGCAGGCTGTTAATCTTCTCTGACACCAATATAGGAGGGTGGCTGTTGTCTTGCCGGAGGGCACCTGCAAGATCTGCAAGGCATAAGTTAAATAAGCTTGGTGCCAGCACACAGCACTGTTTAAAGCTGTTCATTGTGGGGATTTAATTTGTAAGGCGGCTACTGTCACCTATTTTGACCTGTGCCCAGGTGTCAGTGTGCAGAGCCACTATTGCCTTTAACAAATCTCCTGGAATGCCCAAATGTTTGAGTTTTGTCCAGAGGTGACTTTGGGGGACCCTATCGAAGGCGGACTTAAGATCTACAAAGCACGCAATTAGCGGGGATTTCCTTTGCTTGGCCTTCTCTACTAAAATGTTTAATGCTGTCAAGTTCATTAGTGATCCCATGCCTGCTCTGAAGTCTGTTTGAATTCTGGTATCAGGTTTTTCTCCTTTACCCAAGCTTGTAGGTGTTGAAGTAGACATGACACAAATAGTTTTGCCTCTACGTCAATTAAAGTAATAAGCCTGTAGTTGTTTGATGAGGTTGGGTTTCCATTCTCAGAGATGGGTTGGAGTGAAAAAGGTCGTTGAAAAGAGGTGCTAGATAGTAGGCCCAGTAGTTTACATTGCATTTCAAAAGGACATTTCTGAAGGCCATTCGCATCCACCGCCCCTTCAGCTTTTAGTTTTTTCAAAATCTTTTCTAGCTGATCTATATCCACAATTGGGTCAGCATTTTGTAGTAGCTTTTTAGTGGGACTTTCAGGTCCGTCAGGAGATACCAAGTCACCGTTCGTCAATTTGACTTGCTGTCCATTTTGGGCGCTCCAAGATGCAGCTTTGGATAGATGTCTATCCTCGACCTCATCAGTGCCTGGCTTTGCATACATTGTGCGGATGTCAGCTTTCCAGGCGTCTGCATCAATGCCAGCATTTTGGTGTCTGGCTTTTCCAAAGAGCAACTCATTAACCGCTTGCCAGAATGTTTTTCTGTTTGGCTGTTTGCTGGACCATAAGAGCTTGTTCCACAATTCTTCTTGATAGCTTCTTTTTGTAGCCAAGCATTCTTTATGGAATTGCTGTCTCAGGATTCGTAAAGTGGTTTTATCAGCCTGCTCCCCCTTGTTGGACTCCTTGGCCACTCGTCTCGTTTCTCTTGTAATTTGTGCTTTTAATTGACATAGCCCACTGCCAAACCACTTCTGACCTTCTGAACTTGTCTTCTTAAGTGGTACTGATCTGGCTGGGAATTTTCTAAGTAAAGTCATGGGTAGGGTAACCCATTTGTTTTCATGTTTCAGTTGTTTTTCTAACTCCTCTAAGGTGCCATCACAGTGGTAAACCTCTCCCAACACCATCTCAATCCCATGTCCGTGCCATTTTAATCTTTTTAGGTTTTCATTGAATGGGGTATAAATCAGTCAGTTTGCTGGACTCAACTGTCGGATTTTGCAGGCTATCTGGAAGGCTTGGGAGAAGTGGTGACTCTCCGTGCGAGTTGAACTTTGAAAATGATGGACCAGAGGTAAGGCAGCTTTGCTTACCAACGTGTGGTCTATTGTGGATCTTTTTCTACTGCTTAAGTAAGTGATGGCTGCTGGAATGCCCTCCTTTCTATTGCCAGTCAAACGCCGTAGACCTAGTTTTTCCAGCTGCTTTCGGAGCCTATTGCAACGCGGGTGGATACCTTTTTTTTTGCTTTGGTGGCTTAGATCTACGTTAAAACCCAGGAAATGATAAATGTAGCTTGCTTGTAAAGGTTCTGTAGTATTTTTGATAAATTTTGCAAGATTGCTATGTGTTCCCCATTCCTGACTGTGCCAGGATGGATGTATACGTTGATGATGACGAGTGGCATGTGGGTAGGTATCTCTTTTTTGGGTGCTAGCTTGGTGGCTTGTATCCAATTGACCCCAAGATCGATTTTTCTTCTGTTGCCCAATTTAGATTTGTGGAGCAAAATGTGGATGGTCCCCCCCTGAGATGCCCAAAATGTGAACACTTTTCCGCAGTGACGCAATGCTCTAGGTAGCCTTCTATTGACGTTGGATCTTGTCTCCAGTTTTCCTCTTTAAAACAATGGCAATTGTCTAGAGAAATAACAAAGCATCTCCATCTTGTAGCATGCTTTCTAATCCATGGGAGTTCCAAGAGCATATACTGATGCAATCCAAATCCGTCACCACACTATTACTATTGCCATCAGGACAGATACGATTCATGAATGTTGGCAGGCCTGGGGAAACCTGATTTTTGAGTGGCGTGATCTCGTGATGTACCTGTTAGTCCTTCACCTGATGTGCCTTACTTGGTTATTGAACAATTGTTAGGTTCTCAAAGTGTAATGGCTCTGGATCAGTCTCCAATGTACCCTCTAGGACCATGCTCTGCCTATGGTGAGTGGACGGTTTAGGCCTCTTGCTTTTGCAGGAAGCGGCAGTCCTGGATAAACAAACCAATTGTGCTGCTCCTTACTGTCTGGGGTTCTGCAGGGAGAGGGCTTTGTAATGTTTACTGGGCTTTTAGAGGTAGACTGGGGCTCTCTTGCACCATGCAGTGATGATGAAACTAGCCAGATGCTTGACCAACCAAGTTCTGTGTTTTGTCCATTGGTTGGGAGGCTGTTTTTTTCACTGCATTAGTCTGCAAGCTGAAGGGGCTTTGAGTGGGTACTGGCCCTTGTTTGTTCCCCGGGGTAATGACAGCAGAACTGATTCCTTCGTTTTTTTCCTCCACAGCTTTGGTCACTACTTCTGGTCTGTGTTGGGCGAATAACTGTAAAATTCAGTTTTGTTGCGTCACTTAACTTTTCTTATGAGATTTTCTTTGCCTTTTCATTTCCCTTTTTGTTACGGCAGAATCTTTTCTTCCCTTTCCTCATTCATGTTTGCTAAACTAATTTGTTCCCAAGCCCAAGGTACTAAACTCTTCCGGCCTGCATCTGCTGCGTCTAGTTGTGGGGAACTTTTGTTGCTAATTACACTTTGTTGCCTGTGGGGCCCAGGTCTGCTGGAGGCGGTCAGCTCCAATGAGTGCCCTGCTGCTTGCCCACTGTGGGGATGTACTGTTTTTGTGATGCCCTCTTCTAAAACCCTCATCCTTTCAAGTGATTTTACAGATTGAGACCTTTCCTCCACCAAGATTTTGTTGAGATTTGTTGGGAGGACCTGAAGCTTGTCCTCTACGCATATGTGCAATGTGATTTGCTGTGTATAATTGTGATTTTGGGACCGCTTTATTAGTTTGTTGAGGGCTTGCAATTTCTTATTGATGCCTACTTTATGTGTTGCCATGATGTTAAGGAGGTCCACCTGGAGTTCCTGGTTATCAGCTTGATGGTGGTTTGCTGAAGACATTGGGGCTGATTATGAGTTTGGCTGACAATTTACACCGTCTGCCAAACTTCCGACAGGGAGGTTGCCACCATACTGGCTACCTCCCCGGCGGCCCCATTAGGAGTTTCCCGCTAGGTCAGTGGGCAGAAACTTGAGTTTTTGCCCGCTGAACAAGTGGGAAACAGCCTACAGCATTGTATCCGGTTCGTAATCGAGCCAGCGGCAATGCTGTAGAGCTGTAGTATCTCCTTCATTGAGGAAGTACCCACAAAAGGAATAAAGTACTCTCGACCATATATTACTGGGATATAGTGAGCCACGGATGAGTTCTAGAACGATGTAGAGGTATGAGGAAAAAAGTCAATATCCTTTAAAAAGCCATGAAACTCTGAGCTGACCTGCACTATCCTTACAACGTATGGCAGCGGGTGCTTTATTCCCTCTGATTTATGGTCATGCACCCACACTTCTCTAACACTTTATATATACTGTTTTAATGCTTCTTGTTATGCAAGAGACACTATACAGTAAGGTCGCTGTACTTTATTCCTTGTAGGGGCAACTTTATCCCATACATAATGCCAAAGAGATCACCAATACTTTTTATAATAATGATAAACGGCATGGGTGCACCCTTACCAGTTATGGTGATAAACATGTGAGTACTTTTACCATTTCTAAAGGCAACCCAGATGAGGATACATTTACCCTTTCAGAAGGTAACAAATTAAGCACTTCCTTATCTTTGGTGCTAAACTACATTGGTGTACTCCTATTTGTACAGCAGGACGCAGCACCCTGACAACGCATGTGCACAGATAGTTCTTCATGTGTCAAGATATAATGGGCAGCATTACTTGATAAACAGTTTTATGGGCACACCCTTACTATTTCTAGTGATGAACTGAAAGCAGGCACTTATAATATTTGTTAATGTTATGTCTTCCTTAAAGTTTATAAAGAGAAAAAACGTCTCTCCCCATATCAAAGCACTATCCAATTCACACATGTTGTAAAAATATTAAAAGTGGAATACAAAAAAAATCAGTTGCATCAACCAATGTTTATATTTTTTCATTAGATTCCTCTGAATGTAATCTGTAAACTTCAATACAAACTCTTAGCTGCAGCTCTCACAACACATAATTGATATTTTAAAGGGACAGGTCAGATTAAACAAACCACTCATGTAACTGCTTGACCATAGCAATTCATCACTACCATTTGTCCCTGCCCATGCTAACCCTGGTAACTGGAAGCACCCTATTTTTCTGTCCTGCTACTAGTTAAATAATATGTAGTTAGTATTTCTCCAGTCATCTCTCATGGTCAAAAGGAAGATTTGAATACAAAGTGAAATTAACTGGTTTTCCTTAATAAATCTTCTCTCACTCATTCATTAAAGTCGGCTTCCTCACACTTCACAACAGCCTTACATCATTCCTGGGAGGTCGTGGTATTTGTTGCATGGGCAATATAAAGAAAAAACAATTCTCTACTAAATCAAAGTTTCTTGTTGGCCTGACCCCATGTTAAGCATCTGATTTACCTTACATGGAGAACTGTATTCCTCTTAATGATATTTTGCAATCCAATGCTTCTCGCTCAACCTGCGTCTGGCGTTGTGTGCTTTGAGTGCTCACTATGGTCTCTATCCTCCCTGTCTTTTCAAGGTCCCATATCAGAACAAGACTAGCACCTTTCAGGACCGTGCTGAACTCATAAAATGTATAAACTTTCATATGACTGATTCTATGGATACGGCTGTCTCTTCTACGATATAGTAACTCTCATATCATGTATTTTAATTCTCTCTAGCTACTGCAACGCTAAGATATTTATTTTGGAATTTTGACAGGTTAATTTCTCTCTTACAGGTTTACAATGATTATAAGACCTTCCCTCCTTCTGTTACATTTCATTCCGTTGTTGGTGTGTGATCCTTGTCAGATGTACCGTCTTAATCTGTGTTGTCATCACCCTACAATCTTCTCTATTAATCATTAAGTTATGTGTCTTCAGTCATCAGTTTGTGACTTGTATTGTACTTTCTTTTTCTACTTCTTGTTTCCATTCCTTTTATTTTTCCCATCTATTTCCCCGTCCTGCACCCTAATTCATATAGGCTCTAATCTGTTTTTTTCTTCTTTTGTAGATTATATTTTCCTGCCTTAATCTTGTCATATTTTACATATAGAAAAGTCCTCCTAAATCACTCCCATCTATCCTTTATATGTTACATTCAGAGTTACTTTATGGAATGTAAAAGGTTTCAATAATCCTACTAAATGACAGAGAGGGTTATCTCACTTAGCCAAGCTTAACTCAGGCCTGGATTTGTTGCAGGAGACTCATCTCACCGACACTGAAGCACTAAAACTTAAACGAGGTTGGGTGGGTTCGCTGTTGGTGTCTCTCACTGATAATAAAAGGAATAGTATTACTATCCTCCTTAAAAGAAACCTAGATTTTAAAGTTGTGTCACAAGAAATTGATGATAAGGGAAGATGGCTTATTGTCAAAGTTCTCATTAATAAAATCTCAATAACAATATTTGATATCTATGCCCACACAGAAATCAATTATACCTTTTGGCCAGCAATCTCCCAGAAATGTTCACTATATCCTGATGCATACTTTATTTTGGGTTGGGATTGTAACTAAATTATGGATCCTTTCTTAGCTAGAGAATCTTCAGTCAGATTTAATTCTCATAAAATGCACAAACAATTTCAGTCCCCCATCTCACAAATTACTTTAATTGATTCGTGGAGACTCTGTAATCCCACGCTAAGAGAATATTCTTTTTATTCAAACTCACATTGATCTCTCACTAGATTAGACCATATTTTTTATTCTAAGCCTTGTCCCAATGTTTTATTAAATCCACAGTTGGCCCTATTTTGCTCTCAAATCATGCCATGGTCATCACAGATTTGCACTTGGTACCACTCATCCTGACATACATAGATGGAGGTTCAATGATTCCTTACTAATTTGTTAATTCTTTTCATCCTTTATATTGTTTACCTTAGAATTCTTCTCCATTAATGAGACTCATGATATTTTACCTCTACTTTTATGGGATACATTTAGGGCAGGTGCTTGTGGGTTTTATCATTGATTTTGTATAAAAAAAAGAATAGAGTATGCCTCAAAGAACATAAAAACTTATTGGCGTCAATCAAAACTTTAGAACATAAATACTACACTTCCAAATTAAATAGTGATCTTCAAGATCTCCTCAAAGATAAATTCCAATTCAATGAACTTTCAACTAAAGAATCCTCTCCAGTCTTGCTAAATAGTAGTGCTTGCTATTACCATGGAAGGAATAAAGTTAGTAAATTACTAGCTGATTATCTCAAAACTTAAAAACAACGTTTAAAGATGGATTCTATATACAATTTACAGGGCAACCCATTGATAAGAGAAGAAGAACTATTGAAAGAATTCACTCAATTTTTTGTACACTTCTGAATCCCCAGTAGCGTGTACTCATATTGAATCTTACCTAAATTCTACACCTAAATCTATTCCTTCACACTTGGACTTCAACTCTTTAGAAGCAGATGTTTCATTGCTTGAAATCTCAGAAGCGCTTGAGTCACTGAAGAAAGGGAAATTGCCTGGTCCAGATGGATTCACTGTAGAATTTGTTTCTCCACTTTTCTAATATTCTAATTGTTTAAAAATTTTGCCTCATCTAGCCTTACGACTGGTACTTTTCAAGAGGCCACAATATGCTGTATACATAAAGACGACAAGGATCCTATGTATTGCCAAAATTACCTACCCTTTTATTTGGTTAATGTTGATTATAAATTATTTGCAAAACTTCTAGCGATTCATTTGGAATCCTTTCTTCCACACCTTATCAGTAAGGAACATTCAGGTTTTATAAAAAGTTGGCATCAGAAAAACACTTGTTTGTTTTTTAATGTCCTAAGCAAAGCATCTCTACTTAATTACCCACTGCCAGCAATTACTGTAGATGCTGAGAAAGGTTTTATAGGTTAAGTTGGGAGTTTCGCTGGTTTCGGTCCTAAATTTGTAGCATTAGTTTCACTACTCTATCAGTCCCCGAAAGCGTCAGTGTTAAAATGAGAGTATCTCATCATATTTTCCTCTTCAACATGGTGTTCGTCAAGGGTGTCCTCTCTCCCCCTTATTATTCGTATTGGCTCTTGAACCTTTCCTCTCTCGGACCAGAAATGATTCGTCAATATTGGGTTTTCAATATGATAACCAACATCTAAAGTTAGCATCATTTGCTGATAATATTCTTCTTTTTATTTCTCACTCAGAGACATTTTTACCAATAATACTTAATGACATACCTTCTTTTTCTAAATTTAACTTGGATAAGACAGACATTCTCCCTTTAAATAAGTACATGACTATACAGCATTTTACGGGGCCATAATACTTTGGGCCATTTCTGCCATCCTTGGGGCCAGATCGGCCTATTTGTATTAGGTCCTTCAGCCCCCAGGGGGGTCAGAAATTACTAGACACCAGGGATTTTTTAAATTATTATTTTATTTACGGGGAGTGGCCCCTTAGGCAAGGGTCACACCCCATGGGGTCATAATTCATTAGTCCATTCCTATTAGGCCCATCTGCCCCCAACAGGGACAGAAACCACTTAGGCAGCAGGGATTGTGGTGTCTGTGTGTTTTGTTTGGGGGGCAGTCCCTTGGGCAAGGGTTGCTCCCCATGAGGAACATTACTGAGGGCCATCATTTTTGCCCCCCTTGGAGGCTGATTAGTCTATTTTTATTATGCCCATCTGCCCCCCAGGGGGGCAGAAACCACTTAGGCACCAGGATTGTTGTGTGTGTTTTTTTTTTGGGGGGGGCGGCACGTAGGGCAAGGGCCACTCCCCACAGGGCACATTACTGATGGCCAATTCTGCACCCCCCCTTTGGGGGCAGATCAGCCTATTTTTATTAGGTCTGTCTGCCCCGAAGGGGGCAGAAACCTTATAGGCACCAAGGATTGTTTGTGTGTGTGTGTGTTTTGTTTGGGGGGGTGGCCCCTTAGCCAAGGGTTGCTCCCCATGGGGACACATTACTGATGGCCATTTCTGACCCCCTTTTGGGGCAGATGGGGTAATTACCACCGATCCATGAACCGGGGGGGCAGATACCCACTAGATACCAGGAAACTGAAAAAGAAATAGAGGGGTGGGGTGGGGGCTGCCAACCACTATGGGCATGATTATGCCCCCCACCCCATCTGAAGGGGGTAACAGTTCCCCTTGCAAACAAAAGTATCTCATTCCAATGGCAAACAAACGGTCAGTTGACTCTTTTGGGTTTTGATTTTACATATGAGCCAAGAGAGCTTGGCTAACTCCCAATATCGTTCCACTTGGAATGGTGAGCGGCTGCACTTTTTGGACTTTGGTATGTTGCCACCTAGAAAAACATAGCAGACCTAGACACATCTGAAAATTAAACATCTGGGTGAGTGCAGGGTGGTGTGCTTCACATGCACTTCACACCATTTTCTTACTCACAATGCCCTGCAAACCTCCAACTTTGCTTGAAATCACACATGTTCCTTACATTTTTGTGAATGTTCCCAGAATCTGCAGGAATCCACAAAATTTCTACCACCCAGCATTGTTGCATCTATACCGAAAAACATTCTGCCCCACTTGTCAGCCTAAAACCGTTTGGAACAAAATGGCCCTTTTGGACCCCCTCAATTTCTACATGTTTTTGGCCGTTCCCTGTCACAAGCACTTGGCCCACATAAACAAGGGAGGTATCATTTTTATCGGGAGATGAAGGGGAACTCCGGGTTGTAGGAAATTTGTGCTGGTGAGGTTATCAAACACAGAAATATGAGGAAAATGTGATTTTGTTTTAGCTAATTTTCAGGTTTGCAAGGGATTCTGGGAAAACACACGCTGGGGTATCCATGCAAGTCACACCTCCCTGGACTCTCTCACATGTCTAGTTTTCAGAAATGTCTGGGTTTGGTAGGTTTCTCTAGATGGCTGCAGAGCCCAGGACTAAAAACACAGGTGCCCGCCTTGCAAAAACAGGTAGGTTTGTAATAGATAATTTTTGTGTGTCCATGTTGTCTTTTGGGTCCTTCTCTGTTGCAGGCACTAGGCCTACCAACACAAGTGTGAACCATTTTTATCGGGAGACTTGGGGCAATGCTAGGTTGAAGGGAGTTTATGGCTACCCTCAGATTCCAGAACTTTGCAGCACCAAATTATGAGGAAAAAGTGTTTTTAGCCAAAGTTTTAGGTTTTCAAAGGATTCTGGGTGACAGAACCCAGTGCGAGCCCCACAAGTAACCCCATCCTGGATTCCCCTAGGTTGTCTAGCTCGAAAAAATGTATAGGTTTGCTAGGTTTCCCTAGGTGCCGGCTGAGCTAGAGGCCAAAATCCACAGCTATGCACTTTGCAAAAAACATGGCCGTTTTCATTGGGTAAATGTGATGTGTTCATGTTGTGTTTTAGGGCATTTCCTGCTGCGGGCAGTAGGCCTACCCACACAAGTGAGGTACCATTTTTATTGGGAGACTTTGAGGAATGCTGAGTGGAAGAAAGTTTGTGGCTTCCCTCAGACTCCAGAACTATCACAGCATCGAAATGTGAGGAAAAAGTGTTTTTTAGTAAAATTTTGAGGTTTGCAAAACATTCTGGGTGACAGAACCCAATGAGAGCCCCACAAGTCACCCCATCCTGGATTCCCCTAGAGGTCTAGTTTCCAAAAACGTATAGGTTTGCTAGGTTTCCCTGGGTGCCGGCTGAGCGAGAGGCCAAAATCCACATCTAGGCACTTTGCAAAAAACACATCAGTTTTCATTGGAAAAATATGATGTGTCCATGTTGTATTTTGGGACATTTCCTATTGTGGGCACGAGGCCAATCCACACAGGTTAGGTACCGTTTTTATTGGGAGACTTGGGGGAACACAGAATAGAAGAACAGGTGTTATTGGCAATTATGTTTCTCTACATTTTTGCCTTCCAAATGTAAGGCAATGTGTAAGAAAGGAGTCATTTTGAGAAATGTTGTGTAATCCACATGCTAGTATGTGGACCCCCGAATTCAGAGATGTGCTTCTAAACTCCATATCTTGTGCCCATTTTGGAAATACATACGTTTCCATGATACTTATTTTTCACTCTTTATATTTTACCAAATTAATTGCTGTATACCTGGTATACAGCGAAAACCCATTGCAAGGTGCAGCTCATTTATTGGCTCTTGGTACCTTGGGTTCTTGATGAACCTACAAGCCCTATATATCCCTGCAACCGGAATGGTCCAGAAAACATAACAGTGTATTGCTTTCAAAATCTGGCATAGCTGGAAAAAGTTACAGAAGAAAACATAGGCAGAAATGGCTGTGTTTTTTTTGCTCAATTTCAATATTTTTTTATTTCAACTGTTAGTTTCTACAGGAAAACCTTGAAGGATCTACACAAATGACCCCTTGCTGAATTCAGAATTTTGTCTACTTTGCAGAACAATTTAGCAGTCTGGGATCCACCATTGGTTTCACACCTATTTCTGTCACTAACTAGAAGGAGGCTGAAAGCACACAAAATAGTAAAAATGGGGCATGTCCCAGTAAAATGCCAGAACTGTGTTGAAAGATTTGGTTGTCTGATTCAAGTCTGCCTCTTCCTGAAAGCTGGGAAGATGGTGATTGTAGCACAGTAAACGTGTTTGTTGATGCAATTTGCAGGGAAAAAACAGATGTTTTCTTCTGCAGCATTTGTTCCCCATTTTTCGCCAAAAAACATTTTGGCTACTTTCTTGGTCTCCTCCTGGGGAACCCACAAACTCTGGGTACCTTTAGAATCCTCAGGATGTTGGGAAAAAAAGGACACATATTTGACATGGATAGCTTATGTGGACGAAACGTTATGGTTGCCTAAGTATGAACTGCCCCAAATAGCCAAAAAAAGGCTTGGCACAGGAGGGGGAAAAGGCCTGGCAGTGAAGGGGTTAAAACTCTACATAGTACCATAACTGTATATTGTTATTAAATTATATCATACACTTTTATGTTATTACCTCAGTTGTTGATTACTAGCTGAGGACTCTACTTTTCCTCATATAGTGTATCTTCCACACCTCCCTTATTTCTTTCCCCTTATTCTTCCTTCTTTTCCCTCCTTCTCTATGTGTAGTGAAAACACTAAAAGCTTTCTTTTACTTCAAATGTACTTTTAATAAATAACAAAATATTATTATATTTGAATGTACTTACTCCACGTGATATATGTTACTTCTACTATTATTAAGTTGGGCTTCTAAACAACTAAAAATGTATCAATGTCATAAATCTATTGTTAAAATGTTGAAGAGTTCAAAAAGTGAGTTGGTTATGTTTATGTATGCCTAATGTTTTTCAATAAATCACGCAGAATAGCATATAGTTTGAATGGACAGCATGCATAAGAAATACATGGCTAGTTTCTACTGAAAAAATCCATCTGTCTTAAGAACAGGTTTTAAAAATCTCTTTTTAAAAGATTTGTAGTATTTATAGAAAAATACAAAACTGGACAATTAAATTGTCATCCTGCATGGATGTGGGAATATAAACCGTTGTGGACACGTCTATTTTAGAGGAAATGGATACCTTTTATGAAACAAATATGATCTTGTGTATAAACATTGGTCTGGTGTTATTCTTGATAGTATTACAGGAGTATGGAATGTACTATACCCCTGCTTATCAGGGACATCTTAAGGATTTTGGGGGCCCTGGGCAAACCTTAATTTGGGGACCCCTGTTCGGAACAGCTCTGAATTTAGAATTCACTTACAGGTATTTTATTCCCTCTTTGGCCAGGTTACTGACAGTGCAAATTATAAATCTCAGTCAGTAGTTTCAACCGTGTCCCCTCCAACTTGTTTATATATCTGACTGCTGTTAAATTGCCCATGCCTTATAGGCGGGAACATCTTACCTTTCCCTTTGCCAAACTTTGGATTACAAAGGAGCCTGCAAAAAACTCTAAACAGTTTATGTGCCCTGACAACTCCCTCTCTAATCATCCTCCTTCAGTACAAACAGTGCACCCCGGATGTGAAGATTGGCATCAGATTCTAACACTATGTCTGGGGAAGTCAGAAAGATAGTTCAACTGTTCTAGGCTACCATGTGGTCAAACTACCATTTTATTTCCTCCGGAGCTTCCATATCTAACAGAAACATTTGTGAGTAAGCTAACTAGTGTCTTAAATGCTTTATCTTGAAACTCTGAAGTGCTACAGCCATGGAAATAATGCCTTATAAAAGAAGCTAGGAGACCCACTGCTCTGAGGAGGTGTCTCAGGGATGTGTAACAGAACCTCAAGACATTTCTTAATTCCTTTTTGATAGCATTGAGTTTTACATTTGGGAGTTTCAATTTTCCCTGCTCTGTATCCACCAGAAATGCTAGAAACTCCGTACCTTTTGAAGGTACCAAATTCAATTTCTCTACATATATGATAAAGCCCAGATCCTGAAGAAGGTCCACTGCTTTTCCCACCCTTTGTTATTATAAGATTCTTGCCCTGATCCATGAAGAACATGCCCTGACCCATAAAGAAAGTATCCTTCAGATACACCACCATTTTGATGCCCTGTGACCTGAGAAAGACTGCTACTGGTTTTAAAAGCTCTGTAAAGCAACAAGGGAGTGAGAAAAGACTGAAAGGGAGGTACCTGACCTGGAACACCTGTGTTTCTCATATGAATTGAATCTATTTCCTGTAAGGATAAAAGACGGGAACTGGTAGATTTGCTTCTTTCAAATCTAACCTCATCATCCAATCCCCTAACAGCAGTATGTCTCTCAGATCAACCACTGTTATTCATCTTGAAGTGCCTGTACACTAAGAATTGATTGTATCTCCTTAAGTTTATAAACAGTCTGAATTTCTTGCACTTTTTTGTACTAAGAATATTTTACTTACAAATCCCTAAGAGTGCAAATTGCACTTCTCTCTAGTCCCTTTGAGGAGAAGATTGCCCATCTCCTTGGACACTAAAAAAACCCTGTTTTTGTGGAAAAACATTGGCAGTGGAGGTGTGTCCTGAAGGAGGAACAATAGAAAATCTATTTGAAAACCCCACACAGTTTGAAGAACCGATGGATCTTGAGGAAAGGGCTCCCCCCTCTTGGTAACAAGGGCCAATCTGCCTCCAACTTGTGCATGCAAAAGGTTGAACACTCTTACCTGATGCGCCCTCTCCCCAGTCTGTCCGGAGAAAGGCACAAATCTTCTAACTCTTCATCATTGTGGGAAGAAGTCTACGCTGTAGGGATTCACCTGTTGCCTTGAATAGGTTCTGAAATAGGTCCCTTGTCCGGCAAAGTGACCCCACGGCTCTGGGAGAGGCCCGACCAAATACTCACATGTGGAAACGAGTGAGCCTTATCCAGAGTTGTGAAAGTATGAATGTATTTATTTATCTATCTCACATATTCATTCCCAAAAAGCATACCCAGCTTCAGAATCAGCCGTCCCTTCCAACTTAGGGTCAGTTCTCAACAGAGAGCTTTTATGCCTCTCAAAGGAGAAGGAAGTGTTGGTATTACCTGAAAAATAGTTCGCTCTGTCTGCCCAATTAGACACTACGTCCAGGTCTAATTCCTCCCCTGGAGCCTTCGCTTCCTCTGCATAATGGAAAATTAAGATTTTGTTAAAGATGCTGTCATAATGTGAAGACTTTTATCCTATTATAAAATGAACTAGCCGTGTCTGGAGAGAATGGGCCCACGCTTAACAAAAAGTATCTGTTAGAGCTAGTGAGAGAGCTCAGTAACCTACTCACTCTCTACTCTAGTACGGACATACTCCTACCTCAGACTCAGCCTTTCACCCTTCCAAGGCTGATAAAATTAATTGTCTAATGATCTTACCATGTTATTTACAGATCAACAAAATATCTTAATTAACTTGTGCCAAACGTGCAGGACAGCTGTATAAAACTGATCTCTCCCGACTGCTGGTAGGCTTCTCATATAAAGACTTTCACAGTCAAGTAATGTAAATTAACAGACGTTTTCAAATTTCAAAACTGGTTCAATTTTAACATCAACAGACTACATAATTACCTTTATTACTAATGGTTTAAAATAAATATTTAGTTTCCTCTTCCCACAGCCACAATACCATCAGTGGTAGTAGCTTGTTCTCCATGATTTTTCACAGAGTTGCTCAGTGCTCCTATGGGACATGCATAAAACTGAGAAAATTAAACACAGACCAGAAACATAGAAGGAAGCATGAAGATGCGCTCTTTTTTATTTTATTTTCACATCCTTCTCTCCTTCCTGCGCATCAGCCCACTCTGCGTTTATTTGCTCTTGCAGTGCAGTACCTGCCTCACAGCACTAATAGTTCCATCCACAAGTACAAACTCACTGTTGTATTACTGCTCTATTTCACCCTCTTTCTCTTTTCTCAGACTTCAATGTCTTCAATGACTGCTGTTCATGCAGACCACAGAAGAAAGGGTAAACCTGCAGTCTTTCTGTTCTCTCTTGCTACTATCACGCTCTCCTGCTTCCTTCACCTCACACCACACTTCTGATGCTACAGGGCAGTGGGTTTAGCAAGCACTGCTTGTGTCTACTCCTGCAGCAACCATCCAGCTTTCGTTCACCTATATCAGTTACAAATACTCCACTTGAAATTGCAAAGCAGCTCGTCCACACCCAGCACATGGAAAACCGACATGCATTGCAGAGAACAACAGAAGAGGATGAGAAAAAACACAGTGCTCCAAAACATTCAGAACTTCTAGGCATAGTCATGAACACAAAAGAACATCGTCATGCAGCTTTTGAATTCATCATACAAACAACAGACCATGGCATGATAATGATTTGTTAAGTACTGCAGCCAACATACTTTTTCTGTGCACATCTCAGAAGCACCAACAGAGCACCTTACCATTTCCATCATGGGACTTGGAAAAAAACAGCAACCTTAGGTATAGTTTCCATCCTCATAGAAGACACTGACAGCTAGCAGTCAACGGATGTTAACACTGACATTATGCTCAGTAAACTATTTATTGATGCAAATTAAGAAATCTTGGAGGCTGCACTCATAAAGCATTTTCCAGTTCACTATGAAATTTTCTTTTAGTAACGGGACAGAGAAGCCATGGTTGCAAATTGTTACTACCAACATTCAGTTTAATACTTTCACCTCCTTTAGCTACCATTCCACTTTACTTGAAAACTTTGCATGGCTAAATAATGTACACTACCTACTACTTCTTCACTAAGGGCCAGATGTACGACCTCTTCTTTTGCGACTCACAATTTGTGATCCGTTTGGGAATCGTAAATTGCGAGTCGCTAAACAAAGTGTACAACAGTGTTAAGTACACTGTTTGCGATTCCCAATAGGGTAGCAAATGACCTAACTCATCAACATTCATGAGGTAGGTCGTAATTTGTGACCCCATTGGGAATGGGCGCACTCACAGGGATGGGAGCCTGCTGGGGTCAGCAGACCACCATGCCTGTCACTGCTTTTTAAATAACTCAGTTTTTTCTTTTTGAAAAGTTTTCTTTTCATTTTTTCAGAGTACGAAGTGGTCTGTGGGACCACTACCTGTTCTGAAAAAATATTTTCACTACCATTCACAAAGGAAAAGGGGTCCTGTGGGGACCCCTTCACGTTTGCAAATGACTTACCACCAATTTGAAATTGGTGGTAATCTGCTAATGTTTTGCGACCTCATTTTGCTCGCAAAACATTCATAGATACTGTTCAGTGTTGGTATTAGACGAGGTAACAAGTTACGGAATCGCAAATTGGGCTTTGTACATCGCAAAAAGCATTTTTCTACTCGCAAACGGTTTGCGACTAGGAAAATACTTTGTACATGTGTCCCTAAACATACTAACTGTACCGTTAAAATACATTGCTCTTTAGTAGACTCATTAACACGTTGGTTGCACAACTTAGCACAAACCCCTGCAGTTCTAAGAAATATGCGATTTTCACCCCTTCCCACTAAGAGCAGCACTTTTTTAAACAACCTCTAAAATATTTTACTACAAGTATTCCACTTTATCATTAACCCTTTACTTCATACGTACACTTCATACCTTTCCAGCATAGCTGTATAGGTTTAACATTGTTTGCATCTTCTTACATTTTAATGTATACTTCACTATCATTTGCTGTTGTCCTTCAGCAATCAGACTCTACAGTTCCTTGCTTCTGCACACATCAATATCCACCCCATGCCATCTACTTGTAGAGGTTCACATTTCTATACAACATTGCTTTAAAGCCAGATGTGCTGGCATTATTCTCTTATGCACCCTTGTCAGTGTCTCGGTTCCATAAATCGAGTGAGTGGCAATAACATGTTATTGACTGCATCACTAAAATGGTGGCTATGTTAAAGGTAAATGCACAACAATCCATAATTTCTTTTTACAAACTGTGTGTGGGGGGGGCAACATTTGACTTTATAATCCCCCAAATAACATAAAGTGTACCTTTTTGCAGTTTTTTCTTTATTACACAAACTTGGCCTAAGGGCATTGGAGCACTTTACAACAAAACCAACGCATGCTGCACATTTTTGTTTTCTGACACAGAATAAATCATTTGCTGAGAATCACAGGATTTGGAGCCAAAACCTTCGGTCCTAAGGCTGGCAACTCTAGCCACTAGGCCACATCTCCTGCCATTACTTTATAAAGAGCACCAGTGCCATTTAAGGTAGACTAGCTCTATACAAATACCCCAGTATAATAAAAAATAAACTATTGTTACTCTGATGATAAACTCTTTAGGCAGAAGTCACAAAACTCATCACCAGCAGACTGGACCACGGTAATGCATTCTACGCCGGAATCAACAAGAAACTCACCCGCAAACTACGTAACATCCAGAACACCGCCGCCAGACTGCTCCTCGACCTGTCTCGACACTGCCACATCTTGCAACACCTGCGCAAATTACACTGGCCTCCCATAGAGAAAATAATCACCTTCAAGATCCTCACCCACGCACACAAAGCCCTCCACAACACTGGACCAGCCTACCTGAACCAGCGACTCAACTTTTACGTACCCCACAGGACCCTACACTCAGCCCAGCTCTCTCTCACCGAAGTACCCCACATCAGGAAAACCAGAACAGGAGGATGCTCCTTTTCCTACCTCACTGCCACCGCCTGGAACGCCCTTCCTCTCCACATCAGACAAACCACCCCCTTCCCAACTTTACGAAGGAGCTGAAGACATGGCTTTTCCAAGAACCACCTCACCGGTGGACGCTACACTTTCCCCCTCCAGCACCTTGAGACCCTCACGGGTGAGTAGTTGCGCTTTACAAGCACTGATTGATTGATTGATTGAAAACTCCTAGTATATCTGCACATTAGCCTGCATAAGCCAGTGATATTGGAGGAGGAGGTGCGCATCTAAGATTTCCTAGTGAGCCAGTCTCAAATAGGTGTAACAAACGGGTGGTAGATAGCTGGTGGTTGAGTGTCTGCTAGAGTGACCGGTGTTTAGCCTGCAGGTCACTATTCCAATACTAGCATGATCGTTTGGTATGTTAATGTACCTACTGCCTAAATCTCCCCTCACGATTACTTATAGACAGCACACTGTAGCTACTTTTCACATTACACATATTGTTAGGTTTACACAAATGTAGAACTTGAGGTACAAAGAGCCTATGGATTTGCCACAATCTATAGAGTTTTAGTCACATGGTGAATCCAGGGTGAGAATACAGGTGCAGGTACCAAGTTCAAAATGAGTACCATTGAATAGGGTAATAAATGCTGTTTGCAACTAACATCTTAAATAGTCACTAGCTCCATTGCTAAATAGTTGTGTCCTTGGTGCAGGCTCTCGCATTTCTCATTAACGACACGCTGACGACGACACTAGACCCCCGTATCCCTGACAACTGACTTTACTTCACAAGTCCCATCAGCAAGATTCTCAATGTCCACGGAACAGGACCTCGCATTACCCCGGCTGTGCAGCGCATCTTCGACACAGATCCATGCAACGTTCCGTAAACCAGGACTGAAGGTTCTTTTGTTCAGCAGGTCTAACTCGGTCCCTGTAGCCGGCCAGCACTCCATTACAGTTAGCCAGAACTTGTGAACGTGTGACTTTGCTCTTGTCTGGTGCAACCAAATACCCATAGTTGGCCTTTTGACACTATTTTTCTTTAAAAGTGTTAAAAATCAATGTCTCTAATTCTACTGATCGGATTTATGTAATTTAGGTCTTGTTTCATTTATTTAAAACTACTTTGTTTTTCTAGCTCTATTGGGGGCTCTTTTTATGGTGTGTTTTCACTGTGTTAATGTTTGAAGTGTAGCACAAATACTTTACATATTGCCTCTAAATTAAGCCTGACTGCTCTGTGCCAAGCTACCAGGGGTTTGAGCACAGGTTAATTTGGGGTTTGTTGTTTCTTACCCTGACAAGGATTGTGGTTGCTACTTGACCAGGGCTCACACCCCAGTCACCAACAACCCAATTTCTTACAAAAGTCTATAAGCCAGATGTCACAATCCATCAGCTTATTGAACAACGATAGTAAGCACAAATACAGCCACTCTACAGTGTAGCACAATAATAGTATAATACAACCTTGGTTTTCAAGTTCAAAGAAAAACTGTCAATATCATACCAAAATGTTGCTATAGTCATTTATGCGAAAAGGCAACTAAATGTAAAAATACACCACATATTAATGCAATAGAAAAGAGACAAGATGACTGCATAGCAAACAACTCAATCCAAAATACACTTCCTTAGCTGAGTATCGATGTGGCTAATCTCATAACTGAATAGCGATGTGGCTGCCATCTTAAAATATGTCATCCCGTATGTATACAATCATGCATGGACATAAGCAACAGGAAGAAACACAAAATAGAAATCAAGCTCTCCCCAGCATGTTCAACCCTGAATACACACGGTCATTAAAAAGAGAAAAGACATGCAGAGATCAAACATTATACTGCGTAGCATGCCGCCAACACAGCTGCAACTCCGCTCTGTCAAAATACGATCTCTTAAGTCAAATATGTACCACAGTCCCCAACATCTGTAACAGTAGCTGCACCGCATAATATACCATTGAAGTGTGATGTAGAAAAAACAAAGCCTCAGCCAGTTAAGCAACAAAAACATTTCAAACACATCAACCAGTTTCACATGGCAGCTCAGCCAAAACGTGTGTCAATAATGGCGTTCTGCCACAAACCGACATGCCCCAATCCTCTGTATCCTTCCCCCGCTACCAATAGCAAGATGTTTACATGTGGAGAAGGGCAATACCAATCCGCGAAAGAAGCCGCCATCTTCATCTAGTCAAAAATACTCAACTTTGGAAATTATAAAACCAATCTAAGTGTTATGTATACTGTCACATCTAATGCCAAGCAACATTACGAATCCCATTAAGTTCATCTATACATTTAAGGCCTGATTTAAGAAAAGTGGCGCTGCACCTAGTGCAGCGCCACTTTTTTTGGACCCCTTAGCACCTCTCTAATGGCACCATGTGTGCGCTGTATCTAAGATACAGTGCACCATGGCGGTAGTTAGGTATGTAGCGTCAACATTTTTTACTCTAGTTCGGAGCTTTGCAGGATTAGCGTAAAAAATGTTGACGCTAATCCTGCAAAGCCCTTTGAGGCTCATTGTAAACAATGGTGTGCCTCCTTTTAACGCCTGCTCTCAGCAGACGTTAAAAGTGGTGAAAAAAATAACGCAAACAAATCTCTTTGATTTCTTTGCACCATTTTTTTGCCCCCCCACAAACGGGTGAACGCCCCCTTTGCATGCATTATTCCTGGCGCAGGCATAATGTGACGCAAAGGGCTACAAAGTGGTGCAATGCATGCATGCATGTAAATTTGGCGCAGCGATTTTGGCCTTCTTGGGTCACATAAGCATTAAAAAAAGTATGCTAATATGGCGCAAGGAGGCGCAATGGGCTCTTAAATCTGCCCCTTAGTTTTTGATGTATCACCCACATTCATAACCCAGCAACCAGTAAAACACTTGCATGTGTAAATTAGCAGCCAAGTAGGCCTCCATCGTAGTCTAGTCAAAAAACCAACTCGACTATAAATCCAATACAGTCACATCAAATATTAAAAAGCATCACAAATCCCATTTATTGATCTGTGCATTTCATCGTTTAGTAACTCATCCAAATTTGTAACTCAGCAGCTAGATAACTGACCAACATTGTTGCTTCAACAACCAGTTAAGTGCCATCTTTTTCTAGTTAATTCCACTAAACACTACAATAATTAAAATCGTAGTTGTCCCTAACTCAAAAGGATGCATGTATTTAATATTGAAATAATGGTCTGTGTAATATGCACAGCCTAGGGTGAAAACTTTATTGATTCACCACTAGGTCAAGATCAGTACAGTTATACAAAGTTCAGTGTAAAGAATAATGAAATTCATCATCAGTATTAAAACCCATCTGAATAGATCTCAAATATCCATTTGCATTTAATTGCCTCAGGATCAATGCATAAACTGGGGGTAGCGTGACATGTTAGCATGGAGGAGTCTTGTTCATTTTCAGAATTACCCTGACAAATCGCTCCACCAACTAAGAATGGCCATGTATCACCACCCACAGAATAGAGAAAGAGCTATCAATGTGTCAGTCCTTCACGCGGCGGGCCTGGTGAGGCTTCATGTTGTTGTGACTCCTCCATACTAGCTAATACTGATAATGAATTTAATTATTTTTTAGAGTGAACTCTTCAAGTACTCTGTGGGACACTCCCTTACTTGATCAAGAAGGATTTGGAAATCGGACAAACTGGGGAAGTTGAATCAGCCTTTTTATACACATTTTCCAGACATGGATGTGGAGCCACAGTTGAAGGCTTAAGAATTAGGTTGATTCTTTTTCAAATGTGCTGTCCAGGCTGCTCTGCAGCCACAGCCTTTGTGCAAAGTGTTGGCTGTTATAGCGCATACCACTGAGGCTGGCTCCAAGCAGGAGTGTCTGTTAGGGTGTGGAAAAGGGAACTATAAAGCCACAAAGTGTCCTGACAGTGTGTGACTCCTCATGAGATCTATAATCAGTTTCCACCACCACACAAAGCCACGTTAAAAACGAAACCGAAACACAACTAAAAAACAACTTTGCTCCACTTCTGTTTAGGAGAAATCTGAGACCGGCAGTTCCACAAACTGAGACACTGTAACCGACTATCAGCATGAGAAGTAGGAGGTGTTGTACCCCACGTGCAAGAATGCTGAACAATACATAACATTCACCCCCTGTCATAGATCTGGGCCTAAATCTATCATTTTTTTTGCTCGCCATACCATTCCTGTTTAGACCCAGCTATATGCAAATTAGTCTTGACCCTGCTCGTCATAGGAACAGTCCAGCCTAAACAGCCAGGCCAGGTCCTCCCGAACCAGAAAACAAGTATCCTGGGACCGGTTTTAGGGTATCCCCCTCATCAGCCAGACTAGCTTGAGTGTAGTGGCACAGCGAGCATGAGCTTACCCTTCTCACTTACGGTGACTAATGCAAAAAAAACAGATGCTGGACTGAATGCTAAACACTAACAAACATTCACCCAGTCACAGATCTGGCCCTAAATCCACTGTTTTGTTGCTCGCTGCCAAATTCCAGTTTGGACCCATCCATATGCAAATCAATCTTGGCCCTGTTCTCCATGGTAACAGTCCAGCCTGAAGTGCCAGGCCAAGTCCTCCCTGAACCAGAAAACAAGCATCCTGGGACCGGTTTCAGGGTATCACCCTTCATCAATCAGGCTAGCTTGAATCCAGTGGCGTACCACACACGCCGAAATTGAAGAGATGCTCCTGAATCTGCTCTCCAGAGGGACTCCTATGAATAGATCCAGATTTACTATGCTTTGTGTTTCACAGATATTCTTTTAGTACAGCTAGAAAGCATCACCAAATATGGCTTTCCAACATACTACTAAGTGACATGTGACACTTTTCCATGTTGGTATTCCCACAATGGGGAATTGTATGCACGATACAAGTCGGAGGGGTAGAAGGCAGACTAAGCAAGGGGTGTCGAACTGCAAGGCTTCCTCCAGGCTTGCCAACGTAAGGAGTTGGCAGACAGTGCAAGGCTTGCACTGCACAGGGCTTGCAAGCATGAGGCTGTTATAGGGTAAGCAGCTTGAATAGCTGCACACATTGTGGAAGGCTGATAGTGTGGAGGATTGGCAGAGACATACAGTGTACATGCTGGCAGTGTGCTGGACTGACTGAGCGGGATAGCTGTGAGCAGGCTGGCTGACAGTGTGCAGGCTGACAGACATTGTGCAGACTTACAGCATATAAGGCTGAAATAATGGCAGTGCACAGGGGTACCAGAAGCTTTTCTGCAAGGCTGGCACTCTGTGTGAAAGACTAGCAGAGCGCAAGTCTAACTTCAGTACACTGTGCAGGGCTACCAGAGAGTTTATAGGCTTAACAAACACTGTGATGCTTAGAGTGTGCAAAGCTGGCAGTGGGCAGGGCTGGCAGAGTGCAGATTATGGCTGGCAATGAGCAGGATGACAGCGAGCAGAGCTAGTCAGCTGTGCAGGCTGGCAGTGAGCTCAGCTGGCACAGTGCAAGACTGCTGTCATGGATGAGACATTCCAGCTGGTAGACAGCTTGCAGGCTTACAGGGTGCAGAACGGGCAGTGCACAGCGCTGGATTTCTGCAGGGCTGGCAGTGTGCATGGATGGCGCACAGTGGGAGAACTGACCTAGTGCAAAGCTGTCTTCAGTGCTGACGGTGTGTAGGGCTGGCAGAGTGCGTGCAGGCTTTCATTGTACATGTTGATTCGTTTCTAAAAAAAAATATCTCTCTCTCTCTATATATATATATATATATATATATATATATATATATATATATATATATATATATATATATAAAAAAATGCAAAAACTTCCACAGTAAAGACGCACACTCAGGAATTCACAAAAGCTAATAAACACTATTAGCTTTTGTGAATTCCTGAGTGTGCGTCTTTACTGTGGAAGTTTTTGCATTTTTTATAAATAATTAACTGGAGTGCTCTGCCGGTTGTGACGCACCACCCCTCTTGAGCCTCCAGGAGCCCGGTTGTGAGCATTTTTGTTGTTGATATACATATATATATATATATATATATATATATATATATATATATATATATATATATATATACATGTTTGCGACCCACCAGACCGCCTCTAATGCTGCCGAATGCCAGAATTGCCTAGTCTTGGTTCCACCTCGTGCCTCTGTCTTCCATCCCTCTACACTCACTCTCCCTTTTTGTCAAGCTGTAGGCTCTTTTCAACCCCTGCTTTCTTCCTTTGTCACTGTTTTCATATGTTTTTCTTCGTCCTTCCTTGTCCCATTTCTGCTTTCCTCTCTTTTGCTCTGGATAAAAATGTTGGATGATGAAAAATAATACCTGTTCATCAAAAAATGTGTGCCAGTGCCCACCACTGCAACTACTAACAAAAACCAGTAGGTCTCGCCTATGAGAGCCTTGCTTTGGCAGTGTTTTGCACATCAGGCCGTATGCTTGGCAGTGTGGGTCAAACTGGTTTTAAAAAGCTCCGTAATGCAGCAAAGTGAATTGGCCCTGGGTACAACAGTCTTTTTTTATTATTACCTTTAGCTATGCTGCACAGAATACATGGATACAAATATTTGCCTAAGCTGGCAATGCCCGTTCTATACAGCATGAACAAAAGGCAATGACAGAGCCAGTTGTTATAAAGGAGAGCCCTATTGACTTTGCCAATGTTTGTCAGGTCTCTGCACAACACTTGTGAGTTTGAGTAAATCAGTTAAGTTAATCTGCGTAAAAAAAACAAGCATTTGCAGTATAATCGGTATTGCATTTGCTAGAGCTAGAGCTACTGGCGTTGTAAATTACAGTTTTTTACCCATGTGTTTTAGTTTAGAATGGAGTGGATGTATGTGGTGTGGCGTGGAATTATGCGTGTTATGTCATGTTATGTTATGCTATGCTAAGTTGTGTTGTCTTGTGTTATGTTATGCTATGTTGTGTTATGTTATGCTATGCTATGTTGTGTGTTGTGTTATGCTGTTTTGCGTTATGCTATGCTAGGCAATGTTGTCTTATGTTGTGTTATGTTATGCTTTGTTGTCTTATGTTGTGTTATGTTATGCTATGCCATGGTGTCTTATGTTATGCTATGTTGTATTATGTTATGTTATGCTATGTTGTGTTATGTTATGCTATGCCATGCTGTGTTGTGTTATGCTATGTTATGCTATATTGAGTTGTTATGTTGTGTTATGTTATGCTATGCTGTTATATTGTGTTATGTTATACTATACTATGTTGTGTTATGCTATGTTGTGTTATGTTGTGTTTTGTTATGCTATGTTATGTTATGCTATGCTGTGTTATATTACGCTATGCTATGTTGTGTTATGTTATGCTCCAAGTATCCCAGAAAATACTAATTGCCAACAAATACTTCTACCGTATCCACAGCCACTGCCCCAACCTAAAAGGCTTGCACTTTATCTGTTTGCAGTAGTCTCTCGAAAATCCGAAGTGCCATTGTTCATATTAAGTTTTTCTTTCAACAAATCAAATGGCCGTTTCAATTCTGTGCAGTAGGTGTTCTTGAATTTTTAAGAGAGCTCAAAAAAGAAAACAACATATCGAAGCTTCTTGTCACGTGGAATGTAGTTCACAACTGCTTTTCAGGATCTCCTGCTGTGCAGGGAGCAGGGGTGACTGCGAGGCTCTGGTTTGGTGCTGTTTGTATGCAGCGGACTAGCATTTACTTGCCTGTACTTCTCCTGTGGGGGTTCAGTAGAGTAGGCAGGGAGGGGAATAGTTGCCTGAGCTGTGCCAAGGTCAGCCTCTACGGCTGACAGTTTCTGTCTCCACGCGGACAAGAGAATCAATACTTTTGGAATGCGGCTGTGCCCTTGTTGTAAAACAACAAACTCATGGCGTCTGATGTTTGTAGGCACCTCATGGCAGCGCCTCCCCTCTGATGTGCATCCATTACACATGAAGGGATAATTGACAAGCCAGCCCTGGAACAGCGACAGACCATGGGAGGGGAGAGGGGCGTCCGTGGCATTAGCAACAAAAAGATGAAAAGGCCGGCGAGGTGCATTTTAAGTGACGTATAACCAAGTATCAGATGGGAGGAGGAGCCATGACACCATGTAATAGGAGGAAGCCTGACATAGTGTGATGGCCATCAAAAATGTTCTCTTAGTGAAATCCCCTGGGAGGGAACTAAGCACAAAAGGGAGGGTCATTTTGAAAAATGGACCAATAATAAGGAGGTATTTAAGACAAGCACAACAAAGAACAAATGGCAAGAGTGGGTATGGGTAAAAGTCCATATTGAATACAACACATCTTGCAGACAGCGCTGCGCCCTGCCACGATCAACCTAATAAGACTATGATTGTACATGCCTGGTAGTGGGTATGGCTGACACAGTGGAAGGCTGGCCACAGGGCATGCAGCATGCAAGATGGCATGTGAAAGGAAGGCGCACCACATAGCAGGAAGTGTGCAGGGTTATCATAACAAGAACCTGTCAGACAGTGAGCGGGAATGGCAGACAGTGCACAGGCTTCCAGTGTGCAGATGCAGAGCTAGCTGGGCTGTATGTTTGACAGAATCTACAGCGGCAGTCTATGCTTACAATGTGCAGGCAGGCAGCGTGCAGGCTGAATGTGTGCATGGAAGTCCGAGCCAGGCTGGCAGAGTACAGGGCACCCTACACAGCCGCAACCCTGCATGTCATAGGAGCTTTGCTCTGTGAAAATTCTGGTTCAACAAGCACCCTCTGATGAATCTTTTGTTCCAACTGAGGCTGACATAAATATATTTGTTAAAATATATTTGATAAAAATATATACATGATATTTCAATAATGTGAAGCCCACTTGGCCCCACAGGGAAGACAAAGAATGTTGAAGATTAAGACAATAAAGGTTCATTAAAAGATTTGGAAAGTAACAAACTCAGAATGAATTGTATTTCAATAGACAATGCATGAATGCATTAGTCAATTTATTCAACACAATTTAAAGTCATATGAGCAGAGACAAACCCTATACTGCTAGGTTAGGCGAAAATCAGGAACATTTTGGGAAGAAGTCATGATAAGAGGATTCTGCCAGAACGCCTCTGAAGGGCAATAGCAAGCATCTGCTCTCAAGAAGTGGAACAGGGCATAATGCAGGCAAAGAAGCTTCTGCTAGCCAGTGAGAAGAGGTATCTGTGTCTGCATTTCATTAACTTATATCACACATTTTCGAACACTTTGCTGCACCGACGCATGAGTCCCATGAAGAAAACCAATCAGGTTAAAGTAGGAGCACATAAAGTAAGTTCATTAGTTTCTCAAGCTAAGGCACAATGAGCTCACACTAAAGACAAACAGCTGTCTGCAACATAATGAGATACGTCCAGTCCAAGTTGTTCTGCACAGGTGCATGCTACAAGGACTGGTTAACATTAAGCATTCCCATGAGAACAGAAAACAATAGATGCGCTGTTTGAGATTGCTGGTCCAGCAACTTCTGAAAGAAAGAAATACACACAACATGGAAGAAATGGCACCAAAGGTTAGCACTAATAAAATGAGACCTGCATTAGTTATGCTTATCTCAAACATGAACAACACACAGTAAATACATTTACATGTGCACATGTTAATGTCGAAATTAAAGTAAATCATCTAATTAAAAAAACAAAATCACCACGGTAAGGCAGTGTGCATGACTGGCACACAGTGTAAGGGGCTAACCGCATACACACCTGGCACTCAGTGTGGTTGGCTGGCAGTCTGCATGGCTGACACACTTTGTGGGGGACCGGAAGTGTGCCTCTTCGTTTGCCAGCCCTGTCCAAGGCAAGCAGTATGCTGGCATGCAGGCTGCATGTTTGGCAGAGCACCAGGGGCGTAGCTGCTGTTGGTGCAGTAGGTGCAGTGGCTCTGATGCCCAGAGCCCTGAGGGGCCTATTGAAACCTGATAATTGCTCTATTTTACTAAACTCAATGGCAGTCAAATAGGCCATTTTCTGTGCTTGCAGCAGGTCCTACGACATCCTTGTTTGCATCTGCAGAGCACAAGCCACCCAGAGCCACAATGTAAGCCTGTATTCAGGACTGACAGCAGGGTGGCAGAGAGCAGGTCAGAGTAAGAGAGTTGAACTGCAGCCAGGAAATAAAAGTGGAGAAAGGAAGCCGAGTGAAAATATGGACTGAAAGAGAGTAGCAAGACCAGAGATTGAGGGGACCAGAGGGTATAGGGATGACTAAGTTTTGAAGACAGATTCTGTCTCTCTCCTTGTGGGCACTGTGCAGATGTGTAGCTATTATTAGTGCAGCGAGTGTAGTGGCAGCGAGGATGCTGCTCTGATTACTTACCGTATTATCCTAGTTCTACTCGTGTTTGTCACAGTTATTACATTTTGAGGTGAACTCTCGTCCCAGACAGGAAATGAAATGAAGCCCCACCTACCCCCTTGGGTACTATATTGGGCTACCATTCCCAGAATTAGCTTGTTATTTCCAAGTCTATGTCAAAGGCTAACTAAGGAAGGTAAAAAGTATACTTCACCAGTATCATTATAATGCTCACCCATATATAGTTAATGCATTATTAAACATGAACAAGAAAAATAAAATATAAGCCCAGTAATATAAAATAAAGAACAAGTTATGGAAAACTGATGACAAGACACAAACACCAACATTTGCTTGATTATCCAAAACATTATTCAGTCTGTAATGCTTAATAAAAGTATTGTCTGATGACTAGTTTGCAGCTCTACAAATCTCTTGAACCCAGACCCCCTGCAACTCTGCCCAGAAAGCAGCCATACTCCTTGTGGATCTGCCTTGTACAGTATTACGTTCAGAAGCAGTTTGAATTGCCTGGATGATTGTGGATTTAATCCACCTGCTCAAAGTTATCATTGTAGCTTTCCACCTCTTCCTGATTTTCCAAATGTGCCAAAACGAATCAGATTTTTTGAACTCTTGAGATCTGTTAAGATAAATAGGCAATGCACTCTTAACATCCACAGTATACCAAATCGAAACCTCCTGAGGAGGAGAGGAAAAGAAAGCCAGAAGGATCACCTTTTGTGAAGTGTGAAGAGAGTTCACTTCGGAAATAAAAGATGGGTCTAGTCTCAGAATTACTCCATCCTCAAAAAACCCTAGGAAAGGAGGGTGACAGAGCAAAGCTGAACGCTCCCCAATTGTGTGTGCTGAAGTGATAGCTACCAAAAAGTAGACCTTAAAGTGGAGAAATTTGAGATCCACAGAATCCAAAGGTTGAAATGGAGAAAGCTGGAGATTCTTGAGCACAGTAGGAAGGTCCCAAGGAAGTAAACGAGGATACAGAACAGACTTAGCAAATGATAAACACCTAAACGTTCTGTAAACCAAAGAATATATCTGTTTCTGGGGCTCCTAAAATGCTCTAAATGCCTTAATTGTAAACCACTATGATTTCGGCCTGGAACTAGAGACATTAAGATGAACGCCTTCCACCAAGAACTGCAAAACAGAAGAAAAGGAACAAGATGAAGCTAATAAGCCATGCAATTGGGAAATAAAGCCCAATGCTCAGAATACGTTTTTATGGTAGAAGGTCTCATGGATCTCTGAATAAAGTTTACCACATTGGCCTGTAGACCTTGTTTTAACAGGTTCAATCTTTTAACCTCCAAACCAACAGACTCAATTTTAGGGAAAGAGGCAGAGAGGAGGTCTCCAGGGAGAAAGAAATAGAGGAAGAATCCCAGTTTTTTCACTTCAGCCATCGAGGATCCGCCTGCCAAACGTGCCACTACATAATCCACAAGAATATTGTCCATCAAAAGAGTGTCCATGTTTTTTAGAGAATACAGTTTAGACATGAATCTTGGTAGGGCAATTCTCACTGTATCTTTCCATTCTTGGTTAATGACCTACATCACAACTGATGAATTGGAAGGCCTTCATTGACAGGTTTCTGGGATTGGTGAAGGGCCGCCTCCTGTGAAGCAGATGGACGTTCAACAGCATCCATACCCACATACTGTCTGATGTAGGTCAAAACCTCAGGTAGCATCCCTTTAAAAGTATACTTCCCCTTCTGTTCTGGCACAAGGAAAGTACCATTCAAGTTAGAAGACACATCGGAAGCAAACAGAACATCAGACAATGGTTTTTCAGTCTTTTTGGGATCACATTTGTGGAATTTCCTTAAGGTATCAAGAACAGTTCTTTTAATCCTCTCTTTCTCTTGGTGAATGATGATATAACTCGAGTCAGAGGAAGATAGGGATGCAGGCAGGAGAGAAACATGCTTATTCTTATGCAGGCTCCTGGGTGGCGTCTGAAGGAAGTCCACCCCCGGGGGTCTTTGGGCGGGTGGTAAGGTCCAGACCTCAGGGATTGACATTCGTCAGTTCAGATAGTGGGGTGGGGTTAGGTAGCAGTTAGAAGGTGCCAGCCATTCTACATCATTCTGAAGGTGTGGTCCTGAATGTTGCAGTTAGGTTCGTTTGTCAGAATTAGCGGTAGGTGTAAAATGTCAGAATAGTCGGATGCAGTTAGAAACTCGATCCGAATATTGTGTGAGGCAGGCAGGCAAAAGTGCAAACTATAGAGGATGCGCTTCTTACCAGTTGAAGATCATGACAGAGGCCGAGTGCATTCACTGGCTCACGCTGGGAAATGCTTTGCTAATGAAAAGTAGGCCCTGGGGATTATGGCTGTCAATCACAAGTCAGCGTGTTACGTGCGAAGTCCGCGCCACCTTCTGAGGGCGCGGTGAGCCTAAACAGCCAGGAGGGGGCAGCAGAGAATGTTAAAGCGGGTAGCAGCACCAACTATTAGTAGAGAATGGTGCCCATTTTTAAAAGTAGTCTGAGGCAAACTGTGTCCAAGGCACAATCATTAGCAAGCCAGTATCATATGTTGCCAGCTCTCAAATGTTCAGCACAGGGGCAAGTTAGTGCCTCTTTTAATACAGAAAATCAGTTGGTTGTGCAAGGGGAGGCAATAATTGACTTAGAAAGAATGGATAATCGCAAAGTATTGGAAGAGAAAAAAGATAGTACTGAGGTAGTAGTATTAATGAGTCCAAAGACACATGTTAAAGAGTCTTTTGCTGCATCACATAAAAGTGAATTAAGAAGATGGATTTGGGTTCTGCAGAATGAGGAGTTACTTCAGTTTAGTGACAGGTACTCAGGCAACAGGACCACAGTCCTTGCAGGTTGTGGCGGCCTGCAGGACAATGAAGGAAGAATGCTGCTTTGTGCACAGAAGGACAGCAAGGTCCAGCCGGCTGGGTATCAGGCATCCCACGTCGACCGGCTAGAAGAGAAGAAGAGGTTTGGAGCAACCATCCCGACAACGCAGGAGAGGAAAACTTCTGCAATGACGAGTGTGATTCATAAAAAAGTGGATTGGAAGTGCTATGATGGGAGTGTTGGGGATGGGGAATGTCCTAGTGTAAGTGCTGTGCAGGTTGGAGGGGCTATTGATTGTGAGTTGGATTACGAGGAAGAAAATGAGGATCTGGAAGAAGGGGAAATTCTGCATTGGAGGAACTAGAAGAGAGAGCAAAAGATGGAGGTATTGAGTTGAGCGGGGATAATAAAGGTTTGTCCCAAGATCATGTTTTTCAGAAAAGAGATGCACAAGGGGGACTTCAAGAAAGAAGACAGGGTGTTATGAGGCCACAGGATAAGAGAGGAAAAATGAGAGGTTCGCCGGAGTCAAAGAACAGATTAAGAACAGGTGAGACTCAATGATGGAGTAGCTGGTGGGTTATTGAAGCAAGGGCTCCACAAAAAGTGCAAAGTAAGGGCACAATTTATATGCTCATTGATAAAGGTGTGGGGTCAGAGCAAGGCATTGGAGAAAGTGATGACAGGTAAAGAAGGTGACAATATGTCAAAGACAGTAGGTGATGACCCGAAAGGAGCAAGTAACACTGAAGAGAAACAAAAATCGGGGGTGAGTAAAGAAGAGCAAGGGAAAGTTGGTGGGGAAAAGAGTAAAAACAAAGGTTTGAAAAGGTTACCATACATGGGTTTGTCCATGCCTTTGGATGTACTTCTTAGCACAGGCACAAAAGAGAAGATTTGGAATGGAGAGTTAGTAGATGTGTACAAGTTACTACACTGAGATTTACAATCCAAAGAAGGCTCCAGAGAAAAGGCTAGGGAACTGGTAAAAAGGCCTAGAGTTCTGACGACAATAGACACTTGGACATCAGCATTTTAAATCTGTGCTAGTGTATATTGCGAAAAATATCCTGAAAGGTCACTATCCTTATTTAAATACATAGGCACAATTTGCAAGGCTCACACGGAATTTGGGGGTTTTCCGTGGCTCCACTATGCTTAGGATTGTAAGACCAGCATGGTGCTATTACCTGAGAAACCTTGGGGGTGAGGTAGACAATGAGTTATGGGTGCAGTGGATGTACTCTCAAAGGCCCCCTCCAACTGTGCAAACTGCCAGCAGTTTAGCAGTAGCATATTGGCCTTTTCCTGGGAAACCCACCTCTTCAGGGGTGGGAAAATGTGGTAGAGGTCAAAGTCCCAACTCTGGAGCATGCTGGGGGTTTAACAGGGGTTACTGCCCAATGAACCCTTGCAAATACAAACATAAATGTTCACAATACGGGGTTAAGCATGCAATATTGCAATGTTTCAACGAGCAGGCAAATTTTGGGGGGAGTGGTCAAGGCAGAGGCAAGGGGGGACCATTTTACCCTGGTTACAAAGGCTTTTACACCAATCAATATTGCATGTCTGACATTCTGGTTAAAGTTCTATCCAAATAGAGAAGAAGCAACACAGTTGGAATGGGGTTTCAGAGAAGGTTTTAGACTTAGATATCAAGGACCTAGAGATAAACAGTTTGCAGTCAGTCTTAAATAGGCAAGGTAGCATCATCAGGTTATTAGGCAGAAACTAAACAAAGAAGTGGCAGAAGGGAGAATGGCTGGCCCATTTTCAGATTGGCCTTTAACTGATTTAATGAGTTCTCCAATTGGTGTGATTCCTAAAAAGAATGAAGGTGAGTGTCACATGACACATCACTTATCATGGCCCCATGGTATGTCAGTTAATGAATACATAGCAAGAGAGGATGCTGCAGTACAGTTTGCCACAGTTAATGCTGCTTTTGCTCTGATCGGAAAGGTGGGTTCTGGTGCTAAGCTAGCAAAATGTGATATTAATTCAGCTTTTCGTCTGCTGCCTGTTCATCCTCTGGACTTTTCTTTGTTAAGTATTCAGTTTGAAAATCAGTTATATGTTGACAAAGTGTTACCTATGGGTTGTGCGATTTCTTGCATTTTGTTTGAGGCTTTTAGTTCATTTTTACAGTGGGGTTTTAGTTTCAGGACAGGCTGTGAACTAGTGGCACATTACCTGGATGATTTTCTGTTTGTTGTTAAAGACAAGAAGCATGATTGTGAGTGGGCTCTTCACGAATACAAAATATGGCAGCTGGGCTTGGTGTACCTCTAGCCTCTGAGAAAACAGAAGGTCCAAGTACTTGCTTGCTGTTTCTCCGAATTGAGATGGATACAGTGAAAATGGATGCAAATTGTAGCTTTGCTAGAACAAGCATTGGTGGCGACAAAGCTTCAACTGCATCAACTCCAGTGCCTATTGGGGCATCTTAACTTTGCTTATAGAGTGGTCAGAGCAGGTATATCCTTTTGTAGATGCCTGGGCTTTACGATGTCCGGAGCTCAGTTGCCGGACCACAGGATCGGAATTTCAGCTGCAATGAGAGAAGACATGGAGGTTTGGGTAATGTTTTCGAAAAGTTTCAATGATGTGACCATGAGGTCACTAGATTTGGATTTTTATTGCACAGTACAGATATTTTCAGATGCAGCTGAGTCTACAGGCTTTGAACTATTTTGGGAAGGGAGATGGTGTGCTGAGCATTGGCTGCCACAATGGATCAGAGAGAAGAGGAGCATTGCCTCTTTTTAGTTTTTTTTCATATTTAGTAGCTTTGGCAGTTTGGGGTCGTTATTTGAAGAACAAAATGGTGACCTTCATCGTGGATTACATAACAGTGGTGGATATGGTCAGTGGACAGAAAGTCAGAGATAAACACCTCTTGCAATTGATGCAAAGATACATGCTGGGTTGCTTAACGTTTAACATTGTCTTTAGAGCCAAACATGTGCCAGGTGTGAACAATAATGTAGCAGACGCATTGTCTTGTTCACAGTGGCAGAGAATCCATGGTTTGGTGCCAGGAGCAGACTTAAAGAAAACACAAGTGCCTCAAGAGGTATGTGAGCTAGCAGAATAAGGATGCTCGACATGGTTGAGAATTCACTAGCAAAGAGTACTAGAGTTGCTTGCAAAAGAGCATGGGAGGAATTCATGGAAATGGTGACAACTTTCAGACCTCATGGCAAACAAGGTTGTCTATTATGCAGGGAGGATGTACTGATAATTATTATGAATAATATTGCCAAAGGAATATCAGCAACCACGGTCACTGGTAAGTTAGCTGGTTTAAGTTTTTACGGTAAGTTTTTCTGGGGCTACGAACCTACAGCAGGAGAGAGGGGCAGAAGGATGCTACAAGAATGGGCCTAGGAACATCAGAGATGTAAAGTAGTAAGGGACCTTAACTCTATGAAATTATTGCTGCGATTGGTTAAGACACTCAAGTTAGTGTGCTTTTCTTTGAGTAATTGTTATTTGGGTTATGTATGTGTTTTTTTTTTGGTGCTTTCTCAATATCAGAGCTTGTAGGGTCTACTCAATCAGGTGGTTTGAAAGTCAAAAATGTAAAAGTAACAGATGATAAGGTGCAAATTGTTTTGGAATATTCAAACACTGATCAGAAAGGAAAGGAGGGAAAGGTGTTGCCAGGCAAGATAAATAGTACAGTGTGTCCAGTAACAGTATGGCACAAGTTTAAGGAGACAAGGGGGGTAGGGACGTTTCAATGAAGATTTATGTCCACCAGGATGGATCTTGTTTGACAGCTGCACAAGTTTTAGGTGTTACGTGAAAAGCCTTGTGTTTTATAGGGGAAGACCCGTTCCGCTCTTGGACCCACTCGTTTAGGATTGGCACTGATTCTGAAGCTGCCAGGTTGGGTTTTACTATACAAGAGGTAAAAAGATTAGGAAGTTGGTCTTCGGACTGTTACCTGCGATACATCAGGGAACTTGAAGATGCTTAGCTTTTACGATACACTAACTGTTGTTTTTTGTTTCAGGTTGTGAAGCGGGCCAGCATTAGCTTTCCTATCCATATGGATAACTGGACATTCTTTTGTCAAAGGGTCAGTGAAGCAAGCTGAGAAGCGTCCTTTTAGGAAGAACCTAGGCTTCTGTAGTAATGAGCTAAAGAGTGAATGGCAGGAGAGGAAGGGTATGAAATGGGGGCAACTTTTGCCTTTTTTATCTAATTTGTTGACTGTTGGAATTTGTGCTGATCTGCATTTTATTACATTTTAGTGAGAATGATCTTGTGCAGCTATCAGGGCTTGGGCTTATTAAAGCAACAAAGAGAGATCTGGACATTATTGGGCAATCTTGGAATGGAACAAAAATGATTCTCACTGGGCTAGTTCCTAGAAGAGTTTGGACAGGTGCAGTAAAGTTTACTGCAATAGAACGAGCCAGGCGAAAGGTTAATGGAGAGATGCAGCGTTTTTTCTAGATCTAGAGGTATTGCCTGTTTGGAATATTCTGACATAAAAAAAGGAGATTTTCAGTTTTTCAGGCAGGATGGTGTGTACATCTTTCTTTTGTTGGGAATGAGTTATATCTACTGGAGATCAAAGAAAAAGTTGGCTTCCACGTTGGCTATTCAAAGATGGTGCTGAGAGTAAATATAGGCTGTTTGGCGACAGCCCATCTCTTATAAGATATGTAAAAACTGAGTAGCTTGCTGTTTTGGCGACAAGCAAGAACAAGTATTCAAAGAAAATATTGGGGTGGGGGACAGGAAAAATGCCTTTACAGGGTTATTTCCTGGTGGCAGGAAGTAAGGAGGCTGGAAGGGTTGGAGACACTGCAGAAGTAACTTTGGCTGAGGGACACAGGGGAGGCAGGGTGAGGCAGAAGGGAAAGGCTGTGGGTGAAAGAATGGGCATGGTGAAGATTGGAAGTGGTAAGAATGGTTTTGATGCATTTTACTGTTGTGGGGAAGGTTTATGGGTGGGGTGTTAGGAGATGTTATTTATATTAGTGAGGAGATTAATTTTAAATTGTAAATGTTAATTAAAGCGGACTTTTACTCTAAAACTGGTCTTATCACTCGCCATTACACCCGAATAAATGTTTCCCCATGAAGGCAAAATAAAGAAAGCCATAAAATCACCAGTCCAGACACACAGCAGGAATAACGATCAACTACATCATTCAGCAAAAAGACACAGTCTTACTTATCTTTAAATACAAATTTCAAAATTCAGAGACGTACATCCTCTTGCTCTGAAAGTGGAAGTCCGCAGATTGCCATATTATCGTGCTTGCGCAGGAAATGAGCCACCTTCCTCCACGACATGGAATACAAAGCAGCCGATACCAGAACACAGGCCTCTTCACTCTTGCATCCTGAACACCAGGGGTTCCCCGCCCCCCACCTGAGGAGACAGCCCTGGGTGGGAACTCCTGGTGTTCAGCCCAGGGTACAGGCGAAAAAGAGGAGCAGAAAGAAGGCCCAAGGCCCACTGGCCTGACCACAAAGACAGTTGACCTCTAATAGGCCCTGTTGGCCATTTCTAGAACACAGTGCACAACAGTGCACCCAGAAGGAGGAAAAGAGACTCAAGCAACTAGAAGGTCAAAGTCATAGTCAAGAAGAAGCTGCATGCCAGACCATAGAAAAGATGAAAGGAATGGGATACGACCAGCTGATCCAGACTGGGACACCTGGTGATCCACCAATTGCAGAAGGAGAGAAGATCAAGAGTGACCTAGCCTGAAAGTCACCTTTGAAAAGTCATGTGCTATTGACTGAGTGCATCTACCCACACAAGCAAGCCACCAATGTGAAACATCTCTGCCCCAAGCTTCCCACCACATATGTCCAGACACAGTCACTGGCTGCCTAGAAAACCATAGCAAGCAAACCATGAGACACAGATGTCTTGCACAAGTTAAAGAAATAATGCACCAGCCCCACACCATGTAAGGAGGCTATGAAGGCCATCTAGTCAGCATCATTCCATCAGTCGACACGCCAAGGAAGAATCCCTGCAACCAAGTTGTTTGCACTTGTTCTTTTGTCTAGGTTTTTGGAGGCATGTGATGTCTGAGGAACACACCACAGGTCAGCCCCGCCCTACAGGCTACACTCCCCCATCCATTAACAGGTGACCCTGTCAATAAAAGAGGCCAGGTGCATGTGCCTGTGGCCCAGTTATGCACCCTTACATCTTGTGTCATTATCTTTAATTCTTTAGCATGTGGGCCTAGGGTCACAAAGTTACAGTATGACACCCTTGCTATGCCACTGTCAATATGTCCGGTGCCATGGCATTGTTTAAAAGTGGCCATCAGCCTCATACTGCAATGAACTACCCGGTCTCCCTATTCAGATGCCAAACTGGCTAAAGATCAGTATAACTCATGATATTCAGTGTAGCATAATCATGTAGAATTGCCTTAGAACTGTGCGAGATTAAGCATAAATATGTAAGAAAAGTAATTCTGTGTATTGTGCTATTTCTTAGCAAAAATGCCCTGCTTGCATCCAAAACATGCTTAGAATGCATTCTGAGCTAAGAAATAGCTTGAAATGCAACAGAACAAGTGTGCTCTTGGGGTAGGATTTTCCCCCAACTTACTCCTCGCATTTGGCTCTAGTTTCGTAGCGCAAAATGCCCTCTTGCATCCAAAATGGATGGGAGGATACATATTATTCTAAGAAATAGCACTAAATGTGCTCTTGCTGTACAAGTTGTCTTCCCTCAGATTACTCTTAATTACCTGAGCAGGATTAATCCCGTTATCAGTATTTCCGCTTCGAAGAGTAACACAGAATTACTGAAATGACTCTGATTACTCTGGCGTAATTGGAATTCCTCCCAGCCTTAGAGTTCAGTGCTCGAGAGGATCCTCATTCTTGTCCCAATTTAGCCTCCTCTATAGAGACAGGCTGCAGTTCAGCTCTTCGGCACGAGTAGTCGCTATCTCTGCCTCTGCCTGCTGCTGGACCCCTGACTGACCTTCAACAGGCTCAATGTCTTCTCTCTGCAGGTCATTGGGTGGGAAGGGAGGATGGCGCCATGCCCTATGAATAAGCAAATGAACCAAAGTGACACGGATCTTATGTTATACATGATTTGACTATTACCTCATCACAGACATTGTGAACCTACTTCTGGTAGAGTGCATCCCCAAACATGGACCTTCTCTAACCTATAACGCTTTTGTTCCTCTTCCTTTGTTCCTTTTCATTGCCACAGAGGATGTGGTGTGAAGGGTTCAGATGACATCCCCATGGTCCTAGTGTCCTAACAATAGGGGGAGGGCAATTATTCAATCTGTTTTGTACTTCATGCACTTGATGTGGCACCTAGTTGTGCTTGTACGAACTTTCAACAGTTGATTAAACTTTGCTCAAATAATAAATGGAAGCAAAAATCATTTTTTTTAATTTTAGCAACAAGGCCCTTCTGTTATTTGCACAAACTCCAGTTTCCTGGTTATGGTCTAGCTTCCCAGCACAGCTGTCACTAGACATTTATGTGAGAACCACCAGGAAACGGGGTTTGGCTCCACCCACATGTTGGGAGTCAGGACTAAATGTTTTTATTGGACAGAAATTGTGTGCATCCACAAAAAAAGTGCTTGCCCTCCACACAGCTGTGATAATTTTGTTTATTTATCCTATTTATCCAGTTGACTGAGCTTGAACTTTAAGGGGCACACACATGCCATTGCAGTGCTATTAAAGTCTCTTAGATAACTAAATCGTTTATGGTATTTTTCTAAAGCAGCAGCACAAATAGGAGGAGGCAGTCATCAACATACATGGATTTTTAGGTCTGCCTTGTCGGTGTTTCATAAGCCAAAACTATTGGCATTGCCAATGCGTGTTTTGAAGAAGAAACTAAAACTAATCAGAAAGAGAAAGCAAATGTATAGATACTTTTTTGGTACACCCACCCAGTCTCAGTCTATTATGAAAAGGTTCTGTTTTTCAGATTCTGTTTTTCAGATCCTGTTTTATACATACAGGAACAGATTATGGTCAGATGAACATGCTCTTTGTAGTTAGCATTTTGCAAGCTTGCTGCCACTGACCACTCTTGCAGGGTCTTATGGTCACTGCCACATAGAAAATTGCCTTTAAAGTAAGCTGCTGCACAGTGTGCATTTTTATTTCTACAGCGCACAAGCTTCTGAGGTCATATGGCTCCAGCCGGTTTTCATCCAAGCTCTACTTCGAATTGGAGACCCTTGCTTGGCGGTTTAGGCTGGATTGTTCTGACTGAAGCAGGGTCAAGACTGATTGGCATGTGACTGGCTCCAAGCTGAGGTAGTCTGGTCGGCAAAAGAATCATAGGTTGGAATGCTACTCTGAGTGATTGCCAGTGGCTATACTTGTTGCTAGCATTCCTACCATCACCTTATTTGTGGTCAAAGATATCAAGGGGCCCATAGAGGTCAGGGAAAATGCACAAGTTTTATTAAGGCATGTGACAACCCTAGGTAACTGTTCAAAATGTGTGTCTCTAGTTGGCAGTCACCTTACACCCTGTCCAAGAAGGTACTTTCACTCTAATCAGGGCAAGGGAGTTACATACCTAAGATAACCCCTGCTCACCCCCTTGGCAACTTGGCACAAGCAGTCAGACTTATCTCAGAGACCATGTGTAAAGTATTTGTACACACAGGAAGACTATGCAAGCATCACAAAAGTCAAAGGTACTCCACACTAGTTTAGAAAAATAGGCAATATTTATCTGAGTTAAACAAGACAAAAACAACAAAAATCCAACATACACAAGAAAATAAATACATTTTTAAAGTTAAAAGTCTTAATCCATAGGAATCAGTGGATGCAATGCATTAGCACAAAGTACCTTGCATGTCTCAAAAATAAAGCCTCAGGAGAGGTGATGAGTCAGAAAAACAAGCGATGCGTCGATTCCTTAGTCACAAGTGAGGCCGTGCATCGTTTCTTTCCCCGCCGGGCAGGCGATGCGTTGATCCTTTCCCCGCAGGACAACGATGGGTTGATTTCCAGCAATGCAGCCTCAGTTCCTTGCACTGATGTTGAAGATTTGACGCCCAGAGACAATGAGTGAGAAATCCAGACGCACAGCAACGATGAATCCACACTGAATCAGGCAATGCGTCGATTTTGTTTTTTTCTTCAGGTCACCAGTTTCCACTTCCCAGGTCCCAGGGACTGGATTTGGCACCACATGACAAATCAAGACTCTCAACAGAAGAGCTCAGGCACTGGCAGACTTTACAACAGTAGCCAAGCTCTGTTCAAGCCCTTCGAGAATCTTGGAAAGCAAGATGTAGAAAGCAAAGTCCAGTCCTTTCACACCCAGAGCAGAAGTAGCAGCAGCAGGCCAGCACAGCAAAGCAACAGGCAGAGTGGTAGGTCTTCCTCAAACATCCCGCTATTCTCCCTGGCAGAATGTCCTCAGTCCAGAAGTGTTCTGAAGTTGTGGGGTCAGCAGTCCAATACTTATACTCATTTTTGCCTTTGGAGTAGACAGACTTCAAATTAAAGTCTTTGTAGTATACAGGATGCCGCCTCTCCCTTTGCCTGGCCCCAGACACACTCCAGGGGGTCGGAGACTGCTTTGTGTAAGGACAGGCACAGCCCTATTGAGGTGCAAGTGTCAGCTCCTCCCTACACTCCAGCCTAGGACGACCCATCAGGATATGCAGGACACATCTTAGCTCCCTTTGTGCGACTGACTAGAGTGAATTCACAAACATCCCAACTGTCATCCTGATCCTGAAGTCAAAAAGACAGGGGAAACCACAGCAAGAGCTGACAGGTCTAACAAGTGTCCCCCCCCAGCTGAAAGTGGGGAGAACTACCCAACCTCATGGGAGTTCTCATCACTAAGGTGGAAGAATCTGGACAGACCATCAGCATTAGCGTGTTCTGTGCCAGGGCGGTGCTCCACCATAAAGTCCATATTCTAAAGGGAGAAGGACCACCTAAACTGTTTAGGATTCTCACCCCTCATCTGCATCAGCCATCTGAGGGGCCTGTGGTCTGTCTGAATCAGGATGTGAGTCCCAAAAACGTAGGGTCCTAGCTTCTTCAGCGCCCAGACCACATCAAAAGCCTCCCTTTCAATTGTGCTTTACCTCTGTTCCCGGGGCAGTAACCTTCTACTGATGAAGGCTACTGGTTGATCTAGGCTCTCTTCATTAAGCTGTGAGAGCACGGCTCCCACACCATGCTCTGAAGCATCTGTCTGCACTACGAATTCTTTGGAAAAGTGAGGAGCCTTGAGCACGAGTGCTGTGTTGTGTTGCCATTTTAGCTATAGCTCCATGCACGTTAGTTTGATACACTAGCCCGCTGTGCACTTTGACCTAGATATATTTTATTCGGCTTCGCATTGTTATTTTTACAATAACCAGTTTTACGGTCTTGTTTTAAATTCATCTAACTGTTTTGCTTAGCCCAGCACTGTGTTATCAACAAGACATTCTTGATCGCTTTGTGCTTCAGTCAAGGCTACAGTTTGGTACATTGCCGGTAAACGTGGTAGAAGTTTAGTCTCCAACATTCGTAGAAAATACACATCCTTACGTAGGGACATTTTCTTAGAACATTAGCTGTGTTATTATAAAAACACCTCCTAGTCCCATTACAGGTTAAGAGGGAGATTCCAGCCAGGGAACCACGACTGTATGCCGATTGCTGAATGCTTCGCTGCAGATGCTAACGCAGACTACAGGCCTTTGCTCAGGTAAGAGGGTCGATGTCCTCCCGGGGGAACCTGAAAGGCAGAATTAGAGCTTAACATGCTGTGCTCAAATTATGACTCGGATAGAAAATAGTCCATCGATTCTAGTAGCAACATGATAGCGTTATTCTTATGCTTCACTCTCATCGTAACCATTTTAATATTGTCATGCTGTGTTGTTCTGGTTATTGTAGCTCACGCTTTGCTACATAAAATGCAGTCATTTTATTAAACCAATCCTTTAAAACTCATATTGCTTTTATTGTCATTTATATATGAGACTGAATTGCGAATGAGAGAACCGGATGCGACCTGAGTGACCACGGCTTCCCTGAGAAGTATGATATGTCATGTGCTTGGCTGCCCAATCATCTCTACCTTTTGGGAGAGACGAGGCACTGCTAGTTAGCTGGAGCAAAACTCAGATTTGGAGCGACAGGTGTCACCTACTGTGGGTCAGACTCAGTCTCCCACACTGCGGATGATCTTGCTGCTCAAAATCCAGTAGTTTCATTAGAATAATGAGAGCCTATGCGACATGGCGCCGCCAACGTTTGGTCAGGCTCTAATTTTCGGGTTCTCCGGAGTATCCCAGTCTCATTATATATGATGACACCTCAGTGCCGTATGCGGAGACGTCTGTGGTACTGAGGATTTCCACCACAGCTGTGTAGGTAATCCTACTACAACTGGCAGTTGTTCAAGCTTGAACTTTAAAAGGAAACCCCATTTTGGTGTGCCTTATCTGAACTAATAGTGTTACTATCATGGCGAATCCCCAACATGTACAAATAGCTGTTAACATGAGACAACCTCGCACAGAACACTTACTAGCAAATGGCCTAACAGCCCAGGGAGGTCCAGTCACATCTGTGGTGGACGCCCATGCAGCTTTTAGAACAGAACTGTTTTACTCTTGGGTCACATTTCCAGCAGTTGATGGGACCACTAATACATTTCATCAATATACACCTGCGAACGCGCCTGGACAATACAGAGCGTACGCATATTTAGAGATACCTCTCTCTTATCAAGAACATAATAATTGGCTTGATGGCGCCCTACCCCATACAATATTACCAGTAAGGTTAGGTTCACTAAGTAATGACGGTCCTACCTGGCCTTTATTGGCCACCTATACACCACATCCTGTGGTTGGAAATTTAGCAGTAGCTGAGGTTCGTCGCTTATACATTGAATTAACAGCAATATACAGACGATTAGTACAATTTGCGATGAAAACATTAAGTGCAAACCCAGCACGTGTTGCTCTAGCACATCCACATGCAGTAACGCCAGGTATAAATCCTGCAACTGTACATTCGATTATTGGTAAAATACCCGCCAAACAAGAGGAATCTCCATTTTGGTTAGCACAATAATATGCTGGAGGCAGTATTTCCCCATACGGGACCTCAGGATAAACATAGAATATTAACGATGTGCTTGCCAATCGGGATGGTCCCTACAGTGGAAAACTGTAATACTTGGGGCACGGTATTTGCCGCGCTCTACACAACTGCACACGGTACAACGACACTTGCGAATTCACTAGAAGTGATGAAACAGATTCAAGATGAATATGGGGCTGTTCCGGCCCTAGATTTGGGGGTGCAATTGATGGGCAATTTTGCCATAGTGTCCTCAATCATTGTAAGTAACCTTAAAGGGGAAGCAGTCGCACTTGCAGTGTGCATGCAGCTTTGTGACGTTCCACAACAAGATCAAGAACGAGAGCTTCCTAAAATAGTAGCAGAGACCTATTCAAGTATCGGTCGAGATAGCCTAGGGGCCAGACCACAAAATCCTCAATTTCAGAGTAAATCAAAAAAAGATACCCCCAAACAAACACCTGAGGGTAATAAGAAACGCTGGGATAAAAAGCAACAAACGCCTAAAAAAGAAAGGGGAGAATCTCCGTGTACGGAGACCCCACAGAATAGGTATAATTTCAGAAATAGAGATAATATCAAAATGCCTGATAGATATCAATATACTGATACACGCCAATCTCGCTCCTTTCAGGACTTATCGGAAAAGAGAAATGAGAGAGGTGGGCGATCAGAGCGAAGAACAGAGTACGTGAAACCGAAACAGGAATCACAACGCTCTTCGGAGGTTTCTGTTAAAAAGGAAGAGAAACCTGCCCAACAAAAACAACAATTTAAAAAGAAAAAATTGGCAGCAGTCGCGGTCCGACATGTCACACAGGAAGAGGGTCCTCTTGAAGAACAAGAATTGGGCCCTAGTCTTGCTGGACAGCGCGGCAGAGGTCACAATAGTTCTTCTTGAGCATCTGGAGGTGAAAGCAACTGATGACTTTATACAAGTAGAAACAGCGGACATGCGTGTCTCCGAGCCTGACAGGATGTACAAGGTAAAGCTACAGTTAGAAGGAGACATTGAACTCACAATAGACGCGATCTTTTGGGATCACATAGTAAAAGAGTATGATGTCTTGTTGGCCGAACAAGATTGGCTGCCTGACTTCGTCCTTACCTGCCCATATGGAGAAGATGTCATTAAGCCTTCCTTCTCGACCCTTGTTCCAGGGGAACTAGCTGAATCATATTCCATTGAATGGGCTCTAGAACAAGCACCTGCATTATACAGAAATCACGTAGGATGAAATAAGGAATCCCCCTACCATGTAATTCCAATTAAAAGTGAACCTCAGCCACAACCGCAGTATCCTATAAAACATGAACCAAAAGCACCAGTGAGAGAAATACTCACGCAATTAGAGTACCAGGGTGTGATTGAACCCTGTGTCTCGCCAATGACTAACCCTTTATTCCCCGCAGCAAAACCAGACCATTCATACAGAATAGTCTTAGACTACAGACATCTAAATAGTCATACACGTCATACACCTATGCTATACAAAACTCACATAGCACTGCACTAATGAGCAACATAGTGCGTAAAAAAATACAAAACAACACTAGACATTTCCAATGGGTTTTTCTGCCAGAATATTGCGCCTGAAAGTAGAGACTTAACAAGCTTTAGAGCACTAGGCTCTCAGAAAATTCTGTCGTTTACCTCAGGGGTATAAGAACAGCCCAGGACTGTTTGCAGCTCGGGTCACTGCTATTTTGCACGAGATCGACCCTGAAGCATTGTCCTATGTAGATGATATATATCTCACGGATGATGAACTACTACAACATTTAAGACGGGTAGCCTGCATTGTTGTAGGGTTTTCCGCATTTTGCTACACATTTAATAAAAAAAAAAAAAATAGCCTTCCTCAGCCTCCTGTTTCTAGGATATAAGCTGTCAAGTGAAGGGAAGAGCCTAGTGCCACAATTCTTAGAAAAGTGCGCACAGTTACAACCACCGAATACGATTAAAAAACTCCAATCATTATTGGGTTTCTTAAATTTTGGCAGAACCTACATTCCAGAATATGCTACGCGCATAAAACCTTTATATGACCTAATACGTCCCGATTTTTCAAGTAAATTCTGGACAATACATGTATTCTTAGAGAATTGCAGACAGACATGCTTGCAGCACAACATTTACACACAAGGGACAACAAAAAACATTTGGTCATCAGTGTAATAGCTGGTGCCATCGGGTTCACCTATGTGACATTTAATGAAGGTGAGACAGTCCCGATTGCATACAAATCACATTTGTATTCAGCAGCTGAACAACGCTTCGCTACCACAGAGAAAATTCTCACTGCTGTACAGATGGCTGTCATTAAAGAAAGACCTCTTGCCCAAGGAAAACGCATTATTGTTGTTTCTCCAATCCCAGCCCTAGAGGCTGATACAAAAGCTAGCGTTCCAAACGCGAAAGCACTACATCCACGTTGGATACAATGGGCTAAGTCTCTGGCAGCCACTGATGTAGACAAATTGTTTTACCTAAAGCTACAAACTCAGGAATTCCTACAATATGAAGTAGAATATCCAGTTCCAGCAAATATTGCCTATTGATCAGTATCATAGAGTCATGTACACCGATGGCTCTGCACAACCTGCAATTGGAAATAAACATCAATATTCTGCTGCTTGCGCAGTCGTAAGTGGCTATGTGGAAGGGGATACATTTTGTCTTCTACATACCTTTACATAGACCCTAGGGGTTTGTACAGCACAATTGGCTGAGCTAAAAGCTCTGCTGATGGCACTGGAACACACAGATCCGGCACAGCCTACGCTGATTGTTTGTGATTCATATTACTGTGTCCAGTCCTTTAATGAATACCTGCATTATTGACGCCACAATGGGTTCGGAGACTCCAAAGGCAACACCATTAAACACAGACTACTGTGGGGGAAAGTAGCTGACCTGAAAGAGACGCTACCGAATGTCCATGATGTGCATACACTTGGACACCAGCGTGTTGGAATACATGTTGCTGGAAACACATTGGCTGAAGAAGCCGCAAAGTCAGCAGTGGCAGTAGCCACTGTAGCTGCAGTGACTCGCTCAAGTTCAAAACCAGACGCAGACATTTGGGCTGCAGTGAAAGCTTCGGCTGATGGTACGCCCCATCCTAAAGGATTTCCTAACAAATATCACTACCATATGGGAAGTATGCTGAACGCTGAGGTCAACATACCAGGCGTAGGTGTAGGGGACATCCCTAACAAAGATATGAGACCACAATTGATTAAAGCAGCACATGAGGGGGTAGCATCTGCACATGCTGGTGTGGCGGCTACAATTTCGATCATACAGGCCCGTTATTGGTCACTCCACCCCAATCACAAACAATCTGCCCCAGTCTAATACAAAACATTATGCCTTACTCTAGTCCGCCTAACTCCAAACCGCCCGCTCCAATCCAGTCCTCCCCACTTCACGCCAATCCAGTCCACTCCACGCCAATTCACCCCACTCCATCTTAATTCACCCAATCCAATCCACCACAATCCACTCCACACCAATCCAATCCACCACAATCCAGACCAGTCCAATCCACCCTACTCCAATCCAATCCAATCTACCCCACTCCAATTCACCACAACAGACTCCTCCCCAGTCCAACCCACCCCACTCCAGTCCAACCCACCCCACTCCAAACCAACCCATCCCACTCCAAACCACCATATTCCAATCCAAACCATTGCAATCCAAACCACCTCACTCCAATCCCACCCACTGCAATCCACTCTAACCCAATCCACCCTCCTCACCCCAGTCCATCCCACTCCAATCCACCGTTATCCACCCCACTCCAATCCAAACAAAACCACCTTAATCCACCCCACTCCAATCCATCCCACACCACCTTAATTCACCCCACTTCAATCCAATCCACACCAATCCAATCCACTGCACTCCACACCAATCTAATCCACCCCACTCCAATCCAGTTCACCTCACTCCAGTCCAATCCACCAATCCTAATCCAGTTCACCCCACTCCAATCCACCCCACTCCACCCCAATCCACCATACCCATATCCAATCCACATTATTCCTCTCTACCCCACTCCAGTCTACCCCACTCAAATCCAGTTCACCCCCTCAATCCATCTCACCCCATCAATGCAGTCCACCCCACCTAAGTGCATTCCACCTCACTCAAATCCATCTTACCGCACCCAATCCTATCCAACCCACCCCACCCCAATCAAGTCCACCCCATTGAAATCCACCCCACTCAATGCATCCCATCCAGTCCACCCCACCCCATTTCCATCCATCCATCCCACTCCAATCCTCTCCACCCAATTCACTCCACCCCACTCCACTCCACCACACACCCCTCTACTCCAATCCACCACACTGTACTCCAGTCTACCCCACTCTAATCCGATCCTACCCATGCTACTTCAGTCCACCCCACTCAACTGCAATCCACCCACTCTACTTCAACACATTACACTTTACTCCAATCCACCCCACTCCACACCACTTCACTCCAGTCCACCCCCACTCCAACCCAATCAAATCCACCGACCCTAGTTCAATCCACCCCACTCCAATCCAATAAAGTCCCCCTTAATCTACCCCACTCCTGTCCAGTCCACCCACTCCAAACCACCTTAATCCAACCCACCCCAACCCACACCAATCCAATCATCCCACACCAATAAAATCCACTCCACACCAATCCAATCCTCCCCATGCCAATAAAATCCATCCCAATCCAATCCACCCCACTCCATTCCAGTCCACTCTACTCAAACCCCCCCACTCCAATCCAATTCATTTCATTCCAGTCCAGTCAGCCCCACTCAGTCCAATCCACCACAACCCACCATACTCAAATCCAGTCCAGTCCAATCCAGTCCACCCCACAAAAAAATCCATTCCACTCCCGTCCACCCCAACCCACCCCACTTCAATCCACCCCACCCTAATCCAGTCCACCTCAGTCCAATCCACCTCCAATCCGCCCCAACCCAATCCACAAAACAGTCCACCCAAATCCAGTCTACCCCACTTAATCCAAACCTTCCAATCCTTTCCAACCCACTCAATTCCACCCCACTCCAATTCACCTCACCCACTCCAGTCAAATCCACCCCACTGCCGTCAAATCCAGCTCACTCCAGTCCAATTTACCCCACTCCACCAAATCTACCCCATCCAATCCACCCAACCCAATCCAATCCACCCTACTCCAATCCAGTCAACCCCAACCCAATCAAATCTACCCCAGTCCAATCCACCCTGCCCAATGTAATCCATCCTCCTCAATCAATCCTCCTTCCCACCCCACTGCAACCCACCCCACTCTAATCCAATCCAGTCTAGTACAATCCACCCAATCCAGTCCACCCTAACCCATTTCAATTCACTCCATCCAATCCACTCCACCCCACTCCCATCCATCTCACCCCACTCTACTACAATCCACCCCACAGCACTTCACACTACTGCAGTCCACCCCACTCTACCCCAATCTGCCACAATCCAATCCAAAACACCCAGTTCAGTCCACGCCCTCCACTCCAATACACTCCAGTCCATACCACTCCAATCCAATTCACCTCAACTCAACTCACCCCACTCCAATACAATACAATCCTCCTCAATCCACCCGCTCCTGTCCAATCCACTCCAATTCACCACACTCTAAACCACCTTAATCCAACTCACCCCAACCCACACCAATCCAATCCATTTAACACCAATCCAGTCCACCCCACACCAGTCACAGCCATCCCAATCCAATCCACCACATGCAATCCAATCCACACCAGTCCAATCCAATTCAACCCTCTCCACTCCAGCCTATTCCACTCAGTCCAATCCACCACAATCCACCCTACTCAGATCAAATCCACTCCAGTCCAATCCACCCCCAACAATATTCATTTCACTCCAATCCACCCCACCCCATCCCACATACCCCACCCCATCCAACTTAAATCCACCGCACCCAGTCATTACCCCTGAATCCAATCCAATCCACCCCAATCCAGTTCACCCCACTTAAACCAATCCACTCCGCTCTGTTCCAGCCCACTCAATTCTACCCAACTCCAGTCCACTCCAGTCCAATCCACTCCACTTCTGTCCAATCCACCCAACACCTCTCCAATCCAATTCACCTTAACTCACCCCCCTCCAATACAATACAGTCCTCCTCAATCCACCCACTCCTGTCCAGTCTACTCCAATTAACCACACTACAAACCACCTCAATCCAACTCACCCCAACCAACACCAATCTAATCCATTCAACACCAGTCCAGTCCAAACCAATCCAGTCCACCCACACCAGTCAAATCCATCCCAATCCAATGCACCACATGCAATCCAATCCACCCCAGTCCAATCCAAATCAACCATCTCCACTCCAGCCCATCCCACTCAGTCCAATCCACCCTACTCAGATCCAGTCCACCCCACTCCAACCAGCCCCCCTCTAACCCACAGCAATCTGCCCCACTCCAATCCAAACGATCTGCCCCACTCCAACCCAAAACAGACTGCCCCACTTCAGTCTGCCTAACTCCAATCCAAAGCAATCTGCCCCGCTCCAATTCAAAACAATCTGCCTCACTCCAAAACAATCACCCCCACTCCAATAAGCCACACTCCAGTCCAATCCACCACACTCCAATCCAATCCACCACACTCCAATGCACCCAGCCCACACACTCAAATCTCCCCCCTTCAATCCACCACATTCTGCCTCACTCCAATACAATAATCCAAAATAATCTGTCCCACTCCAGTCCACAACAATCTGCCCCATCCCAATCCAAAACAATATGGCCCTCTGCAATCCACACCAATGTGCCCCACTTACATCCTAAACAGTATGCCCCACTCCAATCCAAAACATTCTGCCCCACTCCAATCTGTCTCACTCCAATCCAAAACAATCTGCCCACTCCAATACAAAACAATACGCTCCACTCAAGTCTGCCCCACTACAATCCAAAAAATCTTCCCGAATAAACCCAAAACAATCTGCCCCAGAACAATCCAAAACAATTTGCCCGATTCCAATCTGTCCCAGTGCAAACCAAAACAATCAGCCCAATCCAATCTGCTGCACTCCAATCCAAAACAATCTGCTTGCTCCAACCTCACCCATTTTAATCCAAAACAATCTGTCCCACTCCAATCCGGAACAATCTGTCCCACTCCAAACCAAAACAATCAGCCCCATTCCAATCTGCCCCAATGCAAACCAAAACAATCTATCTCACTCTGATCTAAAACAGTCTGTCCCATTCCAATCTGCCCACTCCAATCCAAAACAACCTGCCCTACTCCATTTCAAAACAGTCTGCCCACTTCAATCCAAAACCATCTGCCCCTCTCCAGTTCAAAACAGTCTGCCCCTCACCAATCCAAAACAATATGCCCAATCCAGTTTGCCCCACTACAGTCCCAAAAATCTGCCCTACCACAATCCAAATCAATCTGCCCCACTCCAATGCGTCCCAGTACAAACCAAACAATCTGACCCACTTTGACCTGCCCCACTCCAATTAAAAGCAATCTGCCACTGCAACCCAAAGCAATCTGCTCCACTCCAATCCAAACCAATCAGCTCCACTGTAATCCAAAACAATCAGCCGCACTCCAGTCCAAAACAATCTGCCCCACTCCAATACAAAACAATCTGCCTCACTCCAATACAAAACAATCTGCCCCACTCCAATCCATAACAATCTGCTCCACTCCAATACAAAACAATCTGGCCCACTCCAATCCATAATAATCTGACCCACTCCGATCCATAATAATCTGCCCCACTCCATCCTGCCCTTCTCCAATCCAAAACAATCTGCTCCAAACCAATGTGCACAAACTCCAATCCAAACCAATCTGCTCCACTCCAATCTGCCCCACTGCAAGCCAAAACAAACTGCCCCATTCCAGTCCAAAAAAGCCTGCCACATTCCAATCCAAAAGAATCTGCCCCACTCCAATCCAAAACAGTCTGCCACGCTCCAATCAAACAATCTGCCATAGTCTAATACAAAACATTGGCCCTCATTACAACCCTGGCGGTCGGTGACACAATGGCGGTAATACTGGCAACAGGCTGGCGGTAACTACAGCCAAATTATGACCATGGCGGTAAGAACTTAGATAGACAGCCACTTTACCACACCGACCACCAGGGCAGAAGCAACAGGCACCATGGCGGTAGCCGCCTACAGCCAGGCGGAAGCCAATGTTCCGCCCACCATATTAAGACACCGGAAACTGCTACCTTTTCCGGGGTGGTATGACCAACATCAAAAGCCTGGCGGAAACACTGCACAGACGGGAAAGGACTCACCTTTGGAGACACAGGCAATAAGCACACCGCCATGGAGCCCAAGCTGAAAATATTCCCAATTATTTTCTATGTCCTGCTCCACCACGAACGCCAGTGACAGCGAAGACGACCACAGTGAGTACAGCCGCCTAGCACACAGGGGAGTGGGGGGAGGAAAAAGAGAGCGACAAGCAACACACACCCCTCACCTCCAACACCATACACACAATCAGCTGCAGTAACAAAGCATATTTACCCTGTACCTCGGATGAATAATGCAGGGACAAAACGTTTTAGAAAAAGTGAATGTAGTGAGACCAACACAGTAGAAATAAGAAAATGCAATGTAACTGTTATATACATATGTACAGTTCAAGGGACACTGCCCAGTCCTCATTGTGTGTGGGCCACAGGGCCACAGGCAAAAGTCCAAGGCCCCACTTGTCACCTGCATCAACACAGAGAGAACACTGCAGGGGCATCAGTTGGAAAATAGGCATTCACCTCAGGGGGACGGAGAACGGGGGGCACCTCAGCTGGCAGATGAAAGAAGACCACTGGTTCTGGAGGGGGCAACATGCCCATTGCTCTGTTCTGGGGAGTGCAAGGCCACAGTCTCTCAGGTGGGTGACTTGCCCACATTCTCTGGAGGGGGCATCGTGCCCTGTGCTCTTGATCCTGGGAGGCTGGGGTTGGTGGGTGTCTTACCCACTGGTTCTGGAGGGAGCATCATGCCCTGTGCTCTTCATCCTGGGGAGGCTGGGGTTGGTGGGTGACTTACCCACAAGTTCTGGAGGGGGCATTGTGCCCTGTGCTCTTGATCCTGGGGAGTCTGGTGTTGGTGGGTGTCTTACTCACTGGTTCTGGAGGGGATATCGTGCCCAGTGCTCTTGATCCTGGGGAGTGCAAGTTCACAGTCTCTCAGGTGGGTGTCATACCCACTGGATTGCATGGGGCAGGCCGCACAGCAGCCCATGGACGCAGGACTACATACCGTCCGCCGGCGGTGACGGCTGCTCAGTGGTGGTAGTGGTGCTGCTGTATTGATGGGTACTGTACTCACCCTCTTGTGGCTGCTGTGATGCCCTCAAGCGCCCATTCAGTTCAGGATAGGCCACTGCCAGTATGCTGGCCATCAGGGGGGTCAGGGTTTGACAGGCACCCCTTCCTCGTTGGGAGGCCATCCCCAGCTGGGCCTCCACGGTCTTCCGTGCCCAGCGTCTCAGGTCCTCCCACCATTTCCAACAGTGGGTGCGCCGCCTGCCGTAGACCCCCACGGTCTAGGGTCCGCACGTCTTTGGCGATGGCACGCCATATACCCTTCTTTTGATGGGCGCTGTCCTGCAGTGGGAATACACACAGCAAAATAGTTTCAGTCAGACAGTTCTGCCTGTTATACTTACGACCCACCATACCCCTTCACATCACCATTTGCACACACATGGCCCAGCACACAACCAATACTTCACCCAGAGGACATCCACCCACCCCCCTTACACGAGGCCTTTACACACGCCACCCCATGCATTCATGCCACATGCATCATGCTCACAGTGTACTCACCTGTTGGTCTGGAGACCCATACAGCAGTCCATACTGGGGTAGGGCCCCATCCACTAGTCTCTCCAACTCCTCCGAAGTGAAGGCAGGGGCACACACACACACACACACACACAAACACACAGCAGCACATGCAGTGTAGGTCCTCTCATGTTGAAGGTTAGGTAGCAAGTGAGGAATCAGATAGAAAATGGCAGTCATGTCCGCGGCGGTGAATAACGTCACCGCCGGTGTAGATTACCATTGGCCACTGTACTCCATAGGGCCCAATGTTAACCAATGAGGAGTTGCACGGCGGTTCCCGACCGCCTCTCGTAAAGGCGCAGCGGAATTACCTAATTTCCATCTGTCCCACCATACAGGACAGGCGGACACCATTTCAGGGGAGGGGGGCAGGCCCTTGATAATAAATGCATCACAGTTAAAATTTGGACATACAGGACATATCCCACTTACCCAATACAAATTGACATCATGCATTGTACTGTTGTGGCTCCAGTGTTCAGTGTGTGACCGGCTCCTCACTCCTTTGTCCCTTAGATTGCTACCGCTGCGGATCAATAGGAGATCGAGACATACCCCAGTGTACAGACCCCTGGTGGACTTGGTAACAATGGAGGACAGGCACATGATCCTCACCTATAGTCTTGACAGGGACACAATCACAGACCTGTGTGCCCAATTGGAGCCTGACCTGATATCTGCTATCCGTCACCCCACTGGGATCCCCCCTCTTGGTCAAGTTCTATCAGTGCTCCATTTCTTGGCAACTGGTTCTTTCCAAGTGATAGTGGGCTTGGCAGCAGGAATGTCACAGCCAATGTTCTCAATAGTGCTGACCAGAGTGTTGTCTGCCCTGATTATACACATGTGCAGCTGCATTGTAGTTCCCCGGGTGGAGGATTTAGCCACAGTGAAGGCTGACTTCTATGCAATGGGACATATCCCCAATGTAATTGGGGCGGTTGATGGAACTCATATTGCATTTGTGCCCCCCGTCAGAATGAACAGGTGTATCGAAATCGTAAGAGTTTTCACTCCATGAATGTACAGATGGTGTGCTTGGTGGACCAGTACATCTCCCATGTCAATGCTAAGTGTCCTGGGTCGGTGCATGATGCCTTTATCCTGAGGAATAGCAGCATCCCAAATGTGATGGGCCAACTACAGAGGCACAGGGTGTGGCTAATAGGTTAGCCCTGGTTCCCACCAGGGTTCCTGGTTGGTGAATGGGTATGGTGTTGGCCATATGGGAAAGTGTGTGGCTAAATATTGTCCCTCAATATTTGCAGGTGACTCTGGTTACCCCAACCTAGCGTGGCTGCTGACCCCTGTGAGGAATGCCAGGACAAAGGCAGAAGAACGTTACAATGAGGCACATGGACGAACAAGACGGATAATCGAAAGAACCTTTGGCTTCCTGAAAGCCAGGTTCAGGTGCCTCCATCTAACAGGTGGATCCCTGTGCTACTCACCCAAGAAAGTCTGCCAGATAATCGTGGCATGCCGCATGTTGCACAACCTTGCCTTGAGACGCCATGTGCCATTTCTGCAGGACGAGGGGGCTAGAGAGGGCCGTGTGGCAGCAGTAGACCCTCTGGACAGTGAGGATGAGGAGGCATAGGATGAGGATGAGGACAACAGAACAGCAGTGATATGACAATACTTCTAATGACACACATGTAGGGCAGTGTTACTTCACATTTCATTGTCAGTTATTTGTATATGTTTGGCACTGGCATGCTGTTATTTCCCACTTCTATGCCCACTTACTGTACCCTTTGGCAATTTATTTTACAGATGTTGGTGCCCCACTATCGCTCCTGGTGTGATCACTGCAGCCAATTACAGGTCTTTCCTATGTGCACAATTACTGTACAGTTGAATTGCAATGTTTGAACCTGGTTAAGCGAATACATACTTAAAAAATGGAACATACTCCATACTTGTATTATTTCCAAGGGTGTTTATTGAAGTGCTAAGAAGAAGAGGGGCAAATGCAAGGGGATGGGGTGATGATGGAGGGAAGTCCAGGGTATTGTTCCAGTCTATTTGTAGCACAGGTGCATTGTCCATGGGGACATAGGAAGGGGAGCAATGGCAGTTCAAGGTGGACGGGGTGACAGAGTGGGACACAAGGGTGACAATCAGGAGAGTCTCATTTCCTGGCGGGGGTCTTGGCAATAGTCTCTGGCTTCTGCCTGGATAGCAGGGACCATTTGCCGGGTGGTTCTCCTTCTCTAGGGGGAGGGGTGCTGGTGGCCTGTTGGTCCTGTGGCGGGGCCTCCTGTCCACTAGCGGCAGCAGAGGTGGAAGGCAGTTCAAATGTCTGGCTAGTGGCAGGGGCCCGCTGTTGTGAGACTGCCTCCCTCATTATGTTGGCCATGTCTGCCAGAACCCCTGTAATCGAGACCAGAGTGGTGTTGATGGCCTGCAAGTCCTCCCTGATCCCCTGGTACTGTCCCTCCTGCAGCCGCCTGTTCTCCTGCACATTGTCCAGGATCTGGCCCATCGTGTCCTGGGAATGGTGTTATGCTCCCAGGATCTCGGTGAGTGCCTCCTATAGAGTCGATTCCCTGGTCCTGTCCTCCCCCTGGCGCACAGCAGTCCTCCCAGTTTCCCTGTTGTCCTGTGCCTCTGTCCCCTGAACCCTTTGTCCACTGCCACTGACCCCAGGTCCCTGATTGTCTCGGGTATGAGGTGTGCCCTAGGGTCCCTGTAGAGGTGGACACACTGCTGATTGACGTGTCCTGGGGACAGAGGTGTGGGTACACTGGGTGGGTGCTGTGGTGGTGTTTCCAGATAGGGGAGGCTCTGAGGTGGTGTGTGACTGTGCCTGGGTAAACGAATGTCCAGAGGTCCCTGATGGGCCAGGTTGGTCATCCAGATCCAGGCGAAGAGGGTTGCTGTCATCACTGTGGGCCACTTCAGTTGGGGGACTGGATAGTGCTGGCACCTCTTCTCCGGTAACATTAGCTGGGATACCTGTGGGGATGTAAATGCTGTGTTATTGTTTCTGTGTGTGACATATTGTGCATCAGTGGATTCCCCTATTTGGTTGTATTTGTCCTGGCAGCTTTCACTTGTATAAATTGGTATGTGGTGGGCTATCTGATTCTCTTCTAGGGTGCATGCTTTAGTGATTGGTGTCCATGCAGGGCTGTGAGTGGTGTCAATGTATTGGTATGGCATGCAGGTCTTGGCATTGGGATGAGTAAGATGTGATGGTGGGGTGTGTGGGAGGTGGTAGAGTGATGGGAGTGAGGGTGAGGGTGGAGGTATGTGATGGCATGCAGGTAGGGGGGTATTAGTAGTATACAGTTGACTTACCAAAGTCCAGTCTTCCTCCTACTCCAGCCAGGCCTTCAGGATGCATGATTGCTAAGACTTGCTCCTCCGATGTTGTTAGTTGTGGGGGAGGAGGTGGGGGTCCACTACCAGTCCTCTGTACATAAAGTTGGTGTCTTGCTGCAGTGGAACTTACCTTCCCCCGTAGGTCGTTCCACCTCTTCCTGATGTCATCCCTGGTTCTTGGGTGCTGTCCCACGGGGTTGACCATATTCACAATTCTTCGCCATAGCTACATCTTTCTAGCTATCGATAACTGCAGCACCTGTGCTCCAAATAGCTGTGGCTCTACCCTGATGATTTCCTCCACCATGACCCTTAGCTCCTCTTCTGAGAATCAGGGGTGTCTTTGTGGCACCATGGTTGTTGTGTAAGGTGTGTAGGTGAGGGTGTGTATGCTAATGGGTTGGGGTGTGTGATGTGGGGTGCGTGAGTGGTGTATAGGTGTGAGTGGTATGTGGCTCTGGTTGTGTGAGTGCTCTTGCTGTCTCTCTCTGTTGGCAATTATTTGTATTCGTAAAGGGTTGTGGGTAATGTGGGTGTGTGTTTTATAGTGGTGTGTGTGTGTGTCTGGGTGTGGTGTGTGTATGGGTGTCAGGTGTGTGTCATTTCAATTGTCCAATGTGGTGTTGTTTTGTATGTGTGTGTGTGTATTTTGAGTGCGGCGGTATGCACCGCCAATGGTTTACCCCGGTTGAATGTCCGCCGTGGTGATTCGTGGGTCATAATGTAGTGGGCGTTGTTCTGTTGCCGTAACTGTGTGGGTTTTGATACCGCAAGTTTATCACTGACCTTTGGTGTAGCAGACTTGTGTCTGTGGCTAAATAGTGACGGATTGGTGTGTGTGTGTGTCATAATATGGTGAACGGATATCCGCGGCGGCGGTGGTATGTTGACGGCAGTCAGTATGGCAGTAAGTGGGATTTACCACAACGTCATAATGAGGGCCATTATGCCTTACTCTAGTCTGCCCAAATCCAGACCACTCGTTCCAATCCAGTCCACCTCACTTCACTTCACGCCAATCCAGTCCACTCCACTCCATGCCAATTCACCCCACTCCATCTTAATTCACCCAATCCACCACACCCCAATCCGGACCAGTCCAATCCACCCCACTCCAATCCAATCCAATCTACCCCACTCAAATTCACCAAAACAGACTCCTCCCCAGTCCAACCCACCGCCACTCCAGACCAAACCACCCCACCCCACTCCAAACCAACCCATCCCACTTCAAACCACCAAATTCCAATCCAAACCATTACAATCCAACCCACCCCACTCCAATCCCACCCACCGCAATCCAATCTAACTCAATCCACCCTCCTCACCCCAGTCCATCCCACTCCAATCCAATCCACCATAACCAACCCCACTCCAATCCAAACCACCTTAATCCACCCCACTCCAATCCATCCCACACCACCTTAATTCACCCCACTTCAATCCAATCCACACCAATCAAATCCACTGCACCCCACACCAATCTAATCCACCCCACTCCAATCCAATTCACCCCACTCTAGTCCAAACCATCCATCCTAATCCAATTCACCCTACTCCAATCCAATCTACCCCAATCCAATCCACCATACCCTAATCCAATCCATCCCAATCTACCCCACCCCAATCCAATCCACTCCCTCCATTCCTCTCCACCCCACTCAAATCCAGTTCACCCCCTCAATCCATCTCACCCCACATCAATCCAGTCCACCCCACCTAGGTGCATTTCACCTCACTAAAACCAATTTACTGCACCCAATCATATCCAACCCACCCCACCCCAATCAAGTCCACCCCATTGTAATCCACCCCAGTCCAGTGCATCCCATCCATTCCACCCACTCCAATCCACTCCACCCAATTCACTCCACTCCAGTCCGATCCACCACACACCCCTCTACTCCAATCCACCACACTGAACTCCAATTCACCCCGTCTAATCCGATCCTACCCACGCTACTTCAGTCCACTCCACTCTACTGCAATCCACCCCACTATACTTCAACCCATTACACTTTACTCCAATCCACCCCACTCCACACCACTTCACTTCACTTCACTCCACTCCAGTCCATCCTCACTTCACCCCAGTTCAATCCACCCCACTGCAATCCAATACAGTCCCCCTTAATCTACTCCCCTCCTGTCCAGTCCATCACAATCCACCCACTCCAAACCACCTTAATCCAATCATCCCACACCAATCAAATCCACTCTACACCAATCCAATCCACCCCACGCCAATCAAATCCACCCCACTACATTCCAGTCCACCCCACTCAAATCCCCCACTACAATCCAATTCATTCCAATCCAGTCCACCCCACTCAGTCCAATCCACCACAATCCTCCTTACTCCAATCCAGTCCAGTCCACTCCAATCCAATCAACCACACAAAAAAATTAATTCCACTCCAATCCACCCCAACCCACCCCACTTCAATCCACCCCACTCGATCCAGTCCACCTCAGTCCAATCCACCTCCAATCCACCCCAATCCATCTACCACAAAACAGTCCACCCAAATCCAGTCCACCCCACTTAATCCAAACCTCCCATTCCTTTCCAACCCACTCAATTCCACCCCACTCCAATTCACCCCACCCACTCGAGTCAAATCCACTCCACTGCAGTCAAATCCACCTCACTTCAGTCTAATTCACCTCACTCCACCCAATCTACCCCTATCCAATCCACCCAACCCAATCCAATCCACCCTACTCAAATCCAGTCAACCCCAACCCAATCAAATCCACCCCTATCCAATCCACTCTGCCCCACCCCAATCTAATCCACCCTAATCAATCAATCCTCCTTTCTACCCCACTGCAACCCACCCCACACCAATCCACCCCATCCAGTCCACCCCAACCCATTTCAATCCACCCCACCCCACCACAATCCACTCCATCCAATCCACTCCACCCCACTCCAATCCATCTCACTCCACTCTACTACAATCCACCCCACAGCACTTCACACTACTGCAATCCACCCCACTCTACCCCAATCTACCACAATCCAGTTCCCAACACCCAGTTCAGTCCACCCCCTCCCATCCAATACACTCCACCCCATCCCACTCCAATCCAATTCACCTTAACTCACCCCACTCCAATACAATACAACCCTCCTCAATCCACCCACTCCTGTCCAATCCACTCCAATTCACCACACTCCAAACCACCTTAATCCAACTCACCCCAACCCACACCAATCCAATCCATTCAAAACCAATCCAGTCCACACCAATCCAGTCCACCCCACACCAGTCAAATCCATCCCAATCCAGTCCCCCACATGCAATCCAATCCACCACATGCAATCCAATCCACCCCAGTCCAATCCAATTCAACCCTCTCTACTCTAGCCCACCCCACTCAGCCCAATCCACTACAATCCACCCTACTCAGATCCAATCCATTCCAGTCCAATCCACCCCAAAAAACATCCATTCCAGTCCAATCCACCACACCCCGTCCAGTCCATTACACCTCAATCCAGTCCAATCCAATCCACCACAATCCAGTTCACCCCAATCCAGTCCACTCCACTTAAACCAATCCACCCCACTCTGTTCCAGCCCATACAATTCTACCACACTCCAGTCCAATCCACTCCACTTCAGTCCAATCCACCTAACTCCTCTCCAATCCATCCCACTCACACCAATCCAATCTACTGCACTCCACACCAATCTAATCCATCCCATTCCAATCCAATTCACCCCACTCCAGTCCAATCCACCCCTCTCCAGTCTAATCCACCCCACTCCAGTCCAATCCAATCCACCCCTGCGCAATCTAATCTACTCCTCCAATTAAGTCCACCCCACCCAATCCAATCCACTACACTCAATCCAATCCCCCTCACTCCATTCCTTTCCAGCCCACTCCAGTCTTCCCCACTTCCATCCAGTTCAACCCACTCAATCCATCTCACCCCACACCAATCCAATCCACCTCACTTCAGTGCATTACACCTCACACCAATCCACCTTACCACACCCAATCCAACCTACCACATCCCATTTCAATTCACCCCCAATCCACTCCACTCCACCTTATTCCAATCCACCTCGCCCCACTTTACTCCAATCTACCACACTCTACTCAAATCCAGTTCACCCCACTCTAATCCAATCCTACCCTCTCTACTTCTATCCACCCCACTCCATTCCAATCCACTCCAATCTACTTCAATACATTCTACTCTATTCCAATCCACCCCACACCACTTCACTCTACTCCAATCCACCCCACTCTAGCCCAATCCACCCCATTCCAATCCACACCACCCCAGTTCATTCCACCCCACTCCAATTCAATCCACCCCAGTCCGTCCTACTCCAATCCAATTCACCTTAGCTCACCCCACCCAAATCCAATACAATCTACCTTTATCCACCCCACTTCTGTCCAATCCACCCCACTTCAAACCACCGTAATCCAACCCAACCAACACCAATCCAGTCCATCTCACACCAATCCAGTCCATCTCACACCAATCCGATCCACCCCACACCAATCGATTCCACCCCATACAAATCCAATCCACCCCAATCAAATCCATCCACCCCACTCCAATCCAATTCAACATACTCCAGTCCAGTTCACCCCACTCTGTCCAGTCCACCACAATCTGCCCTACTCAAATCCAGGCCACTCCAATCCAACCCACCCCCAGAAAAATCAATTCCTCTCCACCCCAGCCCCATCCAGACCACTTTAATCCAATGCAATCCAGCCCAGTCCATCCCAAGCTAATCCACCTCAACCAATTCCGCCCCAATCAATCCAACCCATTCCATTCTAACCCACTCAGTTCCACTCCACCCCAGTCCAATACTCCCCAATCCAGCCCAATCCACTTTACTCCAGTGCAGTGCACCTCCATCCAATCCACCCCACCCAGTCTACCCCAATCCAATACACCCAGCCCACTCCAATCCACCTAGCCCACTCCAGTCTACCCCACCTAATTTAATCAAGTCCACTTCAGTCCACTCCAGTTCAATCCAGTCCACCCCACTCTAGTCCAATCCACCCTACCCAAGTTCATCCACTAAAATACAGTCAAATCCACTCCACAATCCACTCCAGTCCAATCCACCCACTCACTCCAGTCCTGTTCACCCCACTCCAAGCAAATAAATCCAATCCACCCCACTCCAATCCACTCCAGGGCTCCCCACTCCATTCCAGTCTAATCCATCCCAACCCAATCCAATCCAATCCAACCCACCCCACCCTAATCCTATCACTTCTGTCCATTACCCCCACCCCAATCCAATCTAATCACCCCACCCCACTCCAATCCACCTCACACTATTTCAATCCAACCCACTCTATTGAATCCACTGCACTCTACTCCAATCCAATCCACCCGACTCTATTCCAATCCATCCCACTCTACTCCAGTCCACGCCACTACCTCAGTCCAGATCAAACCTTTCCACCCTAATCCACCCTATGCCACGGCACTCTCTGCCACTGAACCATTGAACTCTCCTCTCCTCCACTCAGCTATACGACACTCTACCCTACTCTACTCTACAACACTATACTCCCCCACTCCACTCTATGACGCACCACTAACGTTTAGCCATGCTGAACAGCAGACACAATGGTGGACAACTTGGCAAAAACACATTGCCAAAGCCGTAGCTCTAGTATAGGTGAGACCTATTGCCGTTGCCAATGCTTGTTTGTTCTTCCTGCTTTACATTCTTTCAGTATTTATTTAATATATAAATGATGTTGCAAAATCAAAGAAATCATGCAAGCAGCTCACTTTTTGCAGATAATTGTACATCTAGTAAATCATTTAGGCATAATTTGACTGCTACTAACTCAAAGAAGGAAATGGTTATTTTTGACCTACGCAGATTGTAGTGTGCTAGTCTGTAATGAGAGATCGAGTGTCTCAGAGACAGAAAATACAGTTTCCGGGCACTTTGCACTTTTGTGGACCTGTCATAGGAAAGTGTAACTTCAGTCTTCTACATTCAATGGGCTGTTAGCTGAAAGGCCAGACACGGCTGAAGGTGTAATTTATGACAAAGGGGCCCAAACTTAAGGATGGTCTTGCGCCATCTAACACCACATTAGTATGATTTTTTTTACGCTAATGTCACATTAGATTGCCAAAAAGGCTGCGCCATAGCTACACAGCGGCGCAATACATGCATTGGGCTACTTTGTGACCCTTTGCACAACATTATGCATGCGCCCTGCATTATGATTGGAAAAGGGGCGCTCCGGCACAAGGCCTGCTAAAATGGCGCAATCTACAAGATTTCATTGTGCCATTTTTGGCGTCATTTTAAACATCTGCTGAATCAATGGGCCTCCTTGCACTCTGCTCCACTAGCGTCAGAATCTTTGATGCTAGTGGAGCAAAGCGCCACAATAGCGCCACAAATGTTAACATTATGGCCCTCATTACAACTTTGGCGGGCGGCGGAGGCCGCCCGCCAAAGTTGCGCGTCGTGAATACCGCACCGCGGTCGGAAGACCGCGGCGGGTATTCAGAGTTTTCCCCTGGGCTGGCGGGCGGCCGCCGAAAGGCCGCCCGCCAGCCCAGGGGAAAACGACCTTCCCACCATGAAGCCGGCTCGTAATCGAGCCGGCGGAGTGGGAAGGTGCGACGGGTGCTACTGCACCCGTCGCGTATTTCACTGTCTGCTATGCAGACAGTGAAATACATTTTGGGGCCCTCTTACGGGGGCCCCTGCAGTGCCCATGCCGTTGGCATGGGCACTGCAGGGGCCCCCAAGGGCCCCGCGACTCCCCCTCCCGCCATCCGGTTCCCGGCGGGAGAACCGCCAGGAACTGGATGGCGGGAGGGGGAGTCGGAATCCCCAAGCCGGCTTGGAGGATTCCTTGGGGGCAGCGGGAAACCGGCGGGAGACCGCCGGTTTCCCTTCTCTGACCGCGGCTAAGCCGCCGCGGTCAGAATGCTCCCGCGTGCCGCGGCCCTGGCGGTTCTATACCGCCAGGGTCGTAATGAGGGCCTATATGTTCTAATACTGCCATGGTTTGCCATATCTTAAATACAGCACACACATGTGGCGTTAGGGGGGAGCAGACGGCGCAAGAAAAGTGGCATTTCACGATGTGAAGCTCCACTTTTCTTAAATCTGGGCCAAGGTCTCTTGAAAATAGTGCTGATATTGGATGAAAACAGGCTGGATTAAGATTCTGGAAGCTTCTCCGGGCTGGCTACAGAAACTCATCCTTCCTGTCTCCTCGTCCTGTCTACTCCTCCTCCTCCTCTATCACAAACACAACCATTATGTGATTGCTGTGGGGAGCAGACCTATGGTATGGTGGCCTGGCTTCGTTTGTAAGTATGCATCTAGCAAATGCCTCACTTCAAACATAAATGTCCATTTTTGTTGATTCATTTTCCTTTGATTCATTCGTGGGCTGCCTGTGGTTGTTAGGGGAACACAGATAGAACAAATAGGCAGCTTTCCAAGCGATAATCTGAGATTTGAAGGTCTTTTTTTATGTTCTTGGCTCTCTATTTATATCAGACAGGGAGCGCTATCCTGTCAATAGGAATGTTAGTCATGCCTGTCAACTTTAAAATAACCACTTAGAGTGCACATATTTCAAATTGATTATTTATTGCCACTTGATTGCGTTAATACTACCAGATAGAGCCCGTTTTACCAACCTCAGAATAATGAAAGGTGAGTTCCCTAGCAGTTGCTTGTAGTAGATCCATAACTCACTGAGCTATTTTATCAGGATTCTACTTGTGATCTGAGAGGTGCATAAATATCTCTACAACTATGTGTTTAATTTGCTGACCTGCCTTGCATAGAATACAGGGCTGTAACCTCTCACACCCAATGCTATATAGTGGGCACATTAACTTCTAAGTTCTTTTATGATCCATCTCTATAATAGTATCCTAGCTTCTATCTGACCTGGGCGTCGCTTCTGTGGCCACCCTGCACTGAGCATCTGAGTATGGACAGCAGAAGGCGCAGAGACGTCTAAGGCTTCTTAGAATTTGGGGCAAGATCCAGAACAACGCATCCGGAACCACGCCTGCGTTCTTCACGCAAGCGGAACAACGCTTGCCTGAACAATGCAGGCCTTTGGCACCCCTAATGATCTCCTTCCCCAAGGATTCTCTCATTTTACAGTGCCACTCATCTCTCCATAGCTCCTCTTTCACATGATTTTAGTTTGTTTTATAGCGCTATTCATTCCAGTGTAGGGTGCCAGAGCACTTTACATCACTCACATTACAAGGAGTGCAGAATTATTAGGCAAATGAGTATTTTGACCACATCATCCTCTTTATGCATGTTGTCTTACTCCAAGCTGTATAGGCTCGAAAGCCTACTACCAATTAAGCATATTAGGTGATGTGCATCTCTGTAATGAGAAGGGGTGTGGTCTAATGACATCAACACCCTATATCAGGTGTGCATAATTATTAGGCAACTTCCTTTCCTTTGGCAAAATGGGTCAAAAGAAGGACTTGACAGGCTCAGAAAAGTCAAAAATAGTGAGATATCTTGCAGAGGGATGCAGCACTCTTAAAATTGCAAAGCTTCTGAAGCGTGATCATCGAACAATCAAGCGTTTCATTCAAAATAGTCAACAGGGTCGCAAGAAGCGTGTGGAAAAACCAAGGTGCAAAATAACTGCCCATGAACTGAGAAAAGTCAAGCGTGCAGCTGCCACGATGCCACTTGCCACCAGTTTGGCCATATTTCAGAGCTGCAACATCACTGGAGTGCCCAAAAGCACAAGGTGTGCAATACTCAGAGACATGGCCAAGGTAAGAAAGGCTGAAAGACGACCACCACTGAACAAGACACACAAGCTGAAACGTCAAGACTGGGCCAAGAAATATCTCAAGACTGATTTTTCTAAGGTTTTATGGACTGATGAAATGAGAGTGAGTCTTGATGGGCCAGATGGATGGGCCCGTGGCTGGATTGGTAAAGGGCAGAGAGCTCCAGTCTGACTCAGACGCCAGCAAGGTGGAGGTGGAGTACTGGTTTGGGCTGGTATCATCAAAGATGAGCTTGTGGGGCCTTTTCGGGTTGAGGATGGAGTCAAGCTCAACTCCCAGTCCTACTGCCAGTTCCTGGAAGACACCTTCTTCAAGCAGTGGTACAGGAAGAAGTCTGCATCCTTCAAGAAAAACATGGTTTTCATGCAGGACAATGCTCCATCACACGCGTCCAAGTACTCCACAGCGTGGCTGGCAAGAAAGGGTATAAAAGAAGGAAATCTAATGGCATGGCCTCCTTGTTCACCTGATCTGAACCCCATTGAGAACCTGTGGTCCATCATCAAATGTGAGATTTACAAGGAGGGAAAACAGTACACCTCTCTGAACAGTGTCTGGGAGGCTGTGGTTGCTGCTGCACGCAGTGTTGATGGTGAACAGATCAAAACACTGACAGAATCCATGGATGGCAGGCTTTTGAGTGTCCTTGCAAAGAAAGGTGGCTATATTGGTCACTGATTTGTTTTTGTTTTGTTTTTGAATGTCAGAAATGTATATTTGTGAATGTTGAGATGTTATATTGGTTTCACTGGTAATAATAAATAATTGAAATGGGTATATATTTTTTTTTGTTAAGTTGCCTAATAATTATGCACAGTAATAGTCACCTGCACACACAGATATCCCCCTAACATAGCTAAAACTAAAAACAAACTAAAAACTACTTCCAAAAATATTCAGCTTTGATATTAATGAGTTTTTTGGGTTCATTGAGAACATGGTTGTTGTTCAATAATAAAATTAATCCTCAAAAATACAACTTGCCTAATAATTCTGCACTCCCTGTATACAGAGACAATGACTCATACGTGTGCAAATCAGTCAATAGGAAATCTTATATAAAACAATGAGCAGGACAGTACTGGGTACCTAAAGCAGCTCTGGCAATTTTATCTGACCAGCCTCTTGTTCAGGAGTGGGGGTGGTGCAAGTGTGAAGCTCTGCTGCTTTTGTTACTGGGGGCCAATATTGCAGCACCTCTGTGAAATTGGCCCCAGGCCCCCACAGCTGCAATCACGTTATACATACTGGTAGCCAGTATATTTTAATAGTGTGTTTGTCTAGAGAAGCACCAACTCAGGATTTAAAACGTACCAGGTGCGGCCCCTCCATGTGGGTGGAGGAGCCTCACCCCGCCCCAAAAATGCCCCCCATAACGGAAAAATAAAATGGTACGCTGGTATGCATCAAAAATAAAGTTGCAGGAGAGGTGGTGCTTCAGAAAAACAAGCGATGCGTCAATTACTTACTCACAAGTAAGGCTGTGTGGTGAGTCTTTCCCCACTGGGTAGGTGATGCGTCGATCCTTTCTCCACAGTACAACGATGCGCTAATTTCCGCCCATGCACGCTCGGTTCCTTACACTGATGTTGAAATTTGACGCCAAGTTACGATGCAGGGAAAATCCAGATGCACTGCAGCAATGTATCTGTGCTGAAGCAGGCAATGCGTCGATTTCGACAGCGCTGTACCTATTTCCCAGCCGCTGTGCAGGCTCTGCACCGATTGTTCTGCCACAGCGACCGCGGTGCATGGATTTTTTTTAGTTCACCAGTTTCCACTTCCCGGGCCCAGAGACTGGATTTGGCACCACATGGCAAGTCAGGACTCTCAGGAGAAGGGCCGAGGCACTAGCAGATGACGTCTTTGATGTCCCTGAGACTTAACAACAGGCAACAAGCTCTGTTCAAGCCCTTGGAAAGCAGGATGTAGAACGCAAGGTCCAGTCCTATCACTCCCAGGGCAGAAGTAACAGGAGCAGGCCAGCACAGCAAAGCACCAGGCAGAGTGGCAGGTCCTTCTCAAGTATCCAGCTCTTCTCCCTGGCAGAATGTCCTCAGAAGTGTTCTGATTTTGTGGGGTCAGCAGTCCAATACTTATAGTCATTTCTGCCTTTGAAGTAGAAAAACTTCAAAGGAAAGTCTTTGTAGTATACAAGACGCTGCCTCTCCCTGTCCTGGCCCCAGACACACTCCAGAGGGTTGGAGACTGCTTTGTGTAAGGACAAGCACAGACCTATTCAGGTGCAAGTGTCGGCTCCCCCTACACTCTAGCCCAGGAGGGCTCATCAGGATATGCAGAACCCATCTCAGCTCCCTTTGTGTGACTGTCTAGAGTGAATTCCCAAACAGCCCAATTGTCATCCTGACCCAGACGTGTATTCCACAGAGAGGTAGAGGCACAAAAAGGTTGCGCAAGAAAGTACCCACTTTCGAGGGAAAATGGCAGAGAACATGGTAGTCAGCAGTTGAGCTGATCGTGGCGTTTGTCGGGTGAACGACATGCTGCGCGAAGCAAGAATAGTAGAACCGCTGTGGGAGCGGTCTCGGCGGTCTCATCGGAATACAGAGTGAGCAAGGGGAAAGGGATTCCGTCCTTACCAGCGTGTCCTCAGTTTTGTTGGCGGCAGCAGGCAAGTCGCGAATTGTGCTATGGGTTATTCCCGAGCCTAGGTGCTGGAGCCGGAGGTGTGCAGTACACGCTGAGGACGGTGCTCGCTGGAGCAGAGCCGCCTGGAAGTGAGGAAGATCTGGAAACTCACTTCCAGGGTCACGTTGAGGGGGATGAGTGGGGGAAGCAGCGGAAGAGGCAGCACCAGTGATGATACTTTGGCATCTTCTTGTATACAGCAGTACCTGCTTTCCACAGTGGAAGGAAGGTGGAGACAAGCTGAGATTCTGGGAAAGGCAAGGAGAAGATACAGAAGGTTCCCCAAGACAAGCAGTATGGAGAATTGGGGGAAAGGAGGATGACGGGTCTTCACAAAACCAGGGCGGAGAGGCTAGAATTTTTTTACCTGCGGGCATCAGTCAGGACAGGGGCATCCCTTGGAGAAGCTGGTGAGCAAGTCTGTCAGGGTGATTGGATTGAGGATACCCCCAAGAGAGAGAGAGAGAGACACCTCCAGCCAAAAGAGATCCCAAGCCAAGGCAGCAGCCCCGGGGAGGAAAAAAACAGCGACGGCACCCCCCAAGAAGCTGCAGAAAATTACCCCCTTGCTCAGGCCTTTTTCTAAAGCACAGGAGGGCTTATCTGGGACCTCAGCTACACCCCCGTATCTTGGTGTAGGGACAGGTAGGGGCATGGAGGATAGAAATACGAAGGGAGTGGAGATGGGCTCTGCGTTACCAGCTCTAGAACTACATCATTGCTTGGAGGATTCAGGAGGGGAGGTGCCCAATGAAATTGAACCTGGGGAAACTGTCGAAAATCTAATCACAACAGAACTGACAGAAGCCCCAAAACTGTTAATCCTCAAAACAGACAGTTACCAAGTGGAGTAGGAAATGGATATTTGAATCCTCAGAAGTCCTGGAGGTCTCAGGGTATCCATATGGATGACGATGAATCACATGGTTCACAGGTTGGTTCCCTGGAGAAACTGTTGCAGTCCTTAGCAAAGTAGGTTAGGAGTGGTTTTGCCAGCCAGGCCAACCAGAAAGAGATACAGGAAGTCTGTGAAGGGTTAGCAGACAAGCTGGATGTATTGACACAAAGAAGTCAAGCCCTCGAAGTCCAAGTAGAAGAACTAAAAGCAACCTCCATAAATGATAGGCAAGAGGTAGACAAACTGAAGGTAAAATATAAAGAGCGGTTTGACAAGCTTGAATCCTTAGAGAATAATGCAAGGAGGAAAAACATCAGCCTGATGAATGTCCCAGAAGGGAAAGAAGGTGAAAATATTAAGACTGTAGTGGTTGAGATATTGATAGAAAGTGGTGCCTGGGAGGGCTCAGATGAAATGCTAGCTAATGATATTCAGAGAGTGCACCGAGACTGCCTTCGGAAGCTTGCAAATAAAAACAAACCTAGGAAGATTCTTGTGAAAATATTACTTACTCAATCAAAGAAAAAGTACTGACTAAGGCTATAAAGTTAGGAATGTTGAGTGGGAAGGACATTTCCTTTGAGGTTAGGTCAGATATATCTCATACAACTTTAAATAAAAAGTGGGAGATAGGTAAAAGGCTGGATGAATTAAAAAAATTGGGGGCTACAGCACAGTTAAAATTCCTCGCTACTTTAAGAGTCATGATGAACAATAAAAAGTATAACCTAAGGCGGATAATATATTAGAGATACTTAGAAACAAGCTATGAGTGATCTTTAGAAAGGCAATATCTTCCTTCTCTTCTCTTTTTTCTTCTTCCTTTCCTCTTTGTGGCTCTCTTTCTTATTGCGAGTAATAAACTTTCCGCTCTTTTTCTTTTTTTTCATATTTAGTTAGGCCCGACAGCACCCAATGGCTTCTCACAGCCAAACTGGAGCAGGGTTGGGTTCTCCAGGGAGGGGGGTTTTCAGGTAAGGGGGGATGGAGCAGAGCACCGAGTGGGGGGCATTGGGAGAAATAGAGAAAAAAAATGTGGTATGCCTCAGAATATAATGGGATCACAGGGAGAATATAATACACACAAAATTATAAAAAACAGGGAAAGTAAAGCCAAATGAATGATAAAGAATTTCAAGTCCTATCTTAGAATGTGAATAGTCTCCAAGTGAGGCCCGGGAGAGATGCCATTTTTCAATATTTAAGGGACGTCCGGCTCAGATAGTAAGACTCCAGGAGTCACATCTCACCAACAAGGAATCTCACGTAATTTTCAAATCTCAGAGATGAGTGAAACAGATGGTGTGTACAGATAATATGACTCATTCATGGGGGGTCCTAATTTGAATTAAGAATCAGCTAAATGCCTCAATATTGAGTCATAAATCAGATGGGAAGGGCAGGTGGTTTATAGTAAATATTAAAATCCTTGAAAATGCTTACACATTATTAGATGTGGATGACCTAGAGCCCTTGCAAGAACTGTGCCGAGAATTGCTGGACGCCCCATACCCTATCATAATGTCAGGTGATTTTAATGTAGTCTTAAGACAACCCACTGGATAAATCAAGTAAAATAGATCCTTAGAAAGCCCAAAATCACAGACATATATTAGATCAATAATGAAACAATTTGCGCTGTCTCACATTGGGCGAGAAAATCATGGTCAGGATCGCGACTACACATATCATAATAAAAAATATAAACATCATTCTAGGATAGATTACTTCCTAGTAAATAGGTTACTTAAAGGAGTAATCTCTGACATCCAGCACATAGAGGCACACTTGTCTGACCACACAGCAGTGGTTTTGAAGATGAAGTTTAAATCCGGTGCTCAAATAAGGAGGTGGACATTATATCGTTCATTCTTAAATGACCAGGAAGTGATATAAACCTTGAAGGCTAAAACCAGCCAGTTTTTCAAATTTAATATGAATACTGCTGCGCTTCATTGGTTTGTGATTTCTATAAAGCTTTCATAAGGGGCACTCAGATTAGCCTTTCAGCCCAAAAGAACAGAGAGTATAGGAAGACAATACAGGAATTGGAGCATGTCATCGCCTTCCTAGAGGGGAAAATGATAGAATCACAGATGCAGGAGGAGGTGAGAGAGGCCTTGTGGAATGAAATTCTATTGCAAATGGCCTCTTTAGCTGCTGTAGTAGAAGCTAGAGTGAAAGACAGATGGGAAGCAAGTAAATTAGAGCACTTTGAATACAGTGAAAGTGCAGGGAAACTCCTGGCCTGGAAAATTAAGACAGATTTAATAAGAAATGAAGTAAGAGAGATAAGATGTAACATCACGGAAAATGCTGAGGGAGACCTCAGAGGAACAGTAGGCCTTTGTAGATTTTTTTGGGTCACTGTATACTGTAGACCCAATGACAACAGCACTGCTAAGACCCAAGTGGTTTGAAAATTTGCAGACTGAAAAACTTGCAGAGAGGGAGAAGGAAGAGTTAGAGGAGACGATAACATCTGAGGAGGACCAGATGGGTTGCCTATTGAGTTTTATTAGGGGATGAAGGAGATTATTAACCCGGTACTAACTCAGCTGTTCGAGAGCATCCTTAGAGGCGACAGCCCCCTTCCAAAATCATGGGATGAAGCAGTGATTACCTTGATACTAAAACCAGGGAAGGACCCTTTGACATGCGAATCATATAGACCAATCTCACTGTTGAATAATGATTATAAGTTATTTTCCAATATTTTGGCAAAAAGGTTGGGTAAGGTGGCGGGGAAACTGATCCGGGAAGACCAGAAGGGTTTTTTAAACGGAAGTTATATGTATGAACTATCTCATGAATTAGTTGGAGCTATAGATTTGGCAAGGGCAATAAAGTCCCTCTAGCCATAATTACCATGGACACCACTAAGGCCTTTGACAGGGTGAACTGGGAATATCTAAACACCCTGTTGGCACATCTCAATTTAGGTGAGAACTTATGTAGGGTACTTAAAGATATTTATAAGACCCCGATGGTCAGATTACTGCTAAATGGGAATCTAACTACGGCTATCAAGATCACGAGGGGGACTAGACACGGCTGCCCACTTTCCCCTCTATTGTTTAATCATTATATTGAGCCATTAGCCCAGAAGATTAGGAAGGATCACTTAATTAAGCTATTTCTTATGCCAGCTGGGAAAAGAAAATATCACTATATGCGGATGACATTATGATTTATACAAGAAATCTGGGCCCCACGCTGGATAGGCTAGAATGTTTAGTGTCGGACTTTGGGAAGGTGTCGCATTATGCAGTTAACATGTCCAAAATGGAAATTATGACATGGAATATAGAAGAGGATCATAGCCTGGGAAACAAAGAAATAAAATATCTGGGCATTAAATTTTGCAAAACCCTGGAAGAAATTGCACAGGTAAACCTCATTTGTGTTATGAAAGAGGTCAACAAGCTCCTATTAAGTTGGTCCTACCTCCCGTTATCTCTGTGTGGAAGAGCAAACTTGATAAAAATGTCCATTCTCCCGAAACTCTCCTTCCTCTTCAATATGATACCTTTGCATTTCAAGAACACCTGGATACAAAAATTACAAACCAAAATGGACTCCTTCATTTGGGCATCTAAGGGAATTAGTATTGTAAGGAGGAAGTTGAGAAGGAAATACAACAGGGGAGGAATAGTTTTCCAGACATCCAATTATACGTGTGGGATTTCCAGTTAAAAAATGTGAAAAACCTGTTATCTGGGAAAGGAGGGAATCAGTTAAAGGCGACTATGTTGAAAGTAGTGGGAAGAGAAGGGTCAAAATGTATGTATAAATTTGGCCACCCCAGATTTTACAAAAAAGTGTGATTGAATGTTTTACATGCTGCCACTCAGCTATGTGCCCAGATAAGGAAAACAACTAATTTATCATAGTATAGCACTTACGCTCCTGTGTGGGACTCCCCTGTGTAGGAGGCTGGCCTGGTTTGTATTGGTACTTACACCTTACACCAGGTTCAGTTATCCCTTATTAGTGAAATGTAGACAGTGCCTAGAAGCCAGGCTCTCTAGGGGTAGCTATAGCTGAGCAGCCAAGGCTTATCTAGGAGACATGCAAAGCTCATGCAGTACCACTGCAGTCACACAGTACTCACAAACATGAAAGAAAACACTCAGGCCCTCATTACAACCCTGGCGGTCGGTGTTAAAGTGGCGGTAATACCGCAAACAGTCTGGCAGGAAAAAAATTGAATCATGACCATGGCAGAAACTGCCAACATAGACAGCCACTTTAACACTCCAACCTCCACGGCGGTACAAACAAACACCGCAGCGGTAACCGTCAACAGACAGGCGGAACACAATGTACCGCCCACCCAATCACAAGAGGCCTATCCGCCACCTTTTCCGGGGCAGAACCAACGTGAACAAAAACACGGCGGAAACAGTACACAGAAGGGAAACCACTCACCTCTCCATACCCCACGAGGAACCAGAACGCCATGGAGCCCGAATTGCAGATACTGCCGATGCTGGTCTTCCTTCCCTTCTATCAGGAGCACCAAAGATGGCGGCGACGACCACGTTGAGTACAGCACCTACAACACAGGGAAGAGGGGAGGGAAAAGAGAGTGACACACACACGCAACACCCCTGCCCCCACCCCAACCCTCACTCACAACACCATACACACAAATACACGCAGCAACATTACATATACACTCTCCCCACCCTCTGGAAGAACGCAAGGACAAAAGGAAATGATTTGAACGAATGTAATCATGTGAAATCTCATTATCAAAATTCAAAATCCAGTATATACAATTATGTACACCAACTACACAAGTCCGGATAGTGCACCAATCATTGTCCGTGGACCACTGGGCCCAAAATGCAACCCTGGTGGACCTGTCGACAATGGAAGAGAGACACATCATAGTCACATACAGACTTGATTGTGCAACTATCCAGGAACTGTGTGCCCAGTTGGAGCCAGACCTGATGTCAGCTATCCGCCATCCCACAGGGATACCCCCTCTAGTGCAGGTCCTGTCAGTACTCCATTTCCTGGCAAGTGGTTCCTTTCAAACAACAGGGCTATTGCATCAGGGATGTCCCAGGGATGTCCCAGCCAATGTTCTCTAACATGTTGTCCAGAGTGTTGTCTGCCCTGCTGAAACCATGCGCAGCTACATCGTGTTCCCTCAGGTGGAGGATTTGCCCACAGTGAAAGGTGACTTCTATGCCCTGGGACATATCCCCAACATCATTGGTGCCATTGATGGGACACATGTGGCATTAGTACCCCCACGCAGGAGTGAACAGGTGTACAGAAACTGGAAGAGCTACCATTCGATGAATGTGCAGATGGTGTGTTTGGCAGACCAGTACATCTCCCATGTGAATGCCAAGTTTCCTGGCTCAGTGCATGATGCTTACATTTTGAGGAATAGCAGCATCCCTTATGTGATGGGGCAACTCCAGAGGCACTGTGTGTGGCTAATAGGTGAGGCCAAGGACCCGATACAGTGTGAATAGGTGTCTGCGTATGGGGATGTCCCTAAGGGTTAGTGTGTGACTGGTTACCCCAACCTGTCATGGCTACTGACCCCAGTGAGGAATCCCAGGACAAGGGCAGAGGAACGCTACAATGAGGCACATGGGCGAACTAGGAGGGTGATCGAACGCACCTTTGGCCTCCTGAAGGCCAGATTCCGGTGCCTCCATATGACAGGTGGTTCCCTATACTACTCACCAAAGAAGGTGTGCCAGATCATTGTGTCCCGCTGTATGCTGCACAACCTGGCTTTTCTGCAGGAGGATGGGCCAGATGGTGGTCTTGTGGCAGCTGTGGAGCCTGTGGACAGTGAAGAAGAGGAGGCAGAAGAAGAGGATATCGTCAACCGAAACACCATAATCTCGCAGTACTTCCAGTGAGACACAGGTAAGAAGATGTCACTGCCTCCCACATCTCATACTATTGTTGGAGCTAGCATAAGTCTGTGATTTTCACTCAGTGTATGGACCATGACTTGTCACTTTGCCTTTCCATTTCACAGATATGGGACCCACTTTGTGCGCTCTGCTATGTTACCTCCTGGCCTACAGCTGTGTTACATTGGTATGTGCACAAGTAAATTGACATTGCTATATTCCATGGTTATTGCAATTACACATTTGTGAAAGCACAGTCTGACTCCAGATTGTTTTGTGATTGAAGTGTGTTTATTTCTGTGCTAATAAGTGGAGGGGGTTGTAAAATGGGCTTGGGTGATGGGGGGGAATGTCCATGGCAGAGTCCAGTCTATTTGTTTCACAGGTGCATTGTCCAAAGGGACGTAGGAAGTTGAGCATTGGCAGTTTACGGATGGACAGGGTGACATAGTGGGACAGAAGTGTGACATTCAGGGGGTCTCATTTCCTGGCGGGAGTCTTGGCAATGTTCTCTGTCTTGTTCCTGGATCTCAGGGACCGTTTCAGGGTGGTTCTCCATCTGCAGGGGGTGGGGTGCTGGTATTGTGTTCCTGTGGTGGTGCCTCCTGTCCACTAGCACCGGCCGAGGTGGAGGGCTTTTCATCGTCCAGGCTAGTGTCAGGGGCCCCTTGTTTTGCCACTGTGTCCCTCCTGGTGTTGACAAGGTCTTGCTAGCATCCCTGCAATGGTGACCAGGGTGTTGTTAATGGACTTCAAGCCCTCCCTGATCCCAAAGTAGTGTTCCTCCTGCAGCCGCTGGGTCTCCTGAAACTTGGCCAGTACCGTTGCCATCGTCTCCTGGGAAAGATGGTAAGCTCCCGTGATGTTGGAGAGGGCCTCGTGGAGAGTGGGTTCCCTGGGCCTGTCCTCCCCCTGTCGCACAGCAGTCCTCCCAGCTTCCCTGTTGTCCTGTGCCTCTGTCCCCTGAACCGTGTGCCTACTGCCACTGCCCCCAGGTCCCTGATCGTCCTATGTTAGTGGGGTTGCCTGGGTTCCCTGTAGTGGTGGACACACTGCTGATTGGCGTGTCCTGAGGACAGAGGGATGGGCCCGCTGGGTGGGTGCTATGCTGGTGTTTCCTGAGGGGGGTGGCTATGTGGTGGCTTGTGACAGTGTCAGGGGAACCGACTGTCCCGAGGTCCCTGATGGGCCGGGCTGGTCATCTTGATCCAGTTGTGCAGAGCTGCTGTCATCACTGTGGGTCTCTTCTGTGGGGGGACTGGATATGTCTGGCACCTCCTGACCGGTGTCGCTGGGTGGGGGTCCTGTAGGGGTGTAAAAGCATAATTATTGCATCTGTGTGTGCCATCGTGTACAATGGGTGTGTGACCCTCTACTCCAGTGCTTGCATTCTTGGCTTGGTCCTAGTGTGATAGTTGGTTTGGGGTCAGTGTGGATATCTGTACTGGACATGCTTTGGTGATGGGTGTCCATGCATTGGTGTTACATGCAGAGCTTGTTTTTGGGATGTGTGGGTTGTGTTGGTGGGGTATCTGTGGGTTGTTGGGGTGATGGGTGTGAAGGTAAGGTAGGGTGTGGGATAAAGTAGTAAAGATTTGCCTTACCAGAGTCCAGTCCTCCTGCTACTCCTGCAAGGCCCTCAGGATGCAGTATTGCCAAGACTTGCTCCTCCCATGTTGTTAGTTGTGGGTGAGGAGGTGGGGGTCCACCGCCAGTCCTCTGTACATCAGTCTGGTGTCTGGAGACCACTGAATGCACCTTCCCCCGTAGGTCGTTCCACCTCTTCCTGATGTCATCCCTAGCTTTTGGATGCTGCCCCATTGCATTGACCCTGTCGACAATTCTCCGCCATAGCTCCATCTTCCTTGCAATGGAGGTGTGCTGCACCTGTGATCCGAATAGCTGTGGCTTTACCAGGATGATTTCCTCCACCATGACCCTGAGCTCCTCCTCAGAGAACCTGGGGTGTCGTTGAAGTGCCTTGATGTGGTGTGGGTGATGTGTGAGGTGGTGGGTGGTGGGTGTTATGATGGGTGAGGGGATGTGTTGGTGTGTGTTGTTTGAGGTGTGTGGATGTTGTGTAAGTGATGGTGATGTGTGTCTGTGGATGCTGCTGTTGTTTAAGGTAGTGTATCTCTCTGGCCTTCTTTCAGATTTTTGGTTGTAAGGGTTTGTGGGTAATGTGGGTGTGTGTTTTATATTGGATTGGGTGTGTGGGTGTGGTGTGTGTATGTGTATCAGGTGAGTGTATTTTGATTTGTCCAATGTGGTGGTGTTTTGTATATGTGTGTATTTTGAGCGTGGCGGTGTGTACCACCAATGGTTTGCCGCGTTTGAAAGACCACTGTGTTGATTCGTGGGTCGTGATAGTGTGGGCGTATTCTTGTTGGCGTGACAGTGTCGGTTTTGGTATCGCCAGTTTATCACTGACCTTTGTTGTGGTGGACTTGTGTGGGTGTCTGTATTGTGGCGGATTCCGAGCTGTGGGTCGTAATACCTGTAGCGGAATTCCGCGGCCGCAGCGGTATGTTGGCGCTCTGCACGGCGGTAAGCGAGATTTACCGCCAAGGTTGTAATGAGGGCCTCAGTGTTACAGAAATAAAGGTACTTTATTTTAGTGAGAAAAATGCCAAAAATACCATAGAGACTATACTCCCTTAGGAGGTAAGTAATACACAAATTATTGACATTAGTATGCAGAAATAGGCATAAAAACAGTTAGAAAACAGTGCAATTAGTGAAAATCACAATAGTTAGATATAGTCCTTGGGGGATCACAAACCATATACTAAGAAAGTGCAATGCTAATGTTGGTTTCCCACCTAGGCAAGTGTAGAGGGGTGCTAGGAGTATTAGAAAACACCAAAGGTAAGTAATAGAACCCACCACAGAGCCCAGGAAAGCAGAAGTGAAACACAATAACTTTCCTAGAACACACAGAAACACGAGAAAGAAGATTATGCAAGAACCAGAAGAGACTGCAACACACCAACAGTGGATTTCTGGACCTTAAGACCTGTGGAAGAAGGGGACCAAGTCCAAGAAGCACAGAAGAGACCAGGGAGATCCGGAGCCCCTGCTAACTCGGATAAAGGTGCAAAAGAAGAACCACTGGTGAAGAAGAACAGTCAGTGCTGCCCCCAATAAGACGGATTGAGGTTCCTGGGTGGTGAAGATGATGTCCCACTCTGGAAGGAAGATTGCAGTCTGGTTTGCATCACTGGAGTCCGCCAACAAGCTTTGGCATATGCAAAGCTTGCTGTTAGCGGAAAACGGCGCTGCCCGGGACCAGGAAGGGCCAGGTGGACTCTACCCAGGAGGGGGAGGTAGAGGGGGCTCTCAGCACCTCAGAGAGCCCACCAAGACCAGACAGCGTGCACAGGACTCCCACAGCGCAGAGCCAAAGAAGGTGCAAAAGGAGGCCCATGCAGCACTACGACAAAGGCTCCCACACCGCCGGAGAACCACTCAGGAAGATGTGCATCCCAGGATAGAGTGCTGGGGGCCAGAGCTGCACGGTCATGAAGAACTTCATGGAAGGATACCAACAAGTCTTGGCATCTGCAAAACACACGGTGCACGGGGGGTACTGTCTTGCCTGGGGAGGCAAGCTCTTACCTCCACCAAAGTTGGACAGTAGGACGTCAGGACCACTTCAGTCCAAAACCTGTGATTCAGGATCCACACAGCTTGTCAGGAGAGGGGATCCACGCAGATGGTCGCCGTTGCAGTGAGGTGCCTGCTGAAGCAGGGGAGTGACTCCTTCACTCCAAGGAAGATTCCTTTGCTCTTCTGGTGCAGGCTGAAGACAGACTGTCCTCTGAGGATGCACCCTATGGGGGAGATATGCCTTGCAATAGTGAAAAACGAATTTTCACTATCAGGATATGTAGAACACACATATGTCCTACCTTTTCAATACACTGCAACTTGCCCATGGGATTGCCTTGGGCCTACCTTAAGGGTGACTTACATGTAGTAGAAGAAAAGGTTTGAGCATGGCAAGTGGGTTCACTTGCCAGATGAAACTGGCAGATTAAAACTACACACACAGACATTTCAGTGGCAGGTCTGAGACGTGTACAGGGCTACTCATATGGGTGGCATAATCAGTGCTGCAAGCCCAATAGTAACATTTGATTTGCATGCCCTGGGCACATATAGGCCCTCATTACAACATTGGCGGTAAAAGCCACTTACCGACGTGCAGAAGACCGCCAACACACCGCCGCGGCCGCGGAATTCCACCACAGCTATTATGACCCACATTTCGGAATCCACCAAAATTAAAACACCCACACAAGTCCGCCACACCAAAGGTCAGTGATAAACTGGCGAAAACAAAACCTCCACCGTCACGGCAACAGAAAAACGCCCACACTATCACGACACACGAATCCATGCGGCGGTCTTTCAACCGCGGTATTCTATTGGCTGTACACACCGCCGCGCTCAAAATACACACACTTTTACAAAACACAGCCACATTGGACAATTCGCAATACACAAACCTGATACACATACACACACCACTCCCACACACCCATTACGATATAAAACACACACCCACATCACCCACAAACCCCTACTACCAAAAATTCCGAAAGAAGGCCAGTGAGAGACAGCACCAGCAAGAACAACAACATCCACAGGCACACAACACCATCACCCACAGAACTTCCACACACCTAACACAACACCCCACTACATATCAGCACACTTATCACCACACACTCCACCCCACACATCACCTACACCACCCCATGGCACGGCAACAACACCCCAGGTTCTCGGAGGAGGAGCTCAGGGTCATGGTGGAGGAAGTCATCCAGGTAAAGCCACAGCTATTCGGATCACAGGTGCAGCACACCTCAATTGCAAGGAAGATGGAGCTATGGCGAAGAATAGTGGACAGGGTCAACGCAGTGGAACAGCACCCAAGAAATCGGGAGGACATCAGGAAGAAGTGGAACGACCTACGGGGGAAGGTGCATTCCGTGGTCTCAAGACACCACCCAGTGGTTCAGCGGACTGGCGGCGGATCCCCACCTCCTCACCCACAACTAACAACATGGGAGGAGCAGGTCTTGGTGATTCTGCATCCTGAGGGCCTCGCAGGAGTAGGGGGAGGAATGGACTCTGGTAAGACAAATCTTAACTATTACATCCCCCACCCTACCTGCATGCCGTCACATACCCCCACCCTCACCCCAGCACTCCAACTCCTCACATATGCCCCAACATCACAAACCACCCATCCCAACACCAAGCCCTGCATGCAACAACAAAGCATGGACACCCATCACTAAAGTATACCCACTGCACATACCCATACAACCCTCTAAACCATCATCACACAAGGTCCCACACAGGAATGCAAGCACTGGGGTACACGGTCACCCACCTATTGCACACCATGCCACACAGATGTAATAACCATCCTTTTATACCCCTGCAGGACCCCTACCCAACGTCACCGGACAGGAGGGCCCACACATGTCCACATCACCAACAGAAGAGGCCCACAGTGATGACAGCAGCTCTGTCCAACCGGATCTAGAGGACCAGCCTGGCCCATCGGGGACCTCGGGACAGTCGGTTCCCCTCACCCAGTCACAGGCCACCACAGACCTTCCCCCCTCTGGAAACACCAGCACAGCACCCACCCAGCGGGCCCATACCTCCATCCCCAGGACACGTCAATCAGCTGTGTGTCCACCACTACAGGGAACCCAGGCTAACCCGCCAACAACAACAGGGACCTGGGGGCAGTGGCAGTGGGCACACGGTCCAGGGGACGGAGGCCCAGGAACACAGGGGAACTGGGAGGGCAGCTGTGCGACAGGGGGCGGACAGGCCAAGGGAACCCACTCTCCACGAGGCCCTCTCCTCCATCATGGGAGCCTACCACCACTCCCAGGAGACGATGGCAACGGTACTGGCCAAGTTTCAGGAGACCCAGCGCCTGCAGGAGGAACAGTATATGGGCTTCAGGGAGGAACTCAGAACCATCAGCTCCACCCTGGGCACCATCGTAGGGGTGCTGAAGGAACTTGTGAACACCAGGAGGGACACTGTGGCATGGACGATGAACTGCCCACCACCTCCGCCGGCGCTAGTGGACAGGACGCCCCGCCACAGGACCACCACACCAGCACCCCACCCCCTGCAGAGGGAGAACCACCCCACAAACGGTCCCTGAGATCCAGGAACAAGACAGAGCACGATGCCAAGACCCCCGCCAAGAAATGAGACCACCCTGATTGTCATCCTACTGTCCCACTTTGTCACCCTGTCCAAACTTAAACTGCCCCAGCTCCACTTCCTATGCCCATATGGGCAATGCACCTGCGAGACTAATAGACTGGACTCTGCCATGGACATTCCTCCGCCATCACCCCTCACCATTTCACTACCCCCTCCAATATTGAGCACTTAAATAAACACAATTAAAGCACAAAATAATCTGGAGTCTGTTTGTGATTTCGAAATAGTGTATTAGCAATTACAGTGACAAAATGCTCTTTGAATTGTAATGTCAACATAGCTATGTCACACAGCTCTAGTCCATGAGGAATCTAAGCAGATGTCACACAGTGGGACCCACATCTGTGAAATCGTAAGGGAAAGTGACAACTCAGTGACCATACACTGGGTGAAAACGACAGACAGTAGAGAGGTAGTAGTGTTAAAATACATGTAGTAGGCAGGCCTGTACTCTTACCTGTGTCTCACTGGAAATATTGCTGGATCACTGAGTCCCTGTTGTTCATGTCTTTCTTCCTCTGCTTCCTCGTCTTCACTGTCCACAGGCTCCACAGCTGCCACAACACCGCCATCTGGACCATCCTCCTGCAGAAAAGGCACCTGTCATCGCAAAGCCAGGTTGTGCAGCATACAGCAGGCCACGATGATCTGGCACACCTTCTTTGGTGAGTAGAATAGGGATCCACCTGTCATATGGAGGCACTGGAACCTGGCCTTCAGGAGGCCGAAGGTCCGCTCGATCACCCTCCTAGTTCTCCCATGGGCCTCATTGTAGTGTTCCTCTGCCCTTGTCCTGGGATTCCTCACTGGGGTCAGTAGTCCTGACAGGTTGGGGTAACCAGAGTCACCTGCAAATGGCGAGGGACAACTGTTAGACACGCACTAACCTGTAAGGATATACCCAGACAACCATTCCCACTGTCTTGCTTCCAGGTGCTCACCTAATAGCGACACACGGTGCCTCTGGAGTTGACCCATCACATAAGGGATGCTGCTATTCCGCAGGATGTAGTCGTCATGCACTGAGCCAGGGAACATGGCATTCACATGGGAGATGTACTGGTCTGCCAAACATACCATCTGTACATTCATGGAATGATAACTCTTCCGGTTTCTGTACACCTGTTCGCTCCTGTGGGGGGGGACCAAAGCCACATGGGTCCCATCAATGGCACCTATGAAGTTGGGGATGTGTCCCAGGGCATAGAAATCACCTTTCACTGTAGGCAAATCCTCCACCTGAGGGAAAACGATGTAGCTCTGCATGTGTTTCAGAAGGGCAGACAACGCTCTGGACACTACTTTGGAAAACATAGGCTGGGACATCCCTGATGCTATGGCCACTGTTATTTGAAAAGACCCACTTGCAAGGAAATGGAGCACTGACAGGACCTGCACTTGAGGGGGGATTCCTGTGGGATGGCGGATTGCTGACATCAGGTCTGGCTCCAACTGGGTACACAGTTCCTGAATTGTGGCACGGTCAAGCCTGTATGTGATAATCACATGTTGCTCCTCCATTGTCGACAGGTCCACCAACAGTCGGTACACCGGAGGATGCCGCCATCTCCTCACATGTCCCAGCGGACGGTGCATATGAAGGACAACAGTGAGCACAGAGTCAAACAACTCAGAGGTACGTACCCACAGTTTACACAGAACACCATTCATACACAAAAGGTGGCCTGTATGTGTGTTGAATCTAGGCCTAAGTAAGTGTGATGCAGTTGAAAATGAAGCCATGTGGGACGATGAAATGGAGGCTGCCTGACCTCTAAAGTGGGACAATGGGATGTGAGGTAACTGCGCTGGTGTTGTACACCGTCGCAGTAGGCGGTCGAAGACCGCTGCGCAATGCTGCATTGGTTAACATTGGACCCTTTGGGTCCCAAGAGCCAATGACGATGTACGCTGGCGGTGACTGTACGCACTGCCGTGGACGTGACCGCCATTTTCTATCTGTTCAATCACTCGATACCTGATCTTCGACAGGAGAGGACCTACACTGCAAGTGCTGCTGTGACCTCAGTCTGGAAGAGACAATGGCTCGAGTGTCTGGGGAAAGGGCCCCTTCCTTCACATCGGAGGAGTTGGGGAAACTTGTGGATGGGGTCCTCCCCCAGTACACACTACTCTACGGTCCGCCAGACAAACAGGCAAGTACACAGGGAGCATGTTGTATGGGCTATGCCTGTGTGGTGAGGGCTGGATGTAAGAAGGAAGGGGGGAGAGTGCTGCGTGCATGAAAGACGGTGAATGCATGTGCCACATGGCAAGGGTAGGGATGGAGGCCAATCAGTTTGACGGTGCAGTTGGTAATAACTTCTCTTTTTCCCCTGTACATTTCATGTAGGTCAGCGCCCACCAGAAAAAACATATTTGGCGTGCCATCGCCAAGGACGTCCGGACCCTTGGGGTCTACCACAGACAGAGCACCCACTGCTGGAAAATAAGGGAGGGCATTCGCCGCTGGAGCAAGAAGACGGCGGAGGCTCAGCTGGGGATGGCCTCCCAACGTAGGAGGGGTGCCCGTCGCACCATGACCCCCCTGATGTTCAGGATCCTGGCCGTGGCCTACCCGGACTTGGATGGGCGCTGAGGGCATCACAGCAGCCAAAAGGTGGTGAGTACACTCTCATTCTGCTGACTTTGCGTGCAGTGGAGGTTTCTGGGTGGGGGAGGTGGGCTGTGGGTTTCCCTAGGCCAGGGTGAGTTCCGTAGGCAAGGCCCCTCCGTAAGGCAGGCCATGTGGCACCCCACCCCACCCCACCTCTGTAGAGTGACAACTACACCTAGTCATGCCCCTGTATCATCTATGTGTGCAGATGTCGTCCATAGCCTTGTAGGCCATTTCCCAGGAATTGAACAGTGGAACCCAAGAGTGCGGCGTAGTGCAGGGGGCTTCTGTGTCTGTCGTGTCCGCCAACAGTAGCGGTAATGCATGCACTCAACATGTCTTTCTTCTGTCGCCCCCCCCCCTTTTTGTGGTCTCCCTGTTCTTGTGTGCATTAGCATCATCAGGTGGAGGAGCAGTGACACCGGAGCACCAGGTGGCTGCATCCCACATGGCCATGGAGGGCCACACTACGGACTCTGACTTCACCAGTGGGACGGAGTGTGAGGGGAGCTCCACGGCGGGGATAGGAGCTGACACCAGTAACACAGACTCGTCCTCTGATGGGAGCTCCCTTGTGGTGGCGGCAACATCTGTGCCACCCCATCTACAGGTATAGCCGCCACCCCCCTTCCAGCACCGCCCTCCCAGCAGCCCCTCAGCTTTTGCCCCGTGCCCGCTCACCCGGGAGGGTGGGCATCACCTTCGCCCCAGGCACCTCAGGCCCTGCCCCAGTCACCCCTGCTGCCCTCAGTGAGGAGGCTATTGACCTCCTCAGGTCCCTCGCTGTTGGGCAGTCTACCATTTTGAATGCCAACCAGGGTGTAGAAAGGCAGTTGCAACAAACAAATGCATTCCTGGAGGGCATTCATTCTGGTCAGGCGGCCCTTCAGCGAGCTTTTCAGACTCTGGCCTCAGCACTGATGGCAGCCATTGTCCCTGTGTCTAGCCTCCCCCCTCCAACTTCCTCCACCCCGACCCAATCCCCTGTACTTCAGCCTATCCCAAGCACACCTACAGACCAGCATGCACACATGTCAACACACAAGGGAAGCTCAGGCAAACATAAGCACCACACATCCCACAGGCACTCATGCAAGCATCACACACTTGCAGACACACCAACATCCACTGCCTCCACTGTGTCCCCCTCCTCCTCATCTCCCTCCTCCCTCCCAGTCTCATCTACACTCACACCTGCATGCACTACCTCTACAGCCACTACGTCCCTCTCCAGCACACCCACCACCACACCCCGCTCATGTGCAGTCACCACCCCCACTACCATTCACACGTCCTCTGTGTCCTCTCCCAGTGTGTCTGTGACACCCCCTCCCAAGATACACAAACGCAGGCACACACCCACCCAACAGCCATCCACCTCACGACAGCCTCCAGCGCATGCACCTTCACCCAAAGTCAGCAAACGTACACCTCCTACAACTACCACCTCTTCCTCCACTCTCAAACCCCCTCCAGCTACCCATCCATGTGTGTCTAAAAAACTTTTCCTGTCCAGCCTTATCCTCTTTCCCACACCTCCCCCACCCCGTCCGTCTCCTAGGTCCCGAACTAGCACCTCAGCCACAACATCTCCGGGACCAGTGTTGCCTGTAGTCACCGGAATCTGGAGTGGACCAGGCCACCAGGGCAGCCAGTGTGGCACGGAGCCACAGCACAGACAGTCCCCCACCTGTGAAGCATCACAAGTTGGCCAGTGCCTGGCAAGAGAGGGGGAAGACTCCAGCCACCAAAGCCGCTCCCAGGGGTCCCGGTGGGAATGTGGAGTCAGCTGTGACACCTTCCAAGGTGGGGAAGGGCCTCAAGAAACCCGGCAAGTCAGGCAGGAGCAGCACGGCGGAGAAGACCGCCATCATCCCCGCTGCCCAGGAGGCCACCTTCAGCACAAGCCCAGCTGCCCAGGACAGGACCGCCAGCACAAGCCCAGCTGCCCAGGACAGGCCCACCAGCACAAGCCCAGCTGCCCAGGACAGGACCGCCAGCACAAGCCCAGTTGCCCAGGACAGGACCGCCAGCACAAGCCCAGCTGCCCAGGACAGGACCGCCAGCACAAGCCCAGCTGCCCAGGACAGGCCCGCCAGCACAAGCCCAGCTGCCCAGGACAGGCCCGCCAGCACAGGCCCAGCTGCCCAGGACAGGACTGCCAGCACAAGCCCAGCTGCCCAGGACAGGCTGCCAGCACAAGCCCAGCTGCCCAGGACAGGACCGCCAGCACAAGCCCACCTGCCCAGGAGGGGCCCGCCAGCACCAGCCCACCTGCCCAGGAGGCCACCGCCAGCACAAGCCCCGCTGGGCCATGAAGGACTGCCAGCAAAAACCCCGATGGGCCATGAAGGACCGCCAGCAAAAGCCCCGCTGTGCCATGAAGGACCGCCAGCAGCTGAGTCTCTGCAATGGAGACCCGCCGCCTCAAGCACCGCGAAACAGGGCACCGCCATCTCAAGCACCGCTGCACAGGGCACAGCCGTCTCAAGCACCGCTGAACAGGGCACCGCCATCTCAAGCACCGCTGAACAGGGCACCGCCATCTCAAGCTCCGCTGCACAGGGCACCGCCATCTCAAGCACCGCTGAACAGAGGCACCGCCATCTCATGCACCGCTGAACAGGGCACCGCCGTCTCAGGCACCGCTGCACAGGGCAACGCCTTCTCAAGCACCACTGCACGGGGCACCGCCATCTCAAACACCGCTGAACAGGGCACCGCTGTCTCAAGCACCGCTGGCCCATGAGCGGCAAGCGCACTGACGCAACTGAGTCCGTCACGGGGTGAATGATGCACTCTGGGCACCAAGACCCCTCCAGAACCAGTGGAGACTGTCATCCACTATCTCTGTCCTTAGCAGGATCAAGCACTCTGGGCACCATGCCCCCTCCAGAACCAGTGGAGAGATCCATCCACTACCTCTGTCCTTAGCAGGATCAAGCACTCTGGGCACCATGCCCCCTCCAGAACCAGTGGAGAGATCCATCCACTACCTCTGTCCTTAGCAGGATGAAGCACTCTGGGCACCATGCCCCCTCCAGAACCAGTGGAGACTGTTATCCACTTGAGAGACTGTGGCTTTGCACTCCCTAGGACTGAACAGTGGGCAAACTACCCACTGTAGAGACTTCAGAGACTGTGGCTTTGCACGCCCCAGGATTGAACAGTGGGCAAACCACCTACTGTAGAGACTTGTGAGACTGTGGCTTTGCACTCCCCAGGATTGAACAGTGGGCAAACCACCCACTGTAGAGACTTGAGAGACTGTGGCTTTGCACTCCCCAGGATGGAACAGTGGGCATGTGGCCCCCTCGTGGATTTGGCATTGTGCACTCAAGCGGCTGAGGTGCCCCCCCTTTCCCTCCCCCTGAGGTGCCTGTTTAGTTGCTCTCTTATGCCCCTGCAGTGTTCTCTCCGTCATGGTCGGGGATCTTGTGTGGGCCTCGCCCATACCGTGTGGTCCCATGTTCCACGGACTTTCTTAGAGCACTACCTGGACTAATATGCTTGGTATATAATTTGTACATGGTGTATAAATATATATATATATATATATATATATATTTCTGCCTACTTGCTTTTAATATATTACAATGGTTACACTATTTTTCTATTGTCTTTGCATTCTTCCGGGGGGTTTAGGGGTGTAACTGTGATGTATTGATATGCATTAGTGTGTGTGTTGTAGTGGGTGAGGGTGTGGGTGTTGCATGTGTATGTCCCTGTTTTTTCCCTCCCCCCTCCCCTGTGTCGTAGGTGCAGTACTCACCGTGGTCTTCGCCGCCGGCATTCGTGCTCCTGGTAGAGGAGCACGAAGACTATTGCAGGTAGAATTTGGAGTTCCAGATCCATGGCGTCCTTGTTCCTCGTGGGGTGTGTAGAGGTAAGCGTTTTTCCTTCGGGATTCCTGTTTCCGCCCTGTTTTTATCCACGGTGAATCAGCCCCAGAAAAGGTGGTGGATTGGCCTGTCATAATAGTGTGGGCGGTACATTGTCTCCCGCCTGTCTGTTGGCGGTGACCGCTGCGCTGTTTGTTTGTACCGCCGTGGCGGTCGGAATGCTAAAGCGGCTGTCTTTGTTGGCGGTTTCCGCCACGGTCGTAATTGCAATTTTTTTACCGCCGGCCTGTTGGCGGCCTTACCGCCGCTTTAACACCGACCGCCATGGTTGTAATCACCACCCAAGTGCTCTTTGCTGGGGACTTACTAGTAAAACAAATATGCCAATCATGGATAGACCAAACACCAACACAATTTAGAAAGAGAGCACTTACACTTTAGCACTGGTCAGCTGTGGTAAAGTGCCCAGAGTCCTAAAGCCAGGAAACACGAAGTTCAGCACAGTATCATAACAGGAGGTCAGAAGCCAAAAAGACAGCGGAGACCACGACAAGAGCTGACAAGTCTAACAGTAACTTACAGTCTTTTCTTCCCACTTTTTACTTCCCCTCCCTACATTTCAATTGTCCTCTTAAGGAGAGTCCAATACCCCCTGCTTTCTGCACTAAGTTGCAGATATTAACAAATAATGAAACTACCTTTCCAGAAGGCTTGTGAAATAGCCACATTGCCTACAGAGAAGTGAGATATGGGAAGAAAAGAGTACGTGACGGTGCAAAGACACTCTTTCAAGGTGGTAGGTCTGAGACGTGTACAGGGCTACTCATGTGGGTGGCATAATCAGTGCTGCAAGCCCACCAATAACATTTGATTTACATGCCCTGGGCACATATAGTGCTCTTTGCTAGGGACTTACTAGTAAAACAAATATGTCAATCATGGATAAACCAAACACCAACACAATTTAGACAGAAAGCACTTGCACTGTAGCACTGGTCAGCTGTGGTGAAGTGCCAAGGGTCCTAAAGCCAGGAAACACAAAGTTCAGCACAGGATCATAACAGGAGGTCAGAAGCCAAAAAGGCAGGGGAGACCACGACAAGAGCTGACAAGTCTAACAGTAACTTACAGTTTTTCTTCCCACTTTTTACTTCCCCTTCTTACATTTCAATTGTCCTCTTAAGGAGTGTCCAAAACCCCCTGCTTTCTGCACTAAGCTGATATCAACAAATAATGAAACTACCTTTCCAGAAGGCTTGTGAAATAGCCACATTGCCTACTGAGAAGTGAGATATGGGAAGAAAAGAGTACGTGATGATGCAAAGACACTCTTTCAAGGTGAAATTTGTCAAGTAAGTATCCAGTCTTGGGATTTATTTTGCTTTGTGGTACTTATAGTTCTGCATAAGGATAGGGGAAGAGCACAATAACAAGCCCAGGAAAATTTGGTGGTACCAGACAGAAAATAAACCCTGAAAAATGCCCCACACCGCATCAGTTTGTTTTTGTTTTTCAGTAACAAGCTTCCGCTTTAGAAGTTTGTTGTTGAAAAACAAGTTATGTGGCTGCCTGAGAGATGGCAGTCGCATACCAAACTTGGCATGGCTTCAGAGAAACATCCATGGCGGAAATTCATCTGAAGGCACAGAAAGCACTGCTGAGCCAGTGGTAATCTCTATTTATGTTGAGACGGCCAGGGAGGCAGGTGTACGTAATGTCTTCTGCCAACCTTACTGATAAGGGGGAGGTCCACCAAAGTCAAAATCAGACCCCTATTTTTTTCCTCACAGCACAGCAGGGAATCAGTGCCATTTTTTAGGGTCGAGCCTGCGATAGCATGCGCTAGTGCATGCGTGTTGCTAGTGAGACACTGTTATAGTTATAAATGGCTTGGAGCCCGTCTGTTACTTACCATTTGTTTCCTTGCATGGCACTCTTCTTTACAGCTTCGTAATGCGTCTCTGGAGGCCAACAAATCATTTCCATTCCCATCCGTGGAGCAGGGACTAAGCACTGATTGATTGAACTTTTAATCAGTGCCTGTCCACTGCTCCTAACTTCTTTTAACTTTTAGTGCCCTGCAAACAGAAGGCGCATGACTAGCAAAAATGTGCCGAGCAGGAAAACAAAATTGGAAAGCTGTATTTTCAATAGTTAACTTTTTACATTTATTTTAACAAGTCTTCTTTTTTCATGTTCAACTCATGTTTTGTGTTTTTTCACTTTTTGTGCCCTGCAAACTGAAGGTGTGTGACTGGCAAATACATGCCCAGCAGGTTAAAAGAAAACAGAAAAATGTTTGCTCATGGGCGCTGTTCTCAAAAGATAACTATTATTTTGTTTGAACTGTTGCAAAGCAACATTGTTTCTTTCTTGTGTGTCCGTTTTGAAATTGCTACTTTAACACATAATCAGGCAGTATACCTCAATCCACCCCAATCCACCTCAATCCACCCCAATCCAATCCAAACCACTCACCCGATCCACTGCAGTCCACCACACTCCAGTCCTCCCAAACCACCCCACTCTAATCCAAATCAATCTTCCCCACTCCAATCCACAAAGATCTGCCCCACTGCAATCCAAAACAACCCACCCCACTCCAACCAGCCCCACTCTAATCCAAAAAATATGCCCCACTCCAACCCAAAAAAATCTGGGCAGTCCAATCTTCCCCACTCCAATCTAAAACAATCTGCCTCACTCCAACCCAAAGCAATCTGCCCATTCTAATCCAAAACCATCTGCCCCATTCCAATCCAAAGCAATCTGCCTCACTCCAAAACAATCACCCCCACTCCAATCAGCAACACTCCTGTCCAGTCCGCCACACTCCAATCCAATTCACTACACTCCAGTGGTCCCAACCCACACACTCCAATGTGCACCCTTCAATTCACCACATTCTGCCCCATTCCAATACAGTGATCCAAAATAATCTGGCCCACTCCTGTCCACAACAATCTGCCACACCCCGTCCAAAACAATATGCCCCTCTCCAATCCACAACAATCTGACCCACTTCAATCCAAAACAGTATGCCCCACTCCAAATCCAAAACAATCTGCCCCACTCCAATCTGTCCCACTCCAATGTAAGACAATCTGCCTACTTCAAAACAAAACAGTATGCCCCATTCAAGTCTGCCCCACTACAATCCAAAGAATCTGCCCTAATAACAATCCAAACTATCTGCCCCAGTACAATCCAAAACAATCTGCCCCACTCCAATTTGTCTCAGTGCAAACCAAAACAATCAGCCCAGTCCAATCTGCCCCACTCCAATCCAAAACAATGTGCCCACTCCAATCCAAAACAATCTGCCCCACTCCAACCTGCCCAATTTCAATCCAAAACAATCTTCCCCATTCCAATCCAGAACAATCTGTCCCACTCCATACCAAAACAATGTACCCCACTCAATCCAAAATAATGCATTCCACTCTGATCTAAAACAGTCTGCCCCACTCCAATCCAAAACAATCTGCCCCACTCCAATCCAAAACAATCTGCCCCACTCGGATTCCCCCACTAAAATCCAAAACCATCTGCCCCACTCCAATTCAAAACAGTCTGCCCCACTTCAATCCAAAACCACCTGCCCCACACCAATCCAAAACAATATGCCTCACTTCAGGCTGCCCCACCACAATCCAATAAATCTGCCCCATCAGACTCTAAAACAAACTACCACACTCCTATGTGTCCCAGTGCATACCGAACAGTCTGCCCCACTCTAATCCAAAACAATCTGTCCCACTCCAATACAAAACAATCTGCCCCACTCCAATACAAAATAATCTGCCCCACTCCTATACAAAACAATCTGGCCCACTCCAATCCATAATAATCTGCCCCACTCCATTCTGCCCCACTCCAATCCAAAACAATCTGTCACGCTTCTATATAAAACAATCTGGCCCACTCCAATCCATAATATTCTGATGGATACACCTACCTGTGGATTCCTCACCTAAAGAATTCTCCCCTCGCGCCAGCCTTCGATGGAAATTTCTTCTAGCTCTGCACGTCGACGATGACGTCACAATCACCCGACTCCACGCGACGCCACATGACGTCATCCAGGCAATAAGAAGCCCTCGTCGACGTGCAGACGTCAGTTCCCTTTTTTCCGTGGCCGAATAACGGTTGTTTCTTCGAGGCTCACAGGGAGCTACTGTTACCAACGGACGGTTACGATGTCGCAGCCTAGAAAATCCGGCTTTAAACCTTGTAACCAATGCGGGGGTCGGATGTCGGTTACCGACCCCCACGAAAACTGCCTCCGGTGCCTTAGTTCCGATCATGAGGTCGAGGCATGCGGTTCGTGCCAGCGTATGAACCCTAAGGCACTCAAAGAAAGAGAGGCGAAGTTATTCTTGGCCCGGTCCAAGAAGAAGAAAGAGAGGCGTCATAGGAGGGAGTCTTCGTCGAGATCCTCTAGGTCTCGCCATCACCATAGTGGCTCTCGGCGCCGTCATGGATCTCGGCGCCGATCGAGCAAAGGACGGTCCGGGTCTAGATCGGCTTCTCCGTCGACTCGGCGTCGTCCGACGTGGGAGATAAGCCCGACCGTCAACCCTCCACCTCCGGCGACCCCAACGTCACCTGGGTTGGTCGTTGAGGTCGAGCCTCCCCAGAGGCCTGAAGGTTCTCCTGGCCAGGAGTTACCTGGACCCTCTTCGGCGGCTTTGTCGGCGCCGGTACAGCAGCAACAGTACCCGGCTTTCCCGACTCCGGGATCGGATCCTGCAGCGTTTTTGAACTCTATGTTTAACATCTTTGCTTCCATGGCGCTGGGTGGAACTCATGCAGGTCCGTCTGGTCCTTTGGCCTACGACTTGGGTGTTCCGGCGTCTTTCAAGTCGGCGCCGTTCACCCCGTTTATGTCTGCTGCGTCTGAAGCGACGCCGATGCCTACGACGTCGCTCAGGATGGCTACACCTGTTACAGCGCCGTCGGATTCACCTCGGATCCCATTGACGTCCAAGAACGCTGTGGAGCCGGAGCCTCCGGCTTCGGACAAATCCGAGGTTCGGCGCCGACGGAGATCCAGGCTTGGAGTCCAGACTTAGATCAAGGCGCCTGGCCCTTCGTCTCTTGGAAGAGGAGGAGTACGCGAGGCAACACCTGGAGGAAGGAGAAGTTGTAGAGCCCTCAGGTGACTTCCAGGGTCTGGACTCAGCTAGTGGCCTTGACACTACCCCGGAATGGGACCTACCTTCTCCTGGAGAGATCACAGAGGAAGCAGCTTCTTTCCATAAGGTCATTCGTAAGGCTGCGGACTTTTTGGATATTACTCTTCCTACCGCGGAGGTTAAAAGAAATGTATTGACAGAGGTCCTCCATCCGACATCTGCTTCTGCTGAGCCTCTTCTTCCATTCAATGAGGCTCTGCTGGACCCTATTAAGGATATTTGGGTGAAACCTGTTTCCACCGCTGCGGTCAACAGAGCGGTGGCTCGGCGTTACAGGACGGCGCCTGGGGATCCGTTGTTTCTTTCCAGGCAACCAACTCCGGAGAGCCTTGTGGTCCAAGCTTCATGTTCCTCCAGATCCTCTCCTGGTTCGTTTCCTGGGGTTCCTGCTGATAGAGAGTCAAAAAAGATGGACCATATGGCTAAAAAGACATTTTCATCGTGCAGTATGGCCCTGAAATCTTCCAATGCCACATGCATACTGGGGCGTTACATGCATGCCCTTATGGAAGAGGCAAAGGGCCATCCTAATGTGTCACAGGAGATGCTGCAACTCTTTTCGGATGCTCAAGCGGCTGCGACGCAAGTGATCCAGTCTGGTTTGGACACTTCGGACTCGGTGGCTAGGTCTATGGGCACGACCATAGTCTCTAGGAGGCAGTCTTGGCTTAGATCATCGGGCTTCTCGACGGACGTGCAGGCTACACTCCTTGATCTTCCGTTTGATGGGGAAAAGCTCTTCGGTTCTAAGGCTGATTCAGCCTTAGAACGTTTTAAAGAGAGCAGAGCGACAGCTAGATCCTTGGGACTCCAGTCGTCGGCCTCATCCACCTTTAGAGGCTTTCGGAGATTTAAAGGATTTGGTCGTGGTTCCTTTCGAGGAAGGCTGCAAGGACCACAACAAACTGCTTCTACCCTGCCTTACAGATCCTTCAGGGGCAGGGGCAGAGTCCGTACGAGAGGAGCCACCTTGCAGCACTCTTCCTCTTCCTCAGGAGGGGTGCAGCAAGGAAAGTCCTCCACCATTCCCTGTCCACTCATCTCCAGTAGGGGGGAGACTTACCCTTTTTCTTCCAATGTGGAGGTCATAACATCAGACTCCTGGGTCATCGACATTGTGAAGAAGGGGTACGCTCTTCCCTTTCGGGAATTTCCTCCCACCCTCCCTCCCCGCCCATCCTTCTGTTCGGAAGACCATTTTCTCCTGTTACAGCAAGAGGTATTATCCCTATTACAAAAAGGTGCAATAGAGTTGGTTCCCGAGCAAGAGAGGGGTCAGGGGTGCTATTCAAGATACTTTCTGATTCCCAAGAAGGATGGTCAGCTGAGACCGATTTTGGACTTGAGGTTTTTGAATTGGTTCCTCAAACAGGAAAAGTTCAAAATGCTGACCCTCTCACAGGTTCTTTTGGCGTTGAACGAAGGAGATTGGATGGTGTCGGTCGATTTGCAGGGCGCGTATTTTCATATTCCAATCCTCAGATCGCACAGGAAGTATCTCCGTTTTGTGGTGGGATCACAACATTATCAGTTTGCGGTCCTCCCGTTTGGTCTTACTTCAGCACCTCGAGTCTTCACGAAGGTGATGGCGGTGGTAGCGGCTGAGCTCAGAAGAAAAGGGATCGCTGTGTTTCCCTATCTGGACGATTGGTTGATCAAAGCCAGTACTCCAGAGCTCGTGCGGTGCCATCTCCAGTCGACGACTCAATTGTTGTACGACCTGGGGTTTTCAGTCAATGTACCCAAGTCTCACCTGGAGCCATCTCAACACCTCCTGTTCATAGGGGCAGTATTGGACACGACATTGAATCGGGCCTTTCCTCCACCACAGCGGGTTCAGGACATACAGGCTTTGATTCCAATGTTTCGAAATGGAGCGGTAGTTCCAATCCTCAAAGTCCTTCGTCTGCTCGGTCTGTTTGCTTCTTGCATACTGTTGGTCACTCATGCACGCTGGCACATGAGGGCTCTCCAGTGGTGCGTCGGCAGGCAGTGGTTTCAGCACAAAGGGGATCTCGAGGACTCGATAAAGATCTCCAGAGACACTGCAGTGGATCTTCAATGGTGGGCAGCGGTCGACAACCTGTCTCAAGGAAGGCCGTTCTCGCTACCCCCACCAGTGACCTCAGTGGTAACGGATGCTTCCATTTTAGGGTGTGGAGCTCATCTGGGGGACCTGGAGATCAAGGGCCTTTGGTCTCCAGTAGAACAGAAATTACACATCAATCTGTTAGAATTGCGGGCAGTACGGCTGGCACTCAATGCCTTCCTCCCTTCCATTCGCGGTCAGTCAGTCCAGGTTCTAACGGACAACACGACCGCGATGTGGTATATAAACAAACAGGGAGGAGTGGGGTCGTATCTTCTCTGTAGAGAAGCTCTTCGACTCTGGTCCTGGCTTCAGGACCACAAGATCTGCTTGATTGCACATCATTTGGCCGGAGTCCTGAATGTGCGTGCAGACATTCTCAGTCGACGCAGTTCGGTCGACCACGAATGGCGTCTTCCTCCAGATCTAGTTCTGTATATCTTCCAGATGTGGGGATATCCACAAATAGATCTGTTTGCAACTCAAGAGAATGCGCAGTACCCACTATTTTGCAGCCTCCAGTATCCGGTGCAAGGAGCTCTGGGGGGCGCGTTTCAGATGTCCTGGAAGGGTCAGTTGCTTTACGTGTTTCCCCCCATACCCTTGATTCCTCGAGTTCTCAGGAAAATCCGCCAAGACCGAGCTCAAGTCATCTTAATAGCTCCGGATTGGCCCAGAAGGGTGTGGTATTCGGACCTACTCCAACTCTCTCAGTGCCCTCCGCTCCGTCTCCCTTGCAGGGTGGACCTCCTCTCGCAGTCGCAGGGGCAGATTCTACACCCCCACCTCCAGAGCCTGCATCTTCATGACTGGAGATTGAACGGGGCAATTTGAGTTCCTTTTCTCTCCATCCAGATGTGGTGGAAGTTATTCTATCGGCCAGGCGACACTCCACAAAGTCAATCTATGCAAATCGTTGGGCTAAGTTTATAAGCTGGTGTGGAGAGAATAGTTTAGATCCTTTAAGAGCTGGTTTATCTGACAGTTTGTCATTTGCGCTCTATTTGGCACAGAAAGGTTTTTCAGTTACCACTGTTAAGGGTTATCTATCTGCACTATCTGCTTTTTGTGCCTTCCTGATCAACCATCCTTCTTTAAATCACAAATTGTTTTAAAGTTTCTAAAGGGACTCACTAATAAGTATCCGCCCACGCCATTTGCTATGCCTCAGTGGGACCTTAACTTGGTTTTAACTTTTCTTATGGGGGCCCCGTTTGAACCCTTGCACGCTTGTTCTTTACGGTTCCTAGTATTTAAAACTGTTTTCCTGGTGGCAATAACGTCTGCCAGAAGGGTTAGTGAGCTTCAGGCTCTAACTGTAGAAACCCCATTCCTTTCCTTCTTCAAGGACAAAGTGGTGTTGAGGACCAAGGCGGCTTTCCTACCGAAGGTTGTTATACCCTTTCACCTGGGGCAGTCAATTACTCTCTCTTCCTTTTACCCTCCACCTCACCCATCCAAGGAGGAAGAGAGGCTCCACCGGCTGGATCCGCAAAGAGCACTGAGCTTCTACATCGCCAGGACGAAAGAGTTCAGACAGGATGAACAGCTCTTCGTTGGATACGTGGGGAAGAGGAAAGGTAGAGCGGTCCACAAGAGAACGCTATCCAGGTGGGTCATTCTATGTATTAAGATCTGCTATTCTTTGGCGAAGAGAGATCCACCTGTGGGGCTTCGTGCCCATTCCACCAGGGCCAAAGCAGCTTCATCGGCCTTGGCTAGAGGTGTTCCTGTGGCTGACATCTGCAGGGCAGCGACCTGGGCATCCCTCAATACTTTTGCCAAGCATTACTGTTTGGACTCTGAGGTCAGGAGGGATGGCCATTTTGCTCGCTCGGTGCTGCAAGATTTCTTGGTTTGACCATTCGAGCACCCACCTCCGGAGGTTATACTGCTTGGGGACTCTATTCTTTAGGTGAGGAATCCACAGGTAGGTGTATCCATCAGAAGAATAAGTTACTTACCTTCAGTAACGCTTTTTCTGGTGGATACAGTAACTACCTGTGGATTCCTCACGATCCCACCCACCTCCCCGTTGCCTGACTGGTCAAACCAAGATCTCTTTGGGTGTGCATCCTTGATCTTGTATATATATATATATATATATATATATATATATATGTATATATATATATATATATATATATATATATATATATATATATATATATATAGCTTTTTCATGCATATAGTTGTATTCATTGTATATACTTTTCCTTTGCAAATTAAGATAGTGAAAAGGACATTTTGGACTGGAATTATACATATATATATTTATTTCTATCTCGAATTGAGCATTCATAACTGTGATTTATATTGAGTTTTATATTAAATGTTTTATTTTCATCTATTCTGGATGAATGTGTGCTCTTTAGGTTTAACCTGTTCGCCTCTATGGCACATAAAAAAATTGTGAAAACTGACGTCTGCACGTCGACGAGGGCTTCTTATTGCCTGGATGACGTCATGTGGCGTCGCGTGGAGTCGGGCGATTGTGACGTCATCGTCGACGTGCAGAGCTAGAAGAAATTTCCGTCGAAGGCTGGCGCGAGGGGAGAATTCTTCAAGTGAGGAATCCACAGGTAGTTACTGTATCCACCAGAAAAAGCGTTACCGAAGGTAAGTAACTTATTCATCTGCCACACTCCATTCTGCCCTACTCCAATCCAAAACAATCTGCCCCAAACCAACCTGCATCAACTCCAATCCAAAACAATCTGCTACATTCCAATCTGCCCCACTGCAAACCAAAACAAGCTGCTCCACTCCAATCCAAAACAGCCTGCCACTCTCCAATCCAAAACAATCTGTCCCACTCCAATCCAAAACACCCTGCCCCACTCTAATCCAAAATAATCAGCCAAACTCCAATCAAAACCAATATGCCCCAGTTCAGTACAAAACAATCTGCCCTACTCCAGTATGCCCAGCTCCAGACCACCCGCTCCAATCCAGTCCACCTCACCTCACCTCACCCCAATCCAGCCCACCCCACTCCATCCCAAATCACCCCACTGTATCCTAATTCACCCAACTCTAATACACCACAATCCACCACACACCAATCCAATCCACCCCAATCCAGACCACTCCAACCCACCCCAATCCAATCCACCCTGTCCCAATCCAATCCACCCCATCCACTCCAACCTACCCCACCCCAATCCAGTCCACCCCACTCAATCCAATCCACTTCAATCCATTCCTCTCCACCCCACTCTAGTCTACCCCATTCAAATCCAGTTCACCTCCTCAATCCACTTCTCCCCACATCAATCCAGTCCACCCCACCTCAGTGCATTCCACCTCACTCCAATCTACCTCATCACACCCAATCCAACCCACCCCTCCCCAATCAAATCCACCCCATTGCAATCCACCCCACTTCAATGCACCCCACCCAGTTCACCCCACCCCATTTCCATCCACTCCATTCCACCCCACTTCAACCCCCTCTCCGCCCACTCCAATCCACCACACCCCTCAACTCCAGTCCACCACACTTTACTCCAATCCATCCCACTGTAATCCAGTCTAACCCACTCTACTTCAAACCACTCCACTTCACTCTACTCCAGTCCACCCACTCTGCCCCACTCTACCCCAATCTACCTCAATCAAATACACACCACCCTAGTTCAATCCATCCCCCTCCAATCCAATTCACCTTAGCCCACCCCACTCCAATCCAGTAGAGTACCCCTCAATCCACCCCACTCCTTTCCAGTCCACCGCAATATACCCACTCCAAACCACTTTAATCTAACCCACCCCAACCCACATCAATCCAATCATCACACACCAATCCATTCCACTCCACACCAATCCAATCCACCCCATTCCAATCAAATCCACCCTAATCCAATCCACCCCACCCCAATCCACCCACTCCATTTCAATCCACCCCACTCCAATCCCCCCACTCCAATCCAGTTCAATTCACTCCAGTCCACTCCACTCAGTCCAATCCACCCTATTCAAATCCAGTCTACTCCAATCTAATCCACCCCCAAAAAATCCATTCCACTCCAATCCACCCCACCCAACCCCACTTCAATCCACCCCACCCCAATCCAGTCCACCTCAGTCCAATCTTCCTCCAATCCACCCCACTACAAATCAGTCCACCCGAATCAAGTCCATCCAACTTAATCCAAACCCTCTAGTCCTTTCCAACCCACCCAATTCCACCCCACTCCAGTCCAATCCACCCCAGCGCACTCCTGTGCTATCTACTCCACTGCAGTCAAATCCACCTGACTCCAGTCCAATTCACCTTTTTCCAGTCCACCCCACTCCATCCCAATCTACCCCGTTCCAATCCACCCAACCCCAAACCAATCCACCCTACTCCAATCCAATCAACCCCAACCCAATCAAATCCACCCCAATCCAATCAACCCCTCCCCAATCAAATCCACCCCAATCTAATCCACCCTACTCAATCAATCCTCCTTTCCACCCCACTCCAATCCAATCCAGGCCCTTTCGGATCCACCCAATCCAGTCCACTCCAACCATTTCAATCCACCCCACCCCACCCCACCCCAATCCACTCCACCCCACTCCAATCCATCTCATCCCACTCTACTCCAATCCACTACAATCTACTCCAATCCACCCCGTTCAAATACATCCACCCTACTCTACTCCATTCTACCCCACTCTACTTCAATCCACCCCACAGCACTTCACTCTACTGCAATCCACCACACTCTACCCCAATCTACCACAGTCCAATCCACAACACCCCAGTTCAGTCCACCCCCTCCAATACACTCCAGCCCATCCCACTCCAATCCAATTCACTTTAACTCACCCCTCTCCAATACAATCCACCCACTTCTGTCCAATCCACTTCAATTCACCACACTCCAAACCACCTTAATCCAACTCACACCAATCCAATCCATTCAACACCAATCCAATCCACACCAATTCAGTCCACCTCACACCAGTCAAATCCATCCCAATCCAATCCACCACATGCAATCCAATCCACCCCACTCCATTTGAAACCACCACACTCCAATCACTTTCAACCGCTCCACTCCACTCCAGCCCATCCCACTCAGTCTATTCCACCACAAACCACCCTACTCAGATCCAAACCACTCCAGTTCATTCCACCCCACAAAAAAATCCATTCCACTCCAATCCACCCCACCCAATCCTGTCCACCTTCCAATTCACCCCAATCCAAACCACCACTACACAGGCCACCTAAATCCAGTCCACCCCATTTAATCCAAACCCCTCACTCCTTTACAACCCACTCAGTTCCACTCCACTCCATTCAAATGCCCCCACCCCACTCCAGTCAAATCCACTCCACTGCAGTCAAATCCACCTCACTCCAGTCCAATTCACCTCACTCCAGTCCACCCCACTCTATCCCTATCCAATCCACCCTACTCCAATCCAATCAATGCCAACCCAATCAAATCCAACCCAATCCAATCCAATCCACCTCACCCCACCCCCCCAATAAAATCCAGCCAACCCACACCAGTCTAATTCACCCTACTCAATCAATCCTCCTTTCCACCCCACTCCAACCCACACCACCCCAATCCAATCCAGTTCAATCCAATCCACCCCATCCAGTCCACACCAACCCGTTTCAATCCACTCCATCCAATCCACTCCACCCCACTCCAATCCATCTCACCCCTATCTACTCCAATCCACTCCAATCTACTCCAAACCACCCCACTCAAATCCATCCACCCACTCTACTCCATTCTACCCCACTCTATTTCAATCCACCCACAGCACTTAACACTACTGCATTCCACCCCACTCTACCCTAATCCAATCCACAACACCCCAGTTCAGTCCACCCCTCCAATCCAATACACTCCACTCCATCCCACTCCAATCCAATTCACCTTAACCCACCCCACTCCAATACAATCCTCTTCAATCCACCCACTTCTGTCCAGTCCACTCCAGTTCACCACACTGCAAACCACCTTAATCCAACTCACCCCAACCCACACTAATCTAATCCATTCAACGTCAATCCAATCCACTCCACACCAATCCAGTTCAACCCACACCAGTCAAATCTATCTCCTTCCAATCCACCACACACAATCTAGTCCACGCCACTTCATTTGAATCCACCACAACTCAAATCCCCTACTCCAATCCAGTTCTCTCCACTCCAGCCCATCCCACTCAGTTCAGTCCACCACAATCCACCCTACTCAAATCCAATCCATCCCCCAAAATATCCATTTCACTCCAATCCACCCCACCCAACAATACCCCATCCCACCCCACCCACTCCAATCCACCACACCTCAGTCCAGTACACCTCAATCCAGTCCACCCCAATCCGGTCCAGTCCACTCATTTCTACCCCACTCCAGTCCAATCCACTCCACTCCAGTCCAATCCACCCAACTCCTCTCCAATTCACCTCACTCCAGTCCACCCCAATCCAATCCACCCTACTCCACACCAATCCAATCTTCTGCACTCCACACCAATCTAATCAATCCCATTCCAATCCAATTCACCCCACTACTGTCCAATCCATCCCACTCCAGTCTAATCCACCCCACTCCAGTCCAATCCAATCCACCCCACCTCGATCCAATCCACCCCACCCCACCCCAATCTAATCTACCCCTCCAATTCAATCCACACCACTCAGTCCAATCCACCTCACTCAATTCCTCTCCACCTCACTCCAGTCTTCCCCACTCCAATCCAATTCACCCCACTCAATCCATCTCATTCCACTCCATTCCTCAACACCCCACTCCAGTCTTCCCCACTCCAATCGAATTTACCTCACTCAATCCATGTCACCCCACACCAATCCAATCCACCTCACTTAAGTGCATTCCACCTCACTCCAATCCACTTTACCACACCCAATCCAATCCAACCTACCAACCCCATTTCAATCCACCTCATTCAATCCACTCCACGCTATTCCAAACCACCTCACCCCACTTTACTTCAGCCCACCACACTCAACTCCAATCCAATCCATGCCACTCTAATCCAATCCTACACACTCAACTTCAATCCACCCCACTCTACTCCAATCCATCCCACTCTATTCCAATCCACCCCACTCCACCCCACTTCACTCTACTCCAACCCACCCTACTCTAGCCCAATCCACCCCAATCCCATCCACACCAGCTCAGTCCACCACACTCCAATCTGATCCAGTCTATCCTACTCCAATCTAATTCACCTTAACCCATCTTTATCTAGCCCACTCCTGTCCAATCCACCCCACCTCAATGCACCTTAATCTAACCCACCCCAACCCACAGCAATCCAGACCATCCCACACCAATCCAATCCACCCCACACCAATCGATTTCACCCCACAACAATCAAATCCACCCCAATCCAATCCATCCCACTCAGTCCAATCCATCACACTCCATTCCAATTCACCCCACTCCAATCCAATTCAACGCACTCCAGACCAGTTCACCCCACTCAGTCCAATCCACCACAATCTAACCTACTCAAATCCAGTCCACTCCAATCCAATCCACCCCCACAAAAATCCATTCTCCTATACTACACACAACTGTACTCCACCCCACTCCAATCCACCCCACTCCAGTCACTTTAATCCAATGCACTCCCCCCAGTCCATCCCAATCTAATCCACTCCAATCCAGCCCACCCCAATCAATCCAATCCACCCCACTCCATTCCTACCCACTCATTTCCACCCCACTCCAGCTCAATCCACTCTACTCCAGTGCAGTGTACCTCACTCCAACCCAACCCACCCACCCAGTCCACCCCAATCCAATCCACCCATCCCACCCCAATATACCCACTCCAATCCACCCCACTCCAGTATACCCCACCCAATTAAATCCAGTCAACTCCACGTCAGTTCACCCCACTTCACTTCAGTCTATCCCACGCCACTTTGGTCCAATCCACCCCACTCTAGTCCATTCCCCCTCACCTCACCCCACCCCAATCCATCCACTCAAATCCAGTCCAATCCACCCCACTCCAAACAAGAAAACCTAATCCACCATACTCCAGTCCACACTAGGGCTCCCCACTCCAGTCCAGTCTCCAATAGCATCTGAATTTTTGACGCTATTGTTTCTAATACTGCCATGGTGCACCATATCCTAAATACGGCACACACAGGGTGAAGTTAGTGGGGAGCAGGTGGCAAAAGAAAAGTGGTGTTTCACAATGTAAAGCACCACTTTTTAAAACATCTGGGCCAGGGTCTTTTGAAAATAGTTCTGATATTGGATGGAAATGGGCTGGATTAAGGTTCTGGAAGCTTCTCCGGGCTGGCCAAAAAAACTATATATTTCTACAACTATGTGTTTAATTTGCTGACCTACCTTGCATAGAATACAGGTCTGAAACCTCTCACACCCAATGCTAAATAGTAGGCACATTAACTTCTAAGTTGTTTTATGATCCATATAATTGTATCCTAACTTCTATCTGACCTGGGCGTCACTTCTGTGGCTGAGGGAAGACCGACCTGCACTGAGCATGTGAGTATGGGCAGGAAAAGACCCAGAGACGTTTCAAGGCATGGGCAAAGTGAAGTCTGGCACAGGGCCCCAGTCTTTCAGTGGGCCCCCTGATAGATCCAGCTCTATTCTCCACACAGTGCTTCTATGATGACATTTTTACCCCTTAGCTGCTGGACCTCCACCTCCCACCCCCAGTGCTGAGCCCTTCTTTGGCTATTTAGGGTAGTTCGCGCTTAGGCCTTCATAACTTTTTGTCCACATAAGCTATCCATGCCAAATTTGCGTCCTTTTTTTCCAACATCCTAGAGATTCTAAAGGTACCCAGGGTTTGTGGGTTCCCCTGGAGGAGACCAAGAAATTTCCCAAAATACCGCAAACATTAAATTATTTTCAGAAAAATGGGAAAAGAGGGCTGCAGAAGAAAGCATGTGTTTTTTTCTTAAAATGCCATCAACAAAGGGGTTGCAGTGCTAAAATCACTAGCTTCCCAGCTTTCATGAAAAGGCAGGCTTGAATCAGAAAACCACATTTTTCAACACAATTTTGGCATTTTACTGGGACATACCCTATTTTTACTATTTTTTTGCTTTCAGCCTCCTTACAGTTAGTGACAGAAATGGGTGTGAAACCAATACTGGATCCCGGACACCTAAACATTTCTGAAAAGTATAAAAAATTCTGAATTCAGCAAGGGGTCATTTGTGTAGATCCGTCAAGGTTTTTCTACAGAAAGTAACAGCTAAAATAAAACAATATTGAAATTGAGGTAAAAAAAGAGCTATTTCTGTCCACATTTTCTTCTATAAATTTTTCCAGCTATGGTAGATTTTTTAAAGCAATATACAGTTATGTCAGCTGGACTCTTCTGGGTGTGGGGATATGTAGGGCTTGTAGGTTCATCAAGAACCTTAGGTACCCAGTGCCAATAAATGAGCTGCACCTTGCAATGGGTTTTCATTATATACCGGGTATACAGCAATTCATTTGGTGATATATAAAGAGTAAAAAATTGGTATCAAAGAAACCTTTGTATTTCCAAAATGGGCACAAGATAAGGTGTTGAGAAGCAGTGGCTATTTGCACATCTCTGAATTCGGGGGCCCCCATACTAGCATGTGAATTACAGGGCATTTCTCAAATAGACTTCTTTTTTACACACTGTCTTACATTTGGAAGGAAAAAATGTAGAGAAAGACAAGGGGCAGTAACACTTGTTCTTCTATTCTGTATTCCCACAAGTCTCTCGATAAAAATGGTACCTCACTTGTGTGGGTAGACCTACTGCCCGCGACAGGAAATGCCCCAAAACACATCGGGGACACATCACATTTTTCCAAAGAAAACTGACCTGTTTTTTGCAAGGTGCCTAGTTGTAGATTTTGGCCTCTAGCTCAGCCGGCACCTCTGGAAACCTACCAAACCTATACATTTTTCAAAACTAGACACATAAGGGAATTCAGAATGGGATGACTTGTGGGGCTCTCACCAGGCTCTGTTACCCAGAATCCTTTGCAAATGTCACTGGCAAAAAAAAGCTTTTTCCTTACACGTCGGTGACGGAAAGTTCTGGAATTTGAGAGGAGCCACACATTTCCTTCCACCCAGCATTCCCCCAAATCTCCCGATAGAAATGTTACCTCACTTTTGTTGGTAGGCCTAGTGCCCACGACAGGAAACGCTCCAAAACACAACATGGACACATCAAATTTTTACATTGAAAACTGATGTGTTTTTTGGAAAGTGCCTAGCTGTGGATTTTGGTCTCTACCTCAGCCGGTACCTAAGAAAACCTACCAAACCTGTGCATTTTTTAAAACTTGACACCTAGAGGAACCAGGGATGGGGTAACTTGTGGCACTCTCACCAGGTTCTGTTACCCAGAATCCTTTGCAAACTTAACAATTTCACAAAAAAACACCTTTTCCTCATATTTTGGTGATAGAAAGTTCTGGAATCTGAGAGGAGCCACAAATTTCCTTCCACCCAGCATTTCCCCAAGTCTCCCGATAAAAATGGTACATCACTTGTGTGGGTAGGCCTAGTGCCCGTGTCAGGAATGGATCACACAATGGTCAATGTTAGTCCATAGATGAGGGCAACTGATGACCCTGGGGTGATCCATTCCTGACGCAGGCACTAGGTACAGGCACTCAAGTGGGGTAGCGTTTTTAGCACGACAGGTGGGGAAACACTGGGTAGTAGGAATTTTGTGGATCCCAGCATATTCCTGTAGTTTGTGTGACAGAAATGCAAGAAAAAATAGAGTTTTTAATCAACATTTCACCTTTCCAGGGTATTCTGGGTAAGAAAACTTTGGGTAATCCACACAAGCCACACCTCTGTGGACCCCCCCGGGTGTTTAGTTTCCAGAAATGTCTGGGTTTGGTAGGTTTTCCTATATGGCCGCTGATCCAAGGACCAAAAACGTAGGTACCCGCCTTAAAAAACCAGGTAGTTTTGTGATTGATAATTTTGATGTCTCCACAATACGATTTGGGCAGTGGAGTTTGGGACTGAATTCCAGAAATCATTATTGGTGCTTCCACTCCCATGACCTCCTCCTCGGATTCCCTCACTACCACCCAGCAAAAGTGCCTTTCATCTCTCCATAGCCCCCCTCGCACATACATTTAATTTGTATTATAGCGCAGGTAATGGCTGGCTTTACTAATCCACTCAGCTATTCACATAAAATAAAATACAGATTTGATATTTGCAGTAGGCATATAAACCTCCTGCACTACTTTATGGCATCAAAACTGCCACTAGACAAAAGTCTGATCCTTTTGTAGGAGAAACATAATCACAAGAGTTAGCTTGACTTTTTTATTGCTGCCTAAAAGCTACAGTTGCAACGCGTCAATTGGAGTATGTGCATTGCTTTGAAGACACAAGTTGCAAGAGAACTGGAGACGAATATATATATATATATATATATATATATATATACAGAGAAGAAGACTGTTTAGTCGAAACACGTTGTTTTTTGTTTGTTGCACTGAATAATTCAAACTAATTCACCTTAACGGAGTGCGCTGCCATAAGATTTTGTTCAACAGATTAACCGAGAGCACAGTCAGCTTCCGTGCATCGCACCAACTAACGAGCGCGTCGTGAAAGTAAATGTTTCAGCGACGGCGCCAAACATCGTAGAAGCTGTTTTGTTAGAAACAAATGCGGTTCCTGGATTAGCATTGCAGAAACAAGAGAAAGCTGAGTACAGGGTTAGTCCGCATGGAATTGTGAACAGAATAAAACAAACAGCAATTGTTGTTTCTATCGACGTTGAAGTGGCCACTGTCTGGGAAACAGTATATAAATCTCCCAGTGTTTGTGGCGGTTAAGGCTATTTAAAGCTGGTAAGAATCCAGTTATCAACAGTTTTTAGGAATTGGACAGTGCAAAAGGGTAAAAATATTTTAAACATTCACTTGATTATGGAAGCCAGAAAAAGTAATGATGGCCACGAAACTATTTGATGCAAGTGATCAAAATATCACGTCGGAAATTACGGCATCACAACAACAACAAAAACTCATCTTGAAATATCAATGTTTTCAGCTTGAGAAACAATATAAAAGGGAAATTAGTAAAAGTTATGAGGTGCTTACATTGGAAAAATACATTGAAGTAAAGAGAATTCCCAGGGGGTTACGGATATTAACTATTCCAACATACTCAGATGTGAAATTGGAGTTATTCCAAGAGTGGGAAGAGAATAACACGCAATGTTCATTAAATATGATGAGAATACTAATCAAATATGCTAAATTGGACGTGGATGAGACACAAGGTAAAATTAAAGATCTGGAGGAACAAATAGCTAAAAATGAAGATAAAAATGAGCAGGAATCATTAAGAAAAAGTATGGAAAAAAAATTGGATAAATATGAAGATGTAATACAGGAACCTAAGAGAAGTAAATTCATCAGAGATGAGAAGGATTCCAAATATGGAAGAATCTTAACATTTGCGAAAAGATTTGAAAGTTTGAAGTATGATGCTAAATGGAACAGTGCAAAACAAAATGTTAATAACACTAACACTCTTAGTGAATCTGATGTAGACTTAAGTGAAGAACTATCTTTGGAACATGTTGATATTACAGTGAAAAATACTTTTTTAGAGGAGATGAAAGTGCTGTATTTGGACCAACGATTAATGAGAGGAAGAGGGAGAAACAAAGGCAGTGGCCTCGGAAGAAACACGGATTTAATAGGAAAAGGAAGAGAAAGACAAGAAGAGCCATAAGAAAAAGTAACAGAAAGGAGACAATACCCTCTCAGGAGTCAGAAAAAATAACAGGGAAACTTGACTTAGTAAGAAACCTATAAGATTATGAATTAACACCAGCAGAACATCGTATGCTGAACAAGGGTTTATCGTTTTGTCCTGAGGTTCATTTTAACTATGTGGAGACTCGTATTAATGTTTATAAATGTATTCGTAAATTGAAATTGATCAAATTCCACTCTATGGAATCGCAGGAGGGGGACTCTAATAAAGTTGACACAATAATTAATTAATCAGTACATTTTGAGTTACAAATTGATCAAATATCTGATTTGAAAACCATGTTTGATTTATGTCATAATTTATCAGATGAAGACTATACGGAAATGGAAGTGCTTCAGGAATTGATACCAACAAACATAAACTCAGTCATTTTAAAGAAAGATCTACATTTTGTCCAGTTCTATCACCTGGCAATAAAATGTATACATTTTCGCAACTTGTATTGGGAGATATAGACAAACTACAAAAGATAAGACATCATTGATCACGAGAGAATTTAACAAAAAGTGAACTGATGGCAATAAAAAATTTGATGAATAACAATAACATCATAATTAAGCCGGTGGATAAAGATGGAAACATTGTGATTTTAAACACACATAGTTATATTGCGGAAGCATATAGACAGTTGAAGAATGAGTCAAATTATAAAAAACTCAGCCATAATCCTATAAATCGAATGATCCACCACCTACATTCTAAATTAGATGATTGGCATCAACAATAGTTGCTTAATTTTGATGAATATAAGTTTCTGAAGAAGGAAAATCCAACTTTACCAACAATTTATTTCTTACCTAAAATTCATAAGTCTTTGATTAATCCACCAGGCAGACCAATTGTTTCTGAATGTGACTCACTCTATGAAAGAGTATCTGATTAAGTAGACTTTTATTTGCCACCCATTGTAATGACATTGAGTTCATATATAAAGGATTTAGAAGATCTACTAAAAATTTTGACGAATGTAAATTGGAGTGATGAATACTTATTGGTTACTATTGATGTAGTCTCTTTATATACATCTATCAATCATGACACTGGTTAGAAGGCATGTGAATACTTTTTAAGGCAAAGAAACATCGCTGAATTGGAGCATTCAAAAATGCTATTGTCTATGATAGATATGTGTCTTAAAAATAATATTTTCATATTTAATCATGAGATCTATCAACAAATATGTGGGACAGCCAGGGGTATTTCCCTTTCTCCGAATTATGCCAACCTAGTAATGGGATGGTGGAAGTGAGAAGTAGCATGGGGGAAAACAAATTATGTATATATGGACAAAATTGCCTTATGGGTACATTTCATTGATGATTTGTTTATCATTTGGCATGGCTCACAGGAGGAATTCAAGATATATTTTTAAAACTTAAATAGAAATGATATAGGATTACAATTCACATGTAATATGAGTAAAACTTCGATTGATTTTTCGGACTTCACAATTTATGTTGAGAATGATAAACTACAAACAACAGTTTTTCGTAAGGAAACTGCAACAAATAGCATATTACATGGGAAAAGTTTCCATCCCAAATCCTTGCTAAAGAGTATTCCATATGGTGAACTAGTCAGAATGCGAAGAAATTGTTCCAGTGAATAACCTGTAATACTAAATTCACTGTATATGTGATTGAATGCCACTGTGGCGCAAAATATGTGGGTAGTACAATTTGTATGCTTAAAAAGAGAATTTTAGAGCACATCAGGGCAATTATACATATGACTTATCCTATGCTGTAACTAAACATCTAAAAATACATGGAAATATTGACTGGAAAACTTTAAGATATTTTTGTTTAGATCATATTCCAGAACATGAAAGAGGCGGTGACAGGATTAGGAATTTAAGGTAACTAGAATCTAGATACATTATTAAAATGAGGACTAAGATACCGTTTGGGATGAATAATGATGAGGAACTTTTTGTATATCTTTGATTAATATTTTGAATAATGAGGATGAGAGTAATGTTGTTTTAGTGATCACAAGAATGTTGACCTCGAATAAGTAATATAAAATTGATCTCAAATACTATATAATTGGCCATATAATTAAACATAGCACTTAGCAACTAAATTTGAAATAACTGTGTAGAAATCACTTACCATCTTCAAGTGGATTGATGATTTAGAATTAGAGCACGTTTAGCACATGAATGTGGTGTTCCTTTCTTGTTAAAATTATGATAAATTAATGTTTAGGTGTACTTGGGTATAAATATTGATGTATTATGGATTATTATGTTATTGTAATTTGGTATAAAAATATTCGTTTATTGTCTTTTAAAAACAGCGTACTACAATATCCACAATGCATTGTAAAAGTCTATTAAATATGAAAGTATAAATAGTGACAGAAAGAAAAGACTTTGAAACCGAGAAGAAGACTGTTTAGTTGAAACGCATCTTTTTTTGTGTGTTGCACTGAATAAATCAAGCTAATTCACCTTAATGGAGTGCGCTGCCATAAGATTTTGTTCAACATATATATACATACATATATATATATATATGTCACAGGAAGCCTGCCCCAGCCTGCACACTGTTCTTCGGGTAATTCTGAGAGACGGCACAAATCCAGTCCGACTAGTTGCTTTTCAAAAGGGATTTATTGTTTCATTCAATAAAGTGCAAAGTGGGAGATTCCACAAAGAAAACCTGTCCTACGCGTTTCAGCAAAAAGCCTTCGACTGGGCCATCCCATAGTGCAGTGCAAAACATAGATTTAAACGGATCTCCTCATTTTTGTCTACACCTTACCTTAAATGTATAAACACACACAAACCACTTGTGTAACCATGTAGAGTTACTCCTATACAATCAATCTTCCTTATGACAGTATGAAAATCCAAATCATGCAATGACCTTGTAATGAGTTACAGTTTATAGAATCATATGATCATTTACGTTAATTCACTCATTTTTTGATATGGTACTTCTTTTGATAAAATACTATTTCTTAATACAATGCTTATCATAGGTTTGACTCCTTAATATCATTATTATGTACATTCGCTACAGCAAATAATTTACTATCTTTTACTATTAGCACATGATCATTGTTAGAAATGGGGTCTTTGATTGGCAGTCAGGTTACCCCCTGTCCAGGCAAGGACCCTCACTCTAGTCAGGGTAAGTCACACACAATCCAAATTATCCTGTGCCCACCCTCTGGTAGCTTGGCACTGAGCAGTCGGGCTTAACTTAGAAGGCAATGTGTAAAGTATTTGTGCAATAAATCATACAATAACACGATATAGCACCACAAAAATACACCACACAGTGTTTAGAAAAATATATAATGTCTATCTGGATAAATGCAGGTCAAAACGATTAAAGATGCAATAAGTAAATGTTGAGATATCACTGAAAAGAGATATAAAGGTGGTCATTACAACCCTGGCGGTCGGTGTTAAAGCAGAAGTAAAACAGGCAACAGGACGGCGGCCCACTGCTTTATCCTGGGGAGTGCAAAGCCACAGTCTCTCAAGTCTTTTCAGTGGGTGGTTTGCCCACTGCTTTATCCTGGGGAGTGCAAAGCCACAGTCTCACAAGTCTGTCCAGTGGGTGGTTTGCCTACTGCTTTATCCTGGGGAGTGCAAAGCCACAGTCTCTCAAGTCTTTTCAGTGGGTGGTTTGCCCACTGCTTTATCCTGGGGAGTGCAAAGCCACAGTCTCACAAGTCTCTCCAGTGGGTGGTTTGCCCACTGCTTTATCCTCTGGAGCGCAAAGCCACAGTCTCACAAGTCTCTCCAGTGGGTGGTTTGCCCACTGCTGTATCCTGGGGAGTGCAAGCCACAGTCTCTCAAGTGGATAACAGTCTCCACTGGTTCTGGAGGGGGCTTTGTGCCCAGAGTGCTACATCCTGCCAAGGAGTGAGGTAGTGGATGTACCTCTCCACTGGTTCTGGAGGGGGCTTGGTGCCCAGAGTGCTTTATCCTGCTCGTGGCAGCCTCAGTAGCGTCGAAGCGTTCGGCGCTCATTGGCCTGCGGTGCTTGTGGCGGCGGTGTCGTCTGAAGCGGTGCTTGTGGCGGCGGTGTCCTCTGAAGCAGTGCTTGTGGTGGGTATGTCCTTGGCAGCGGTGCTTGTGGCGGTCTTGTCCGCCGTGCAGGTTTGCGGCGACTTGCCTTTCTTTCTGTGCCCCTTCCCCACCTTGGATGGTGGCGCAGCTGTCTTACCACTCCCAACTGTACTCCTGGGAGAGCCTTTGATGACAGAGGTTTTGCCTTTCTCCCGCCGGGCAGTGGCCAACTTTTTATGCCTCTGAGGTGGGGGACTGTCCGTGGTCTGGCTCCTTGGCACACTGGCTGTCCTGCTGCTTGGCGCACTCCAGAATCCGGTTACTGCTGGCACCACTGTTCCCGCTGATGTGGTGGCTGAGGTGCTGGGTTGGGACCTGGAAAAGAGGGCCCTAGGGGACTGAACGGGTGGGGGAGGTGAGGGGAAGAGGTCAAGTTTGGACAGGAAAAGTTTTTGGGACACACTGGGACGGGTAGATGGAGTAGGTTTGGGAGTGGAGGAAGAGGTAGTGGTTGTAGGAGGTGTACGTTTGCTGACTTTGGGTGAAGGTGCATGGGCTGGAGGCTGTCGTGAGGTGGATGTCTGTTGGGTGGGTGTGTGGCTGCGTTTGTGTACCTTGGGAGGTGGGCTCACAGACACACTGGGAGAGGACACAGGGGATGTGTGAATGGTAGTGGGGGTGGTGAGTGCACGGGGTGTGGTGATGGGTGTGCTGGTGATGGACGTAGTGGCTGTAGATGTAGTGCATGCAGGTGTGAGTGGAGACGAGACTGGGAGGGAGGAGGGAGACGTGGAGGAGGGGGACACAGTGGAGGAAGTGGATGTTGGTATGTGTGCATGGGTATGATGCTTGTGTGAGGGCTTATCATAGATTTAACTCATTGATATCATAATTATTTACGATCACTGCAGCAAATAATTTTCTATCTTTCACTATTGCCACCCCATCGAGAAGTAAGGTGCGAAGTGCCGTAAAGAAATCTAACCCGGTAAAGTACCTCATAATTCATCCTTATCTAAAAAAACAGTCAGCCCCATGGGAACAAATCATATAACAAATAAATAATCCATCAAATATTTGCTTGAGGTGGAACTATCTCCCAGGAAAGTACTTATATTTAATCAAGGATTCATTATACTGGCCTCATATAAACTGTCACATTCTCATATATTTCCCATGTAAACACTTATATCTCAAAAGAAAAAGAAGATTATATAACGGACAACCTAAATATAAATTATGTGAAAAAACATGTGTGCAAAGATGGAACAGGTGATAGGCAAAGGGATGGCATCATCTTTCTTTGAATGTCTGTTATAAAAATCAGAGATTTCCTAACAACATTTATAATTTTCATATTATTTATAAATGGACATGAAGTTCCGCATCCGTGTTCAAACCCCAAGGTATTTCTGTTCCTATTGTTATGATCCATTTGGATTCCGCTCTCTTAAGGGTCAGCTCTCGATCTCCTCCCCCCTTATGTTGGTTTTCACATGATGGATACCATAATAACGAATATCCTTATAATCTCCAGCATGGTGATCCCAAATGTGTTTTGCGATAACATAGGAGTAGTCTCTATTTACTATTGCTCTTAAATGTTGCAATATATACGTAGTTTGTTTGTTTACAGTGCTACCAATGTACTTTTTGCCACATTTACATTCTAAGATGTAAACAACAAATGGGGTTTCACATGATATCCGGTTCCTGATCCTCCTCACGGATCCATCAAAATATTTGAACTCAATCATACTCTTACTATACCGGCAGGCTTTGCACTTCATGCATTTGACAAAACCTTCAGTTTGGAGCCAGCTTCTTTTTCCACTTCCTTGCGAGGGCAGATAGCTTTTGACTAGCAAGTTGTTCAAAGATGATGTTTTTCTATAGGTGATCCTTGGATATTCCATCATCCATTCTTTCAGTTCTTGATCTTTCCTAATGATCCTCCAGTTCTTTCCAGGGGCTGTTCTGATTTCTTCATCTGAGCAGTTAGAATCCATGATGTACCTAATGATTTGATCCTGTTTATTTTTCTTTTCTTTTTTTATTATTTTTAGGAACTAATAAGTCCTCCCTGTTCTTTTCGATGGCTCTTTTCATAGCGTCCTCCAGTATAGATGCTGGGTATCCCCTCTTTATAAATCTCTGCAACATTTTCTCACCCTGAATTTTGAAATCGCTCATTTCAGAGCAATTTCTTCTGACTCTTAAAAGTTCTCCATAGGGCACACTCCATTTAAGTGCTTTTAGATGTGAGCTATTAGCAAATAAAATGCTATTACAGCTGGTAGGTTTGCACTATAGTTTTGAACAGATCTTCTCACATTCAATATACACTTCAATATCCAAGAAGGTTATTCTTTCTTTGCTTATTTCAGATGTAAATTCTAATCCAAGCAGGTTGTTTTTAAATGAATTTAGGAACTACTCTAGTTCATTCTGCTCTCCTTCCCAAATTAGAAAGAGATTGGCAATAAAACGAACCCAAAGGACCACCTTGTCCAAAATCTCAGTATTTTCCTCTGTTCATATACACTCCGCTTCCCAGTGGTCCATTGTAAGGTTCGTATAAGTGGGAGCAAAGGTTGTTCCCATGGCTGTTCCTTTCTTTTGGATATAATAGTTACCATCAAAAGATGTTATCAGTGAGATAGAAATCAATTTCCAACAACATGTGTGTGTGCTCCAATAAACTTAGTGATCTGCTGCGTAGAAAGTATGCACAGGCTTTCAAGCCATCCTCATGTTTAATTGAGTTATATAAAGACACAACATCCACCGTTATATTTCCATGGTATTCCATTAATCGAATTTAAAAAATCCATGGAATCTCTAATGTAAGATGGAAGTGCTGTGACATATGGGATTATGGGAGAAAATGTCTAGAAATCTTGATGCTTTTTCCAGTAATGAGTCACAGTTACTGATTATAGGACGTCCCGGAGGATTTTTCATACTTTTGTGTACGTTCGGTAACACATAAATTGTTGGTGTTATGGGATGTTGTTTTTTGATATACATCAATTCCTCATCTTCCAATAAACCTTTTTTGTGCCAGTTGTTTAATTTTTCATGAAATGTTCTCATGACTTCTTTCAAAGGATCTTTCTCCAATTTTTCATAGTTGTCTTGGATAGCTAATTGTCTATTAATTTCATTGCTGTATCCACTGTGAGCCATCACAACTATGTTTCCCCCTTTGTCTGAGGCTTTTATTACAATATTTTGTCTTTTTGTAAATCTTGTAATTCCCACCAATCATTATTAGTTATGTTATTTACATGTCTGGAGTGTTTCTGTTTTTAATTTTTAACAATATCTCTCAGGTCATCAACCAACAGTTCCTGAAACACGTCCACCTTATTCCTCGGTGGTAGTTGTGAACAAAATTTAGATTTTCAACCACTCATTCCTGATTTGTTTGTTTCCACTCCCATTTTTTAACAGAATTGCAAGTCCGATAATTTCCCTTCATTCAGAGGTGATGTTATACTAGACTCTTGTTCCAGGTCCCATAAGTCCTGTAATGGTGTAAGATACTTTGATGTCAAATTCAATAAGGATTGAAGTGCTCCCAAGTTTGTACCTTTGGGGGGTTTATCCGCAAAATATTTCTTTAATTTTATTTTCCTGCAGAATGTATAGAGATCAATTTGTGATGTTGCCAAGTCCATTCTCGCACTAGGATAGAACAAAAGATTATTATGTTGACTCTTGAGAGCTTTTGAGGATGTATTGATCACAAGATTATCATTTAAATCTAATATCACTTTCTTGTGCTTCTGTTTCCTCTTCCTTTTCAGGCTCCGCCTTGTTCCCTTCGGTCGGTCTGGTTCCCTGGCCTCATCTTGTCTCCGCCTTTCTGTGAGTTGACATCTGTAGCAACCTCATTTCTCCTGAAAAATCTAACTTGGTGGTCGGTGCCATTGACAGTCCTTCGTCCCCCGAACTTACTTCGGAGCTTTCCACACTGGAGGGTTTATCTGACTTATCTTGAATTTGGTCAATCGCCTGTCTGCTGTACATTGTATCAAAACGTCTTGCAAACGTGTAAACCCTCCCTACTGAATATCATTTTTATCTCTATAAAAAATGTTTTATTTTTTTCTGTTGAACTTCCTTTTCATGCTTGTCCAATTTCTTTTCAAGTTCCTCAAGATCTCTTGCCTCTTCCTCAGTGTCTATATATCTATATATCTATATATATATATATATATATATATATATATATATATATATATATATAAAGAGATCACTTTTATATGTGGGTGTGATTTGCCTAGGGTCACAGCCCCCAGGTAAACCACACACGCATTGACAAAAGTGATCTCCCTTTATATATATATATATATATATATATATATATATATATATATATAACAATATGGTCAAAAGTTTTTGGGCGGCGCACTCCACTGTCGGTGCCAGGTGACGAAGAAGACCACTCTCATAAATATTATAAGCCAAAAAATTCACTGCACTTCCATGAAGTCCAAAATTAACCAAACATGGTGGTTGTTGCTTTGAAATAAATACACGTTAATTTTTAACTTCATGGAAGTGCAGTGAATTTTGTGGTTTATAATATATATATATATATATATATATATATATATATATATATATATATACATATAAATCTATCTATATATAGATATGTCTATATCTATATACATAGATATAGACATATCTATATATATATATATATATATATATATATATATATATATATATATTTCTAATAGCTGTATGGTTTCCCTGGGGGCCGACTGTGGCCCCCCAGGGAAACCATACAGCTATTTTAAAAATTGCCCCCATAAGGGGTCAGCCCAGCTCACAGGAGATGCACCAGCGGACTTTTCAAACCCCCCTCCCTGGTGTCGGCCACTGGTCGTGACTCGCACCAGGGAGGGTGTGCAGGCGTATTTAACCTATAGGGTTAAATACCATTTCCTTTATTTTTAATCCAGGTAATGTGTGGGAGTCTAGTGCAGACATTTTGCAGAGAAGTGTTATGTTTATATTTTCAACTCCTTGCACAATCCATAAATAGTTCCTTTTAGATTAAAGCAGGACCTCACATATGAGAAATGGCAGGGGTCTGCTGCTGTGTTACAATATTGAAAACACACACTATCCCTAAATGTTAAATGGCAACACATTTAGAATTTGACCTAGTTTGCCTGTAGCAGTGTCAGTGACCTGGCCAAAGAGGGCACGAAAAAGCTGAAACTATATATTAAATCCAAAACTACTTCGAATAGGGGGCCCCAAAGTCAGGCGCAGCTAGCGAGAGGAAAATTAAACGTAGCTTTTTGCCAAGCCGCCATGCACCTCTCCATTCGCTCCTCTATCGCAGGTTGCAGGCAAAGGCTCCCAGCCTGCCCTGTGGCCAATACTGACGTTGCTCAGAGCAGCGTTAGGATTGGCTGGGAGCGCCCAGCCAGAGTGCTCCCTGGCAAACTGGGAGCCTGTGCATGCTCTCTCCAGCCTGGCAACTGTTTGCTGGGCTGGAGAGAGCCTACTGTGCATGTGTGTTTGGCCGGCCCGAGACCGCCAGCCAAACACACATGCGCTCTGAGGAGGGGTGCTCTGTCACGCCTGTGGTCCTGCCCCTTTTATAGTAGAAACATAATAAACAGAGTTTATTATGTTTCTACTATAAAAGTTTGCAGCTGCTGGCGGGGGGGCGATGCTCCTCCGCCATAGCAGAGGAGCCTCCCCTGCCCAAAGTATGCCTGACCAAAGGCCCCCTAAATCCTTAAAGTGTCCCTGAGAAGGCGGGCTACACAGAAAGCGTATGAACACCAGCGAGAGGTGTTTTGCCGTAAACTTCATGCGCAAAAATATATTAGGATACATATAAACCAACAGGCTCAAACCTGAAGCCAGACGCTGTAATCTCTTCCTCCCTATTCTGCTGGAGAATGGCAATAAAGATGCTGTAACTGCATTACCTGTGTCTCTGTTTTTTGTAAGCTAACTATGGCTACAACACTGGTGACGACACATTGCTACTGCTGCTTGTTCTTCACACAAAACTGTCCTAGGTCTCATGTTGTCTTCGGAAGCTGTGGTGAAAGCTTAACCCCATGTTTCGGTGCCTGTGGATGTCCAAGTGGCCATACCATGCACATGTTGGCTAACTCCCCATCTTTGTTTGCCCATCTGACCTTTAGGCTTATAGGGCCAGATGTATCATCACGGCCCTTTGCGATTCGGAAATAGCGATTTTTTGGAAATCGCTATTTCCGACTTGCAAAGTGCCATGTATCACATTTGCGATTCGGTAATAGCAATTTCTTTAAAATCGCAAATGCTATCACCGAATCGCAAATTGCGATACCGCCCCCATTTGCAGCTATGGGCCTGTTGGCCCATATCTGCAAATATTTAGCATTTCCAAAATTGCAATTTCTGAACCAGAAATCTCAATTTTGGAAATGCAAAACCCCAGGGTGCTGGGGGCTAAGGCCCCCTCTGCTGCACCCCAAAGTTTTTGGGGGGGACATGTAAGGTTCACACATGCCAAAAGGGCATGTGTACTTTACATGTACAATTTAAAAATGCATTTTAAATGCATTTTAAAATTGTGCACATGGTTACCACCAAGTTCAACTTGGTGGTAATTAGCGATTCCTAAATGCCAAAATTGCATTTAGGAATTGCTTCATACATGTGCTAAGGAATCGCAAATAAGGAATCCTTATTTGCGATTTCTAATTTAGAGAAATTGTGACTCTCTAAACAGGGTCACAATTTTAAGGAATCGCTATTTTAGCGATTCCTTAAAATTGCGTTCAGAATGTATTTCATACATTCTGAACTGGCATTTTGCATTCGCAAACGGGCATTCGCACCGTTTGCGAATGCAAAATGCTTTCATACATCTGGCCCTTAGACACAGACACTCTACTCAAGATGGTGAAGATGGATAAAAGAGTTTGACAGGTATGTGAAAGCCCCTGGTATCAAAAGCGACAAGACACTGCTTGCCTTCTGGACATAGTGTGAGCCCTGCTACCAGGAACATCATAGTTCACCTTGACGAGAGCGAAAGACAGTCCTGTGCCAAGCTCAAGGAAAGTTTGATGGCATACTTTCTGGCAAAAAGGAATGACTCAGAAACGTACATTTTACTACACAAAAACTATGGGAGATGATTGTCACACTTCTTGGGGCTTAAAGGAGCGTGTTCAATAGTGTGACTTTTAGAATTATAACTGTGAGAGGGCAATTCCTTCAAAGGACATTGCAGGCTGTGACTCTGTCATTGTCCATCAAATGTAACTGCAAACGTCATGCAAACATGATGATATTCTAGCCACGGCTCATGCCTCTTGCACCAGTGACTAGCAGGTCAAAATAATGAGATGAGGCAGGCATATAAATGCGACAGAAGCCACAAACAACAATGTCAAAGACCAGCGTGCTGAAAACAGTACAGTGAAATGTTTAAGCAACAGTTGTGGGTACTGCCGACCCCACAGGTTTTCAAATAGTTTGCAAGGATCAAACAGAGCACAGAGGGACGCTCCATCATTTCTCACTGAACACTAGTCCTGAAGTCAAAATGTTTATTAAGCCAGGGCCAGCTTTGCAATCCCCTAATGACCTCCTTTTCCAAGGATTATCTCGTTAGAGTACCCCTCATCTCTCCATAGCTCCTCTCTCACATGAATTTAATTTGTTTTATAGTTCTATTCATTCCAGTGTAGGGTGTCAAAGCACTTTACATCACACACACATTATACAGAGACAATGAATCATAAGTGTGCAAATCAGTCAATAGGAAATCTTATATAAAAGAATGAGCAGGACCGGACTGGGTACCCAAAGCAACCCTGGCAATTTTATCAGCCCAGCCCCCTGGTCAGGGGTTTGGGGTGGTGCAAGTGCGAAGCTCGGCAGCTTTTGTTACTGGGGGGCGATATTGCAGCACATCTGCGAAACTGGCCCCATGCCCCCACAGCTGCAAAACCGGCCCCATGCCCGCACAGCTGCAAAACCGGCCCCCGCCATTCCAGCCTCTTGGGAAAATGCCAGACGCTCGCTATGGCCAGATCAGCCCTGACAATGAGGATTATAAGATGCAGGAATCACGTTATACATACTGCCAGCCAATATATTTTACGAGTGTGTTTTGTTTAGAGAAGTACCAACTCAGGATTTAAAATGTACCAGGGGCACCCCCTCCATGTACCTGGAAAAAAAATGCCCCCCCATGATGGAAAAATAAAATGTTAATAAACTTTGTTTATTACCATTTTATTTTACAGCGTCCCGTCCTGAACCGAGTGTCAGGACAGGGTGTGACAATTGCTGCCGAGTGACAGCAGGGAGCTGTGCAATTGTTTAAAATGTGTCTTGCGACGGCCAGCCTGACGTGCACTTTAAACATCTCTAACCCAACTGTCTTAAGACAGCTGGGTTAGAGAAAGCACAGGTCTACAGTGCTCTTTTGAGCGCAGAGAGAGCCCACCAATCCTGACACCGGTTTCATGCTGATTACCAGCATGAAACCAGCGTCAGGATTGGCTTGTGCAGTTTCCTGGGTCCCATGATCGTTGCGTGTTGCTGGGAGAGACAACGCAAGGAGGGAAGTTCTTCGACAGGTAAGTGCCTTTTTTTAAATGTTATTTTTATGGTATCCCCCTACTACCTTCCCCCATTGTAAATACGAGCTAGCGCCACTGAGACATACCACAGTGGATGGGTTGGTTTTACTAATAAGAATGTATTTGTACACGAACAAACTCTTTGTAATAAGATTTGAATAATGAAATACCGGGGGTGCATAATCTGTAGCATGCAGTTTGCATGCAGCTCTTCCATGACAGTTCATCGGTCACTGTGCTCTCTTAGGATTGCAAGATTTCCTTCATGTTTTATGTGTTTTAAGGCCACATCTTTGCTCATGAGAGCGCGCACCCTGACCCCCCGCCACCCACAAGACCACTGCACCGACTTCACTTCCAACACCTCCATGTGTTTACCGGACCCTCCTTCCTGGATCTTTTCAGTTATTATGTGAGATCCGTTCTGGATTTTGCCACTTTCGGCACCACTTTATGAGACTTCATGCATGTGCTGAGAACTTTAAAATATTTGATCCTGGACTTCACATAGAAATGGTGGTAAGTGCAAGTCTGTGTGCCTGTGAGTCACACTGGTCCGGAAGGACGATGACCCGACTGCCCCATATTGCACTAGGGCCTATGCAGGTCGGAGTGTCACACGCTCCGAACAAACCTTCTCACAAGAAAAGTCCATTTTGTGGGCCTGTGAGCACTTTCAACTGATGTACACGGTACACCACTCGCCCTCATCACTGATTATCAGGCGCTGGTTTCAATTTTCAGAAACCCCAGAACAATGATGACTCGATGGATTGAGAGGTGGTCTGTTCACCTACGGGATTACAAGTTTCACATTGTACACCGTCCAGAGAAAGATAAAAAACAGGCAAATGTTCTCTCCATATATCCAATCATGTCACCTGAAACAAGACTTTTAAAGGCAGAAGGTAATTCTTTTAAGAAAGGCTCCATAGAACAAGCAGCATAATGAGACCAAGAACGTTTCCATACTATTAGAAATGGGGTTTTTGGTTGGCAGTCGGGTTACCCTCTATCCAAGCAAGAACCCTCAATCTAGTCAGGGTAATTCACACACAATCCAAAATTATCCTGTGTCCACCCTCTGGGAGCTTGGCATGAGCAGTCAGGCTTAACTTAGAAGGCAATGTGTAAAGCATTTGTGCAATAAATCATACAATAACATAATATAGCACCACAAAAATACACCACACAGTGTTTAGAAAAATATATAATATTTATCTGGGTATTTGCTCGTCAAAACGATCAAAGATGGATTGAGAGGTGGGGTGTTCACCTACGGGATTACAAGTTTCACATTGTACACCGTCCAGAGAAAGATAAAAACCAGGCAAATGTTCTCTCCATATATCCAATCATGTCACCTGAAACAAGACTTTTAAAGGCAGAAGGTAATTCTTTTAAGAAAGGCTCCATAGAACAAGCAGCATAATGAGACCAAGAATGTTTCCATACTATTAGAAATGGGTTTTTTGGTTGGCAGTCGGGTACCCTCTATCCAAGCAAGAACCCTCAATCTAGTCAGGGTAAGTCACACACAATCCAAAATTATCCTGTGTCCACCCTCTGGTAGCTTGGCATGAGCAGTCAGGCTTAACTTAGAAGGCAATGTGTAAAGCATTTGTGCAATAAATCATACAATAACATAATATAGCACCACAAAAATACACCACACAGTGTTTAGAAAAATATATCATATTTATCTGGGTATTTGCACGTCAAAACGATCAAAGATGCAATATGAATTTGTAAAGATATCACTAAAAAAAGTGATATGAAGTGTCTTAAATCTTTAAAAAGCAAACAAAGTCTCTTTCAAGCACAAAGTACCTGGTTTGGAGTGGAAAATCTCCGCAGAGGGCCACAGAAGAAGAGATACGTGGAAAAATGGTGTGTGCGTTGATTTCTCCCCTGCACACACGGACTTGCGTCGTTATTTTTCATGCGGGGAAGTCGTGCGTCGTTTTCCGGCATGCGGACAGTCTCTTTCTGTGGGTCGCGGGATTACCATGTCCCGGGGTCTGTGCATGGATTCGTTGGCTTGTTTTCCGGCTGCACGTCGTTCCGGGAGGCTGTGCGTGGAATTCTCGTTTTCACGGCAGGTGTTGTGTCGATTTCCCCTCTGGAAGTCGGGCGGCGTTGTCCTTGCGAGGCCATGCGTAGAAGTTCCGGTCGCCCCGAAGGTGTCGCGTCGATCAGCATCAATGTGCGGCGATTTTCTTGCCGCGGAGCAAGCTGTGCGTCGAAATTTTCGGCGCACGAAGAGTCCAAATGAAAAAGAGAAGTCTTTTTGGTCCTGAGACTTCAGGGAACAGGAGGCAAGCTCTATCCAAGCCCTTGGAGAGCACTTTTACAGCCAGACAAGAGTTCAGCAAGGCAGCAGGGCAACAGCAAGGCAGCAGTCCTTTGTAGAAAGCAGTCAGGTGAGTCCTTTAGGCAGCCAGGCAGTTCTTCTTGGCAGGATGCAGGTTCTGGTTCAGGTTTCTTCTCCAGCAAGTGTCTGATGAGGTAGGGCAGAGGCCCTGTTTAATACGAAATTGTGCCTTCGAAGTGGGGGTGACTTCATAGAGTGGCTAAGAAATGCACCAGGTCCCCTTTCAGTTCAATCCTGTCTGCCAGGGTCCTAGTAGGGGGTGTGGCAGTCCTTTGTGTGAGGGCAGGCCCTCCACCCTCCGAGCCCAGGAAGACCCATTCAAAATGCAGAGGTATGCAAGTGAGGCTGAGTACCCTGTGTTTGGGGTGTGTCTGAGTGAATGCACAAGGAGCTGTCAACTAAACCTAGCCAGACGTGGATTGTAAGGCACAGAAAGATTTAGGTGCAAAGAAATGCTCACTTTCTAAAAGTGGCATTTCTAGAATAGTAATATTAAATCTGACTTCACCAGTCAGCAGGACTTTGTATTACCATTCTGTCCATACTAAATATGACCTTCCTGCTCCTTTCAGATCAGCAGCTGACACGTCAACAATGTATGAGGGCAGCCCCAATGTTATCCTATGAAGGGAGCAGGCCTCACAGTAGTGTAAAAACGAATTTAGGAGTTTTACACTACCAGGACATATAAACTACACAGGTACATATCCTGCCTTTTACCCACCCATCACCCTGCTCTAGGGGTTTCCTAGGGCACACATTAGGGGTGACATATGTAGAAAAAGGGGAGTTCTAGGCTTGGCAAGTACTTTTAAATGCCAAGTCGAAGTGGCAGTGAAACTGCACACACAGGCCTTGCAATGGTAGGCCTAAGACAAGGTTAAGGGGCTACTGAAGTGGGTGGCATAACCAGTGCTGCAGGCCCACTAGTAGCATTTAATCTACAGGCCCTAGGCACATATAGTGCACTCTACTAGGGACTTACAAGTAAATTAAATAGCCAATCATGGATAAACCAATCAATAGTACAATTTACACAGAGAGCATATGCACTTTAGCACTGGTTAGCAGTGGTAAAAGTGCACAGAGTTCAAAAGCCAACAACAAAAGGTCAACAAAAATAGGAGGAAGGAGGCAAAAAGTTTGGGGATGACCCTGTCAAACTGTGACATTTATGCCTTATTATACAATTATTTCTCTCTCCATCTCTACTGCGGTGTGTAGTAATACACAGCAAATAATCAGCTCTAACATACTAATACTTGCAAGAATACATTCATTGGCGCTGAATGAAGTGGCAGAAATGATGGAGCCCGTAAATAGTTAAACAGTCACCAAATCAAGTTGAGACATTAATAAAGTGCTTCTCGAGATGACCCTACTAATCTAAAAGTGCTACTGCCAGTCCATTGGGCAGTCTTGAAGCATTCATTCTTGTAAGAACACATTACTGCAGCTGACCTGAAGGACATCAGTTCCTGGGCCGTAGAGATTATTTTAAAACCAACCAACAAATTGGCTCTCTGATGAAGTACATCTCAAAGTAGACCTAATATTATGTAAAGTGTACGTGCATTACCATCACCCAGCTCCAGATTGATAAGATTTATAGAAGTAAATTTGTTATAGCCGACCAGAACAACATCTGGTTAGAAGGTTGCTAAAAAGATATATGAAAACATTTCAAATTAGGTCATATCATGCAAATGACCCTCCCGCTTGCCACAACCAAATACAGGCGGCTGCAGAAGTCAATAAACTTCATTTAAAACTACTAGATACCATAATTAGTGCAATTGTATAGGTACTCTCCAATTCACAAATATATATATTTAACCTGATCACTAATTTGATCAGAATCAGTGTGCATACACAATCTCAAGGAATCCTTATAATTTCTTGCGGCTTAAGCAATAAAAAGCTAGTGGAGGTATTCTCTTACAGCTTTCAGTGTCAAAGTACACAACAACATAAAGTGTATTACACACACTTGCCCCCAAATTCACATCCATATCCACAATTAGATGGACTATTTCCACCCCTTTTCCGTAAACTAGTTTCAAATAGATGATTAAGGGAGGCTGTGATATTTGAAAATGCGCATGATGAATAACAGTTCTAGCATATTACAAGAAGACTACTTTAGAAGTGCTCATGAGGGGCTAGAGTTGTAGTATTTGTATCTCCCCTTCTTGGTCACCAAGCTCACAATAAAATATAGATGCTTATGTGGTACCATGATGTGCATTTCTTACTAAGACAAATAAAATGGTGTTGTTCCTATGTCTGACTCTTAAATAATAAGAGTATTTTCAAATAGGATATAAAATAATTACATACATTAAGTGTGCTCTTACAATTATTTAGTATATAAGTATTTTAGATTGGGAATATATTATATGTGTGTATTCTGACTCCTGGGTCTGTCAGTGCCCGGACTTTCCTAAACTACGCATTGCCTCTGTTATTCTCCAGGTTCCTCTCTCAGGGTGCTTTGAGAACGGATGCCCCTATGAGTCATTAAAGTTTTTCCAAAGCCTCTGCTCAGCTCCTCATTGGTGTCGCCTCGACATGGCCGCCTCCCCCTTCCTACCATCACTTTCTCTCCCCCCGCTCAGTGTGAGGATTCCAGGAGCAAATGTCTCCAGTTCCAGGACTTGTTTGTCAGAATGAATAGTTCGGAAACTGATTCTTTTTTTTTTTGTTTTATTCAGACGGCCTTATGTTTGACAGAGGAAATGAACTGGCTTCTATATTTTTCTGAATGTACTTCCTTCTAAGTCCCCTCCCTTGTGGGCGCGGTCGAGTGCTGTCCCGTAGGTGAGCGGCTCGAGAGACCTCCTTCATTGCATCCCGTGGCCCGAGCGAGGCAGTCACAACGTATAGCGCGGCGACCGTACAGGTGGGTGCGCGCGCCCAGGAAACATGGTTCGCTGTTCCGTGGACCCCCTTCAACTTTTCTCTGCTGCTACCCTTAAACGATGCTTCACAATCTTTGTTAGTTTTTTTTCCGTCCGGTGTGAACTAATTTTACACAGAGCCATCGTGTTTATATGGATATATGCAAAGATGTTTCGGAGTTGCCATATGCCAAAGATATTTTTCAGTGCTTAATTTAGATATATAAAAAAAGATAAAAATAAACGCCGGTGCCGCAACGTAGACCCCTGAGGGCGTAGGGCCCCCCCGACAGTTCAGGGGCCCGTTCCGTCCGAAGTCCACTGAATATATGTGCTTTATGGCACCTAGGAGCCCCTCTTCGCATACTGCAGGGGGGCGCCATCATTGTAGGTTAAGCCACTGAGAACGGTCTGGCGTCGCAACCGTTAACAGAGCCATTGCTTCTCTCTGTGGGCATCGTCTTCTCTCTCTGGGCATCGTCTTCTCTCTCTGGGCATCGTCATTTCTGCTCTGAGCCCATCAGAAGTCTCCTTGGCCCCGTGACAATGTAAACGTTAGAGATGCCGTGCCCGCATGCCAGTAGGCGTGCGCCTATGCTCTTTTGTAACTATCTTTAGATAAGCAATGTAATTGTTTTAAGAAGTGAATACAACTAAAAGCGACCCTAAACAAGCACTAGGCAAACATCTCTGCCCATTAGCGTCCTCCGCAGTGGCGGAACATAAGCCCCCTCAGCCTCCGCGGGGGGGGGGGGGAGGGGGGGGGGCGGGCCGTCCCTCCGTGTACTTTATTGGGGGGGGGGGGGGGGGTGCTGTCAAGCTTCCTTATACAACTTGAGTTCCATCATTTTGACCTATATTCGTTCGTGCTTGCCAGGGCACCCTCTAGCAGAAGGGTCTCTAACCTTTTTCTGTAATACGAGCTACTTATATTCAAGGAAACTCATTGAGAGCTACTATTACTTGTGTCGTAATCATGACCACATTTGACGGGATTTCTCTAGTGGTGACTATATACTAGATTACTAGCAGTCATTACTTCAGTGTATCATTGGCAGCAGTACTGTTAAAAAGGCGTTGTTAATATGGAATGCCTCTACGTGGGTAATACATAACCATAGCTGCAGGCTCTAGCACCAAGGTAATCCCATTTGTAAAAATATCTCCAATACCACATGACTATCACTCAAATAGCAGCTTTAAATATATTTTGGAAATTCAGAAATGTTCTCCAGAATTCGAGTTATGAGTTCTGAAAATAAATACATTTGTGTCTCAAATATACACTCTTAGTTTTGGTATTTCTATATTAATTCAGCCAAGCAAAAGCTTTTAATTTAGTAGGTGGGCTCCGCCCACGAGAGCTGCTTACAGGTACCCGAGGAACTAGCAGTAGCTCATGAGCTACTCGTTGGAGATGCCTGCTCTAGCACGATGGGTTGTTCCCCACTTCGGCGCACCAGTCCATTCCCGTTCGCCACTCCGGGTGGGGCCTTAAGTTTTTATGACAAATATTAAAAACATTGGTAAAGCTAACAGGCCTCGCCTTCCCAACCTGGTGCGATGGTTCCCATCCATGACATAAAACATGCCACCACCTAAACATGGCAGCCACGTCCTTGCTATATAAAAACGTACATTAAAAATAATAACCTGTGCATGTAGTTTTAATAAAACGGTCAGGGTGCTTCCCTACAGGCAGGTGTAGGTGAAACAGTCAAAGAGACCCGAAAAGGTTCTATTGACAGTCAATCAGGTAACATGAAGACAAAGTTTAAACACACAGTGATGACTGAAAAAACAAGCATACAAAGGCACATGCACGGATATATGGCACACTGGGAGAAATTCAAGACGCACTGTGTTATGTTGCTTATTGGGGTTTATGAACGACTCCTAGCCTTATCCATGAAGGATACTGAAACACAGGAGTTACGCGTTCCAAAGCTGCGCTTATTGCGTGTTGTTGGAATTAAAATGAAGACATGCTGTTTGAGCGTGAAATGTATTTATTTACATCAATATATTTTTATTTAAAAAAAAGAAGCAGTCCTGTGCCCTAGTATTGAATGGACCTAATTTTGTGTGGGTGTGTTCCATGTGAAAGGAGAGAATGCCCTCACTCACTGCAAAGTTAGAAGTGGGCTGACCCACTGCCTCGTGCTGTGGAGGGCGAAAGGGAAATGTGATCAATAGAAGAGGGCTGTCTGAGAGCCCTTTCTGAAAATATATTATACATATAATTTTAGTAAAATAATAAAATGCCTGTTAAAGTACTAGGAGGTGAAAAGGTACAAGCAAGTAAGGGAACTTCGAGTTCGACACGACAGTTTAAGAAGTTAGACCTGTGGATGCTGGTGTTGGGTGCTGCCTGACACCTCTTGGATAAAGTCTGTCTCCCCTCACGTGGCTGTCCTTTCCCTGGGAGATGACTGGAGGTATAAAGGGAGAGGCAGCTTGGGCCCTGCAGCGGAAGCTGCACAAGTCCGCCTTTATGCTGCCACGCCAGCTTCCTTAACTGATGCAAGTGAATGTGTTCAGTGCTTAATTTGTACAAAAGAGGTACCATGGCCCTCGCCACCAGGCCCCTGCAGCTTGCATCACCCACTGCCCGCGCTGCCATTGCCTGTACCAGAAAAACTGTTACCCATCCCATTCCTAAAGCGTGGCAGTTCAGACTATTCAAGGGCACCCAAGCTGTAAGAATGGCTTTGGCAGCAGGTAGTTGTCATTTGTAATGTAGATCATTGGTTCCCAACCTTGTGACCACTGAATCATCATTGGAACCCGGGGACCCCCACTGAGTCATTACTGAAAGGTGGGGACCTAATTTGTTAATCTTGTTTAATTTTTTCAGCAGTCACGGACCCCCTGAGGAGGCTTTGTGGACCCCCAGGGGTCCCCGGACCACAGGTTGGGAGCCACTGATGTTGATTAAATAACTGTTGTGCTCATTTCAAAATTAGACAGACAGCGCCCCCATGTGGCAGAATGTAGTGAGAGCCGGCGTTGACTGTTATGTGCTAGTGCCAAACACCAGAAACCACTGGAACAAATTAAGCACTGATTATGTGTTTGGTAGACTGAGTATGCCAAATCATTGCTGTCTACCCGGGAGGCATCAGCTGTAGGGAGTAGAGGAGACTGAAAACAGATGTAAGTTAGCAAAACTTAATGCCTAGTGAGTCAGTGCCCCTGAGGGACTGAGGAAGAGCATATTTCACAACAAGTTGCTGACATTTTAGAAGCTTCTGTGAACCGAATGCATGAACTTTTTTAATGACTCCCATGGTGAGCTCACACAGATCCAAATGTGTGCAGGTGTAAAGAGGAAAAATGTTGTTACTCAAACGCCGATATTCCATAAACTGAAAGGCTGTCTTGTGGGCTGACGTAACAAGTGGATGAAATGGCAACCAACCGAGTGGCTGAAGAGCGGGACCCATTGCCCCACTCAGTGTATGCTGTGCTGTGGGCTGATCCAAATATGGTTGGCAGTGTCTCTACCCAATGGCTGAAGAAGGCTGACCGAAAGAATACTATAGGTCTATTCTTATAGGATTTTTTTTGTAAGAACAAAATGGCTTGGCCTATCCTAGACTTAAAAATTACATCTTCTTTTAAAGAACATACATTGTTACTGAAAATCAGTTATGGCGCTTTCAGCTAGCCCTGGAATTTGAGCCAACAACCTGTTGCCTTCTTTCAGGGAGGGGAGGGAGATCGCGGTGCTGGTCCGAGGAAATCCCTTCCAGCCCCCTGGGGAAATGCCTGAATCCCTTTAGGAATAACCCGGCTCTGATGACGGAGGTTTCTTCTGCTTAGACAGGCCTGCTCCTCAGTGCTTAATTTTTAAATAAAAATGTGCCCAAAGCCCTCATTTTAAACACGTGGCTGCTGCAATTAAATGTGTGATCACGAAATGCTGAGGCAGCGTAATCCTGAAGCCATCTCGGGCCTCTTCAATCCATTTACAGCCACTCCCTGCCCCTTCAGCTCACTCTAGCAGCTTTCTGCTTTCTACCTTTTTGACGCTTTTTCGTTTTTCTCTTTCTCCGTCTTTCCCATGTGCGTCTTTTTTAAAGGCAGAAGCCTAAGCGCCGGCTCTCAAAAATACGTGCCGGTGCTCAGCACCGGAAACAACAAGCACAAATTAAGCAGTGCTGCTCCTTTTTCCTTCTTTCTCCCTCTCTTGTTTCGACGCTCCTTCTCTTAGGGAGGGTTCTAGGTCCATTATATTCCGTGTGCTGTTTCTCTGTGCTTCTCACACCTGGTTCCCTCCCAGTTTATAGATATAAAGATCTGCATAGTTCACCATCCACTCTCTTCCCTGCTGGTTCGCGTTCTTTGTACATGGTAAACCACAAAGCCATCTGCAGGATATTGAATTGTAGTTACATTTATATAGGGCTTCACTTTTGTCCACTACTGCATTTTGTCCTAACATCCATGCTGGCTGCGACTCGTAAGACAAAACACAAAGGGCCGCTTGGAACATACATGTTTCTGTCATATCTAGATTTATGGTTTGCTGAAGGTTTTCTCCTGTGTTCTGATTCCCATTGTTATCATTCTTCCTGGTAAAATTGTGTGTTTATGTTCATCTTCTTTGTTTGAGGAAAGTGGTGGTGGGGTTTGCATTCTCGCTATGGTTGGATTCTGGGGGCTTGATACCGATGTGAGGGAAGCCCGTCCACCCTCAGAACCCAACAGAGACTACAAGGACTTCCCAGCCCCCATGTTCCTGGCCCACCTCACTGACCTTGGGTAAGGTTACCAGGGGATGCCATGTCATTGACATCTTCCAAGACTTGGTTGTCCTTTCGCAAACCATTGTGTTTAGGTGTGCTAGTCCAATTGGTTAGATTCAACTTAACCAAGAGTACTGCTCACAGAATACACTTGTCTATTAAATTAAATTCCTTCAAATAATGTGTTCTGGCGGCATGGAAATAATACACTGCTTTATTTTGTAAATTATTTTGGGGCCTGTACCCAAAGTGTTGCTCAGGCACCCATGGCCGAAGCTATAAAATGTCAGGGTCCTAACACTAAAGGTCAGATTTACAAGGCCCTAACGCCTCCTTGCGCCACATTAGCATCATGTTTCTTTACGCTAATGTGGCTCAACGAAGCAAAAATCGCCACACCATATTTACAAAGTGGCACAATGCATGCATTGCGCCACTTTGCAACCCCTTGCACCACATTATGCCTGCGCCAGGCATAATGTATGCAAGGGGGGCGTTCCAGCGCTAGAAGGCCCACAAAAATGGCGCAAAGAAATCTACAAGGTTTCATTGCACCATTTTTGGCGTCATTTGTAACGCCTGCTCAAAGCAGGAGTTAAAAGGATGCACCCATTGAAATCAATGGGCCTCCTTGCACTATGCTCCACTAGCATCTACATTTTTGATGCTAAAGGAGGAAAGTGCAACAATAGCATAAAAAATGTTGACGATATTGGCCTAACGTGCACCATGGTGCACCGTATTGTAAATACAGCGCACCCATGGTGTCGTTAGGTGGCAGTGGGGGGTGCAAGAAATACTGATGCACCAGATTCTTGTAAATCTGGGCCTAAGGGTGCATAGTCCTAACTCCATCTCAGGCCTCTTTAATTCCCTGCCCAGCACTCCCTGCCCCGTTCTCTCACTGTTACAGGTTTCTGCTTTCTCCCTTGGTAATGGATTTTATGTCTTTCTCTTACTCTGTCTTTCTATTTTGTGTTTTTCACTCTCCGGCTATGTCTGATGCAGGAAAATAAGTGCCGACCCGCAAAAATAAGTGCCGACACCCCCCACTTGCAACCACTGGCTCAAATTAAGCACTGATTAATAACCTGGGCCCCTTCAAATTGAAGTACAGACACTGTGAACTGACCTTGTCCAGAGAGCTAGCAAAGACCCGGTAAGAAGTGCCTAGTGATCTTATGTCGGTATTCCTAGTTTTCTGTCTGGTATTCCATGTTTTTACGTTGAACTCAGGGCAGCACGTCCTAGCAATACAAAAGTATAACTTTGCAACCCTACTTTAATATACCTGATTAATGTTTACCTTTTCCTGCGATATTCCAGATTAGAGTCAGAATAGTAAATAAACCTTCATAGCTGTTTTTGGGGAAAGGGGCACTTTCTAGGACTAGAGTTAAAATAATAATACTGCCTTTCTTAGTCCCTAACTGATATCCGGACCGCACATGCGACCTCTTCACTCTGACCTGACATTTTAACCAGCGGCACGTTGCATTCCTCAAATTGTAGTTTCACATTTAAATTATAACCCTTGACTCAAAGAACCTAGCAGGCAACCTGCTGTTGACTAAAACTCCCTGGCTGCCTGCGTGTATTGTACATGGCTTGTGTTTAGTTGCTGGCAGTTAAATACCTCTGGGCTGCACGCAGGTCCTTTTCATGGAAAAGTGGTATACGGTAGGCTCAGTGTTGAATTACATGGTGTTTGGGCGGCTCTGCTCCAGGGAGTTGGCTATGATTTGTCTTATGTTAGTTGAGCGGCCGCCATATTTAATTCATCTGCTCAGCATATTTGTTTTGTTTTACAAAAACAAACTTCAGGGGTGTGAGTTTGCTTCTGTAAAACAAACAACAAAAAGTAATGACCTTAGTACCCTGGGAGTATTTTTTTCTGTGTGGGGCTGCCAGGAATGAACTGGCAGTCCCGAAGAAAAATAAATGTACAGCCTACCGTCCACTCCAAATAGAGCGGGCGGAGTGGTGTAATTACACGAATGGCTGCAAGTCCTCCAGGCCAATGGTGTAAGGTTTCCATCACTGGGCCATTATCTGTCGCCGATACTGAATAGAGAGGTGTGTGTTATGTAAATCAGTCCATATACAGCAGTGCTTTTCGTATTTAACGATTTATTACATGCGTTAAAAGAGCAAACAAGCGAGCATCCATCACAGCTAACGGTCTCCCCTCGTTGCCCACATCTCGCGCCCCTACATTCTGGCCTTAGAATCCCACCATGTCATCACGTTCTATAATGACGTATTACAACCTTCTTTAGTATTAAAGACCCACAACACATTCCCCTTTCTAAAAAATATAAGTATATTTGTATTGAATAAATACCCTATGTTTAACTACTAGATGAACTATTACGTCTTGCATCAAAAATAAATAAACTAGAAAATCTGGCAAAACAACATATATATAATTTCAAAGGAAAATGTTCAGAGATGTAGAGCCTGATTACGACCTTGGTGAAGAGGATTACTCCCTCCCGAACGTGACGGATATCCCGTCCGCTGTTTTACAAGTTCCATAGGCCATAATGGAACTTGTAATAGGGCGGGTGGGATACCCGTCACATTTTGGGATGGAGTAATCCCCTCCACCAACTCGTAATGAGGCCCGTAATCTGTTAACCAGATTGGAGGTTTCTTTTGTTGCTTAGTGTCCTTGGACACTTCAGCATTCAAGTCATTATCTTTGTCATCATTATTATCGTTGTTTCCAATAATCTCATTCTCCTGGTTCACTCAGGTTTCTTCACATGCAATGTCAAACCCTGTAGTATTGCTACTATCAGAAACATTTGCCCTGTCAACATTTTCGTTAATAGAATTCTCACCACAGTTTACCATGGCATCATCCAGTACTTTATATATAGATTCATTTGAATTATAGTAGAGTTTGGTGCATGGCACTTCACTATTCTCTTAAGGTTCCAAAACCTCCCATCTGTAAGATGTACTGCATTATTCAACACTTCCATAACTCCCATAGATTTATAAAAGTGACTTTCACTCTTCGAAAGCTTGTAAGGTTTCTTAACACATACTTATTGACCCACACTAAGTGGACATTCCTTAGTGCCATGTTTCACATCATACTAATTCTTCCTTTAACTGTGTAGATTCCATCCTATTGTGTACTTCTTCCTTTGACCATTGCACAATATTGGATTCAAACAGTCATCCTGGATTGTACTTGGTTCTAGGATTTCTTCCTCTCATGAGAGCAAATGGTGAATATCCTGTAATTTCACAATTGGACACTATACATCCTTACCGTTTTCTTTAACCAAGTTTCCCAGTCACAGCCCCCTGAAACAGATAGTTGGATGGCATTTTTGATTATTCTATTGAAGCGCTCCACAACACCATTACTGCTCAGGTTGTACCGTGATGTTGTTCTGTGTGTGATTCCAACTCTATTAAAATATTCTTTTGCTTTGTTAGACATGAACTGTACTCCATTATGACTTAATAAATGTGTAGGTATCCCCTTCACAGATTTTTTTTTAACTATAAATCTGAGGACAGTATCTACTTTCTGCACCACCATAATCACTGGCCACCAAGAGAACATGTCCATTAGTACTAAGGCAAATCTTTGCATGTCTCGTGTTGGATCCATGATATCATCAATATATACAGAATCCCAAGGTGCCTTTGGCACTGAAAATATTCTCATGGGTGGCTTCATTGTCAACTAGGTTTTAACTGCATTATTACATTTAGAACATTCACGTACATACCTTTGAATTCTAATATCCACCCCCGGCCACCAAAATGAACTTTTCACCCTTTGTTTTGTTCCTAATATTCCAAAATGACCTTCATGACAAAGATTTATTATTTGGTCATAAATATCATTTGGTGGTATAAAGCATTTTCCTCTCCAAATGTAACCTTCTTGCATACACAAATCCATTCTAACTTCATAAAAAGGTTTACATTTCATCTCCAATTTAGATTTGTCGGCCATCCATTTTGTAAATACGATGCTACATTAATCAATAGTTTAAACTCCTTGTATGCAAGATCCCATACTTCTTTCTTAATGCAAGAATTCTCACAATCATGTACATACGTGATGTGAAGATCCTTCCACACTTCATCCTCACATTCAACCAATTGTTTGGGCATACAGGATAAAAATCAGCTGTTACATTTACTTTTCCTGGTATATACCTGGTATTTGTAATCTTGCAATTTTACTGATAGTCTAGCTAATCTTGCAGAAGTATTGATAGTACATTCTGTTGTTAAACCTTAACTAAAGGTTTGTGGCCACATCTTAATGTAAAATGCCTTCTCCACACAAATGTTCTAAAACAGTCAACCGCCCATGCACACGCAAGGGCATCTTTTTCTATCACCAAATATTTTTCTTCCGTGGACGACAATGATCTAGATGCATATGCAATTACATTTTCTTTACCTTTGTTCTCTGTCTGAGTAAGTACTGATCCTAGTCCCTTGCAACATGTATCATTATGCAATGGATAGTAGGATCAAAACATTTGATTGATGCCACACTAGTGATGCATTTCTTCACAATTTGAAAATCCATCTCACATTCAGCAGTCCACTCAAATTTGCATTTAGCTTTTAGTAACTGTCTAATATAAAATGTTTTCTCAGCAAAATTCAGTATGTACGTTGAGCAAAATTCAGCTAAACCAATAAAAGACCTCACTTCTTCTTTAGTAGTGGGTGCTAGTGCATTTTGAATACCATTCACCAAAGGTGGTTTAGGTCTGATCCTGTCACAATTAATCATATGCCCCAAATATGTAACACTAGTTTATGCAAATTAACATTTTGAATACTCAATTGTCAACCCACAAGATTATAAATATTTATCACCTCTTCGAAAAACTGGTCATGTTCAGCTTTATTTCTTCCATAGATTAAAATGTCCTCTTGAAAGAACTGAACACATTTTAATTTCCCAAATAGGTGTCTTTAAGCGTTGAAATACAGCTGCTACTGATGCCAAACCAAAGGGCATTCTTTTAAATCGGTAGTAGCCTTGTGGCGTGACGAATGCAGTAAGTTCTTTGCTGTCCTCAGACAAACATTTGATGGTATGCTGCTGATAAATCTAGAAAACCATTTAGCATCCTTCAGCATAGATAGCATTTAATTTAACATAGGTAACAGGAATTGATCCACTATTATATTGCCATTAAGGTGGCGTAAATTCACAAATAATCTCAGTTTACCATTTGATCGGAATGCTACAACTAGTGGTGAAATCCATTCTGAAGCCTCTATAACCTCAATTATATCAGCGCAACCAATTTTTCTAATTCACTTTTAACTTCCTTTTGTAATGAAACAGGAATGTTTCTAACTTTGTGGATTTTTGACACTGCCCCTTCCTTAAGCTTTATTTTGTGTTCGAACCTTTATAAATTCCCAATAGTTTTGCTGGATACTATATGAAATATCCTTACCATTCTCTCTCCTATTTTCACTCCTTCATCTACTACAAGTACTTGCTGTTTGCCATTTGGATCTAAAATAATGTGGAGGTTTTTCTGATCCTGATAACCTAAAACTGATGGTCCCATTTGTGCAACATATAGTTTGCCATGTGCTTGGGAAATTTTTGACTCAAATTTAAGACACCTAAATTCACTGGTATTTATCTATTCACCACTATATCCTTCCAGTTGCATTTCCATTGCAAAACATGTTGTTCCTACTTTATTTACAAATACTTTATTCCAGACCTCTTCATTAACAATAGGATAAGGTAACCCTGAATCTGCAAAAAATAAAAGCGGTATACCACCTATTTTCATCCAACATTCAGGCTTATTTCCTAATAACAAACAACCATCTTTGATGTTCAAAATAAGTTTCTCCTGAAGTTTAGTAACTGTATCTTCTTCTTTTCCTGCAGAACCTTCCCCTTCAGATTCACACTCATACACATATTTACCCATTTTGGACTTCTTTCTACATAGTTGAGCATAATGTCCCACTACACCACCGTCTTTGCACTTTACCTTCTTGGCAAGACATGGCTTTCCAAATGCTAAGTGGTCCCGACTATCACATCTATAGCATCTAGGAGTTTCTTTAAAAGAATATCCTGGACCTCCTCCTACATTTTTGTACTTTCTGTTAATTTTTTATTCAATGTCAGGTTCTTTAGTTTCATTCTTTAAAGCAATAGCACACTTGCTAGAAGTTTCTGCTTTGCAAACGATAGCTAAAACATCATGTAAAGATGCATCACCATTATCCTCAGCCGTTCGTGAATGGCAGGATTGCATGCATTCATCATTACTTGGTCTTTTACGTGATCCTGTAACAAAACCCCAAATGCACAGTTGTTAGCCAGCCTTCTTAATTCACTAACATAATCATCAATTGATCCAAGTTTTGATTGTTTTCCTTGAAAAAAATTGTACTGTGTTACTCCAATGCATACTTTTGGAGCAAAATGGTTACCAAAATCTTCAATAACTAAATTAAATCAATTAACATCTCCACTGCCTTCAGCTGACTTATGCATTTGATTATAGGTTTTCAATCTTTAACAAGAGTGCAAAAAAAAATATTTTCTTGTGATCTGGTGCCATTTTCCTTTCAAAGTCTATTGTTGCAATGTAATTCAGAAAATACTTCTTCCATTCACTCCATTTAAACATGGGTTCTGTTCCAGGAGACTAAAATGCCTCTGGTGGGCATAATGAGAAAGTTTGCTGGCTCATTGTTGTTGGATGTGGAATTCTCGGATGCTCTTACTTCCCTGTCCAAACTTCACCACTCTACACAAAGAAAATATATGTATGTGTTAAGATGGCTTCTTGTTATGATATTAGAAAAATTCTTCTCAAATAGGCAATTACTTCACTCATGGGCGTAGGAAGTGTGGGGGACGCGGGGGATGTATCCCCCCCAGATTTTGGAGGGTGGGGGACACGGGGGACGAAGGTGGGGGGGACAAGGGGACACAATCATTTCCCCTCTCACATCTATTATTCAGAGGGCCATTAGCGCACAAAAGCGCTACTTATAATAGCCCTGTAGGGACCATCCTCCAATCTGATGTAACAGAATGAAGGTGAGTCCGGAGGCCCGCTGCGCTCTCTGCCCTTTTGTCCTGTTCACAGCTGTGGGCATTAAGGGTGCTCATAAGAACAAAGGGCATGAGGAGGAGAAGAGTTTTGGATGATTACTGTCTGAATCACCTGCCGCCTTGAAGAGGAGCTGCAGGACAATGAGGAAGATCTAAAGAGAGAACAGAGTCCCACTCAGCCTGACACCTGCAGGCTAGAAAG